>NC_135544.1:8756345-9056345 GCF_045843805.1 Urocitellus parryii
AGTATGCAGGGTGGGGTCCTGATGGGACAGGATTAGTGTCCCCATAAGAGACACACACCAGAGAAAAGAGCTCTGTCTCTCTGTCCCCCATGTGAGGACACACGAGGCAGGTGGCTCTCTGCAAGCCAGGAAGAGAGCCCTCACAGGGAGCAAATTTTCTGGCACCTTATCCTTAGACTTTCAGCCTCCAGAACTGTGAGAAATCAATTTCTGCCTCTGGTGTTTAGTTATGGAAACCCAAGTGGATGAATGTACCCACATACCCACAAATCCCAAATTTTATGTTTTCTTTGAACTGTCCCAAGACCTGAATCCTTCAGATATTTGGTTTCCTTATTCCGATGGGACCCCCCCATGAGCTCTGGAAGCTCCCCCAAGAACTACTTAAGGGACTTTCAGAATGGCAAGGTTTTTCGTTTTTTGATTTTTGGGTTTTTTTTTTTCAATCTTGAAAGACAAAGCAGAGGACAGCCTTGAAAACAAGGGCTAGGTCTTTAAGGAAGAATCAAAAAGTTTGCAGAAAGGAGACCCTGCAAGTCCATCTTCAGATCAGCCAGACAACAGCACGCAGAACCGTGAGCACCCCCAACAGAATGTTTCTATAGAACCAAGGCTGGGAGAGAGGCGTCAACCCTGCTAAACATGGCAGCAAATCCACCTGCAGTCTGCTCCTGGGAAGAGTCAGCTTGCATTTTACAGGACATGAGTTTTGTCTTTCTATATGCCCCAGGATTCAAGCGTGTTCAGAGGACTCAGCTACAGGGAGACTTTTTTTCCCCCTAAAAAGTGGATAAGTATTTAAATCATTGATAAGAGAAGTGTTCTGTGTTTGAAATGAGATTTCCTAACAACAGATACATTATAAAATTTTATAAAGCAAACCGTGTAAACTATGGCCCGCAAGTCAAACTGAGCCTATGGTGAGTTTTTGTATAGCCCATGAAGAAATATAGTTTTACGTCTTTTAAGTGGTCAGGAAAAAGCAAAAGAATATACTTTATGACATATGAAAATTGAGTGAAATTCATATTTCAGTGTCCATAAATTAAGATCTATTGGAATACAGCCATGCTAGCTCATTCATGTTTTGGCTCTAACTGCCTTTGCACCACTGCGAGGTAATTAGATAGTTATGACAAAGACTGACAGTCCACAAAGATATTTACTATCTGACCATTTATAGAAAATACCTGCTGACCCTGGCTCTAAACACACCTCAGAAGTTGCCTCCCCAGTGTGAGTCTATGAATATAGCTTCTCTAGGGTGACCAACTCTAGGTCAACTTGGTTCACGAGTTCTATTAAAATGAGGTACCTCTGTATTCACAACTGATTTCCCATCCACAAAGATGGGATAGAGTTTTGGCTCCACCCTGATGGGAAAGAAGCTTGGGTGGTGAGATCATCATCATGTCCACAATAGACCATCTTAGCAGTAACCATCAGCACTGCGTTCCAGGCAGCGGTGAGCTCTCCACGGTCATTCCCGAGTGTGGCAGTTGTCAAGTGGAATGCACTGATCATGGCTACCTTCCTGAAGGGCAGACTTAGAAGCAGTACCTGCTCAGATTTCGTTCTGGAGATTCAACATATAAGTGTGATAAGGACATCAGCCTGGGGTCCAGCCCCTCTAAGTTTAAGTGTTCCTTCCATCACTTACTATCCACTTGACAATCAATCAACCTTTCTGAGCCTCAGTCTCTTCATCTGTAAAATAAAAGTAGTGCCTGTCTCATAGAGCAGTCAAGCTGATGCTGTCATTAGATGATGCACAGAAAGGAAGCCTTGGCTTAGTAGATGTGTTGTGGTGGTTTCACAGTCTGGGGTGGTGTGGACAGGTGAACAAGAGTCCAGGCTCCTGGATAGAGAGATGGGTTCTGTTCTGCCACCTATGAGTTGTCTGACCTTAGGCAAGTCACTTGCTTGTCTCTGCCATGGTTTCTTCCTTGGTGAAGTAGATGTGATGATACATTTACTTTCTAGGCTTGTTGTGAGGATTTGGTGAAGTGATAAGGTCAGCAGGGGCCCAGGAAGAATTCAACAAACATCAGCTGTGATCATGACCTTTTCCTGGGGATGCCTAGATGATGCTTCCACAAAATGCTGACTCAAGTCAGGAGGAATATACTGGCTGTGATGGGGGACTCTAAGTCCGTCCCCGAGTACATCAAAACAAACTCTTCCTTTGTTCCCGGAACACTGCCCAGCTTGGCCGCCAACCCTCAGGGTCTCTTTCAGGAAGCCAGATGATATTCAAAAGACCTTCTTCTGGAGCCCAGACCTGTGCAGAAGGACAGGACCCAATAGATTTTCCTAAATCCTCTATTCCTTTGGCCCATGGATTTGAAGAAGAAGGTCTAGGCCATTGGGTGGTTAGAGCTTTATTGATCTTGAACTCAGTCTCTGCTTGACAGGATCCGTTTGGACACGAGTTACTCAACTATTCTTTGCTCATGCTGCACCCTCTTCCTGAAATGTCATTGCCCTGGCTTCTACCCCTGAAACAAATGCTACTCATCCTTGTGTCACCAGCTCAAATGGTACCCTGCCTTAGAAACCTTGCCACTATCTTCCAAAAGGTGTCTCCTCCTCCCCTACAGAACTTTGTACAGTCTTTGATCATAGAGAGGTTTTCACATCGTGTTATAGATAAAGGGGTTTGCAGCTATGTCTGTTCTTAACATTCTCAGCACCTTAGCATGATGCCTGGCCCACAATAAAGAGGTACCCAACAGTTGATGGTTTAAATGAATCCATAAATTTTTTTAAACAGTCAGTAACAAGCTACTGGGATGAATAGGCAGATGATTTTGTAAAAAAACAGTATGGCTGAACAGTCTCAGGGAGTGCCACCCAGGGACCAAGGCGGTTTGAAGCTTTCCTGGAAACCCTACACCTTCCAGATGTGTGCATTGGCTGTTTTGCTTCAGGTCCTTCTTCTTGGCTGCCCAAGTCATTTGGGGCTAATGTGCTTCCAGCTTAGACCTGGAGTGTTCCGGCATAATCTGTTAATGTAAATTATCTGTCATCTTGACCAGCAAGGTTAAAGCAAGTACCTGTTAAAAGAAAGATATGAAGAGCTGCAGAGTAGCAGGGAGAGTTCAAGTACAATTGTTTTCTGTGAGAGGTCAAGTTCACCTTGTGTCGGGCACTTGGGCTAACAGTTACCGATTAAAGGAGACAATACGATAAATTTTGCTGGCTTTTTAACTCCTGGTATGCTTCTCACTCCCTGCTGCCTTGGATTGTAAAAATATTCCAAGGCTTTGGAGAATAGGACTCGTCTCAGATTTTTCTTTTGCCACACAGCACACCCTGAGTTGGGTGCTCTTTGATTTCCTCCGTGTGCTTCCCTAGTGAGGGTCATGGGTCCACTCCTGGATCTGATGTTGTTGGCTGTTTGGGGTTTTGTTTTTATTTGTTATTTGTATTTCTTATTTTAAGATAGCTTTAAAGAAAATGACATGGCTGCAGTCTGCAGCTGGGCCAGAAGGGGGAGGCTGAATGAAGTGGATTGCTGTAGGTCTATGAGAAAGTAGTTTTGGGGGCAGGGGAGGCAGTGGGGGAGGGTTGTCAGGGAAGAGGGGGTGGTTAGAAATGCAGCGGGGAAGAGAAGGAGGGGGAGTGAAATCAAAATAATTATAATAAAATAATAATTGCAGCCATCATTTTCGTGAGCTCGATGCTTTACATATGTAGTGGCACTTAATTCTCACAACAACCCCGGGAGGTAGGTATTAATATCCCCATTTTTCAGATGAGGAAATCAAAATGCCAAAAAAGAAAACCTTCAAATTTTCAATTTGTGCACTAATTTTAAGGCAGTTGGATTGCTGGGCTATAACCAAGTCATTTCATAAGTAAATACTGGTGGTTTGATTTTTTTTTTTAATTTTTAATGTTCACTATTCCAGGCCCCAGGTCAGTAACGGAATATGTGGGAAGTCTTTAAAAATACCAGTGAGAGCATTTGAAATAGCACAGCTGAAAACCACTACTTTTCACACTGGGCTTCATTCAGAGTTCAAGGTTGTACATTTTTCTCCCACACAAATTCAACAGAACAAGAAACCACAAGAATTGAGTGTTTTCCAAGTCTGAACCAGGGAGTGTGAACTTCAGAAACAAGCAGGAGGAGAAATTTATTTGAAAACCCTTCTCTGAAAACCTTTGCAACTCGGTTTCCCGGCCTCAAGATCTTTAAATAACTCTAGCTATGTAACACGTACCAAATCACCGGTGGCATCCAATAAATATTCAACAATATGGACATTGTGGTCAATTTCCTGATAGGCCTAAGACTTGTTAGAATTTTCCAGATGAATCACTTCTGTTTTATCCATATCCCATATCATGACCAGCTCCATATCTGTCCCTTGTATGAACTCCAATGATACAGGCTGCCAGGTTCAACTTTCTCCAAATATTCCCAACCGAAGTCATTTTTCTGTCTGATTCATCTCTGCTACCAGACTGCATATGCCCCCAATGTGTGTCCTACAGAGATTTCCACAGAGCAAGGATTTATGAAGTGTTGCTGAAGAAATAAACAAATGAACTTCACAGACTATCTCTACATTTAGGATTTCTTTCAGTGTGAGGGTTTGGGGTTTTATGGAGAGGAGGAGAAAAGGGATTTTTGAATCCTTTTTCCCATTATATTTCCATTGAATCTGTCAAGTGGCTCAGAGTTTTATTTTTCCAACATGAATCACTGATGATCTAACAAATTAATTACCCATCCATGCTGCCCTACTGAGCGAGGTCATGGGAGAATGGATGGGTTCAGCCGACCTCCTCTGGACTAGAGTGTCACAGCCCCCATTTAAGAACTGGAGTTCAATGCCAAAATTGCCAGTTTAGGTTAGAATCAGACCTAAATGTATCTTATTATACACAGAGGCACACAAATGCAATATGTCATCTTTAATGGTTCAGAACAAAGCCTAAAAAAATAGTGTCCTAGCCCAGATGAATTTTATAACCTTTGATATATGGCTTTCATTATTAACAATAATTTCTGTAACTGCATCCAAATTCGGGAAGACACCCGATGAATATTAATTTTATTTCTGATTTATTTTCTGCTCCCGGTGGCTCCCTCTAGGGCAGACCTGCATTCCCAGCGTCCCTTTGGCCCTGAGATCTTATATCCTCCAGAGTAGAATTGTCATGGTTCTGGGGACAGCCTGTTTCCAGGAACATTTCACATTGGGTTTTGCTATTCTGCCGGAAAACAAGGGTTTTTGTTTTTTTGGGTTTTTTTTCATTGCATTTTCTTACCTCTTTAAATTTTACAAAGATCCCCCCACACACACCCTTTGTCATTATATTAAAATCTAATTGCAAGACAACTCTCCTCACCTAAGTCATCAACAGAGCCCAATTATTTCTAATGCATGCAGAAGGGGGAAAAAGTGCCAAACAATAAAAAGGCATGCAGTAACCTAAGCCTTTTTCACAGTCAGGCTTCAAGTTCACATGTGAATTTATGCCAGTTTTGACATTAGCCGAAAAAATTAACAGTTCTCAAAAATGAAACTCTCACAAAAGGGGTTTTGTGTTTCAAGCAGAATAAATTATAGTGTGATGTTATTAAAACACTTAGTTGTTAAGTTGCCAAGAAAATCCAGTATATTCACACAGACTGGAGGACCTGTCTCCATGCAAAGTAATTAAATTAGATTTATGGGCTGCATTACATCAGTGTTTGATAGTTCATTTTTCCTTTCTTCATATTTTGCCCTGCTTTATTAGAGCATGTGACAGATGGTAAAAATAGTGTGAAGTTTCTTGGCCCTGTGCTAAATCCCCTTTCGGTAGTATATCTCTCTTCTGTCAGTTCTCCCCAGCGATGATAAATTAACCTCTCTCTTTGTATCCCAAGTGTGGCAGTAAAGCTCTCTTTTGACACAGCACTATCACTTTATCTTAATCTGTGCTGTTTCGAGGAGAGAGGGAGATGATGCAATCGCTACCCTGAGTTTAAAGAGAAGATTTATTGTGTCAGAAAAAGGGAGGATGATTAATATAATATGCATCATTATATTTTTCATTTTGTCTCATTTGTTGCCTTCTTCTTGTGGAAGGCAAGAAGTTCACTGGGGTGGGCCACCTTACGGACTGCCTTTCTCCTCCAGCTCTGCAAGGTGGGCTGAGCCTGGGGCAGCAGGTGGAGGGTAGCCTGCACCTCTCTACCCTTGCTCCAGGCCACCATGCACAGGGTGGAGTTTTTCTCTGCTACTGAAGTCCGCTGAACTCAGCTGAAGTCAGCTCCTGCCTTTTCTAAAATGAGGAAGTGCCACCCAAGACCCCCTTGGGGCAGGAAGATAAATAGGTCTCAGGGCATTGTTTGAAGTGGGTCAAGTCAAGGTGCTCCCTGAAACGAAATAGGAGTCGGGGTCTTCCAGTCCCTGTAAGACACGACTGGCAGGACCAGAAGTGGTGCCATATGTTTTTGCAGAATGAGACTATGATTATGATTTTTGCCCTTATTTATAATAAAGCTATATTCTCTTTAAGCTACTTCTTGGCTATGAATTGTCTGAATCTGGAAACTGACTTTATTCATTCGGTTCAAGAAGCATTCACTATGACCTGTATATGACAGGTACCATGCCAGACTCTGGGTAGATGGAAAGGTGAACTCGGGACCTATCCTTGCCCATGGGAAATTCCAGCCAAAGGGCAGCAGTTGGCCTAATGCCACGTGCATTTCCCCTCCCAGAACCTCCCAGCAGTGAGGGTGCCTAGCCTGGGTTCAGCCCAAGGAGGGATACTGGACCCCACTGCAGGAAGGTCCCCAAATCAAGGGAAAGAGATGCGTAGCAGACAAGATGAGCACAACGAGGAAGAGACAGAATAGAAAGTATCATTTGACGTCGAAAGGGATCTTGGTATGGTCTCCCCAAAGTCAATAATCCTTTTTATGAAACAAATGGTCACAAACCAATTCTCTGCTCTAAAAAGCTAGATTTTTAAAATATAAGCCAAAGCTGAAGTGACCCTATAGAATCCTCGCCAGCTGAAATATTTTCACCCAGTTTTCGTCAATGACTCTGGAAGCACCAAATGGCAGGAGGCCACTCACAGCTATTCTTCCCACTGAACTGACCTTTTTCCTTCCCTAGGGCTTCCCTCTAGGGCTTCCCTCTATCCTCTCCCCCAGGAGGGGCATCAGTAGCCATTTTGTGTTTGCACTCTGGGATTTCACCTCATAGTTGACTTGGGCCACGCCTGGGCCAATCAGGATCTCTCTCTCTCTCTCTCTCTCCCAAGAACTTGGAATTGGGCAGAACAACAGCCAGTGGGCTGGAAAGGAAATGAGAGAACTTCAAGATGGTGGAGGCAGTTATAATCTGCCATAGAACAAAAAAAAAAAACAAAAACCAGAATACGGGAGCAGATGTACACCCAGAGAGGTGGAAAGGAGAGACACAGTGAGAACTTCCTGGATCCTAACACAATTTTCCATGCATCACTGTCTTTGGCATCCCTTGTATATTTAAGTAAATCCCCCTTTGTTCTTAGAAGAGATGTGGCTGTTTTCTGCTCCTTGCATCCAACAATCTTCAAACACCCGTATTTCCTCCAACTCCCTAACTTAGTGCTTCAGTTCCACACAGGCTAATTTCTTATGCTGCCCCACAACCATATCTTGGGTGTTTCTATTTTCTCACATTTGCTGAACTTGGTTCCTTCACCTGAAATGCCCTTGCTTTCCCATAACCTATCCTACCTAACTCAGGTGCTTCTTCCATCACAAATACTGCTCCAGCCTTTATTAATGATCACTCCCCTGAGTTCCTCCTTACAGTCTGTGCAACCAAATCTAGCAGTTAATTGTGTTGTGTAATGTGCATTATGCTGCAGTGCTCATCTTGTCTCCCCAGAGGGACGGTGAGCTCTTTGAAGACAGCAATATGACTCCTGAGCCTTACTTGTATCTCTCTTAGTGCCACCACCTGGTAGAACTGGGGCATCCTTCCCTGGCTGGCCTCCTGACCATCTGCAAAAGCTGAGTAGAGGAACCTAAAGAACGCAAGAGCCTTAGTTAAGCTAGAGCCGCTGTATCTCTTGTCTCCTGCTTCTCCCCAACTCTGGAGTTTCTTCTTCATCATCATAAACAGGGAGTGTGACCCCATTCTCAGCAGAATGAGAGAGCAAAAACATTGCCCTGGGATATGCAACAGACGATACCACTTATAAGAGGACCAAATTTACTGCTGCCAGAAAAACTAGGGTCAACTAGCAGAGATATGGGATGATGCGTATCAACCCAAACTTTGGATGAACTAAGCATCATTTCAACTTATTTTTGGAAGTCTAAATATATGGAATGCATTAGCTGATTTTATTTTTGGCAGCAGACTTAACCATTCTAATCATGTTTTGCTCCAGCGAATTTTAAAATTAGTTTGCATTTCCTAAGCACACATCAGCTGGGTAAGTGCTGAGGGAGGGGGGAGAAGGAGGCGGGGATGCTAGAAGAAAGCCGGGTTGGGCTTAAAACTTTTCTGGCAGATGCTTCATTAAACGAATAATCCACATTCAGAAACACGAAAGCTAACGAGAATCGGGTCCTTGGGCCTAGAAGAAGTGATAGTGCCAATAGGCACCTACCTGCCAGCCTACCTTATAAGATGCCAAGCCAACGGGGAGGTGGGAAGAAAAAGCTATTTATTGATTTACTGTCTGTATACTTTCTAGGGGAAGAGCATAACTGCAAATACAAATTTTCTGAGTGATGGTAAATTGTCTCTCCTATTTGTAGAGTTAATATCCTGTTCTTAATAACATGGTGGCAATATTAAATGAATTTTTGTAAAAATGTGTTTCTTCTGAGCATTTAGTGGTCTTTGCAAACATCACTTCTTTATCCTCAGCCAGATCTAGAAGATGGAAATGGATCAGAGCCTCTATTACTTATATGACCAACATATGTCAAAAGATTTTTCCAAAGTCCACCCTTACCCTCAAGGACATCACAGTAATAGTCATTACCATTTGTGGAAACCCCTACTCTGTGCCAGAAACTTTGGTTATTATATTGCACTTCTTCATCACAACCCTGTAGTTTGACTGAATAACCATCTTCATTTTACAGATGAGGAAACTAAGTCGCAGAGGGGTTAAATAAACTGGGTACAATCACACAGCCATTTCGGGCTGAGCTGAGATTCCAATCCAATGTTCTGTGCCCCAATCTGCACTCATTTAACAGCGCTGCCTCTCAAGAAATACAGACTATGCTTTGGGCTGGAGAACTGAATACTAAGGCTTCCCTCTCCGGTCCCCTTTTAGGAGAAATCGGAGTTGAAGAATGCCAAAGGTGGCACACCACCCAGTCTCCTGGGACTTCTGTGCTGGTCTTAGTCAAGCTGCCCTATGTCCCCTAAAAGACTGTCTGTGATGGGCAGCTCCCTTCACGGGAGCACGACTCTCTGGGATCCAACAAAGGGCTGGCTGATGGAGTAGAGATTTGCAGGAGGTTTGCTCCAGCCTTAAGACTGGAAGTAGAACTGTCCTTACTCGAGACAAGTTGGAGAGAAAATGTGTACATTCATACACTCTGCCCTTTGTCTCCATGATAATTTGCCTTTATAGACAGCTTTCACGCCTCTGTGGGCCAACGAGAGGCAGAGGTTTTTGGAGGGCTGAAAGAAGATACTCCAAGGCAAATCTAGTCATAAGAAAAGCAGAAAAACTTGTAAGGAAATTATACATGACTAAACCAACCATAAATTAAAGACTATTAAAAAAGAACAAAGGTTGAGCCGGGCACGGTGGCGTACACCTGTAATCCCAGCTGTTAGAGAGGCTGAGACAGGAAGATCATGAGTTCAAAGACAGCCTCAGCCATGGGGAGGTGCTAAGCAACTTAGTGAGACCCTGTCTCTAAATAAAATACAAAAAAAGGGCTGGGGATGTGGCTCAGTGGTTGAGTGCCCCTGAGTTCAACCCCTAGTACCAAAAAAAATAAATAAATACAGAGAACAAAGGTTAAGTGACATGTTAGTAAGCTTTGTATCAGCATGACAAAATACCTGAGTTAACCAACTTAATAAGGAAAGGGGACTATAGTTTCAGAGGTGTCAGGCCACAGTAGAAGGTCCTGTTACCTTTGGGCCTATAGCAGCACATTACCTCAGGCAGAAATACATGGTGGAAGAAGCTACTGACCTCATGGCAGACAGACAGGAAGTGAAAGAGTCCAGGTATCAAGAGCACACCCCTGATGATCAATACCGTCCTTCCTGCAACAAGGTCCTACCTCTTAAAGGTTTCACCACCTAATAAATAGCCCCATGGGCTGGTGACCAAGCCTTTAACACATGGGTCTTTGGGGGACATTCCAGTTCCAAATGACAGCAGTCGGTGTATTAGCCAGGGTTCTGCAGAGATATAACACCAATAGGAAGATTGTGTGTGTGTGTGTGTGTGTGTGTGAGAGAGAGAGAGAGAGAGAGAGATGTATATGAAATCAAGAATAATAATAAATTGGCTCATACAATTGTGAGGACAGGCATATCCACAATCACAGGGCAGGCCAGCAGGCTGGAAACTCAGACAGGGGATGATGCTGCAGTCTTGAGGCAGAACCTCTTATTCCCTAGGAAACCTAACCTCAGCGTTGGCTCCTCAGGCCTTCCAGTTTTGTAGCCCACCCACATTATTGAGGATAATCTTCTTTACATGAGGTCAACTAATAGTTCACCACATCCACAAAATACCTGCTCAGCAATACCTAGATTAATGTTTGACTAAATTACAGGGTACTATAGCCTGGCCGAGTTGACATAGAACTAAATATCACAGTAGGATTACCCTATTGCAACTATTTTCACTCCCATGTTCTCTTCCAATAATTATATATATTTTACATAGTTGTAAAAACTGTATTACAAGAATTTACTACTTTTATTATACATATAATGCATATTCATTATAGAAAATTTGTATACATAAAAATTTGCCATTCTAATTCCCTATGTAATTTGTAAACTCTTTTTCTTGTTTATAAGACTATCGCCTCCAGGAAATTACAGAACACCATAAGAACAGAGTACTATATTTCATTTTTCTTTTTTGCCTTTCATTAATTATGATACCTGGCATACACCAGGTGCTCAATATACATTGCTTGAAATAATGGGTTTTTTTTAACATAGTGTCAACATTTATTATTTGTAATAGCCACAGAATAATCTAAATAATATGCTAAAATTCTCTTAGCTCATCGCCTATTATTAAACATTTAGGTTGTTTTAAAGTATGGATATTTTGGATTTTTTCCCCTACAAGTTTTACTGCTAAAACTTCTTTGTCAGATATATTTTTCTTTTGTTTGAATAATTTAAGAAATTTTATTTACATGTGGTTTTCTTTAGGGTACTTTAGCCTTAAATAATCACACTGATTAATCAAACAATTAATTTAGAGAAAATAAATTACAGTGATTGTTTGACAGGCCCATTAAGACTTGATAATCATAACTAGTAATCATGTAGCCCTTTACAAACATGACCCAAACCCAAACTGGTAACTATTGTCCATGATAAAAGGTTGGAAGTCTGAAGACTACATTTCCCAACACTTTAGCAGTTGGCTTTCTGTTAGGGTTCACCTGACTGGTAGGCAAATCAAGACTGGGAGGAAAGGAAATCTCAATCTCTCTCTCTCTCTCTCTCTCTCTCTCTCTCTCTCTCTCTCTCTCTCTTCCCTTTTCTTTTTATTTCCTTCTTCTGATAGTGATTCTTCTATCACCCCAAATTTCAGACAACCTTTTTGTTGCTGCAACCAAAAAACCTGACAAGAACAATTTTAAGGAGGAAACATTTATTTGGGGGCCCGTGATTAGACAGGGGGCTCCATTCCTCAGGTGAGGCAAAACATCACATCATAAAAGACTGGTAGAGGGAAGCAGCTCAAGGCATTACACCAGGAAGGAGAGAGAGAGAGAGAGAGAGAGAGAGAGAGAGAGAGAGAGATCAGCTCACAAAATATAAATCCCAAAGACACACCCCCAGGGACCCACCTCCTGCAGTCACACCCTACCAGCCTGCAGATACCACCCAGTTAATTCCTAGCAGGGGATTAATTCACTGTTCAGGTTAAGGCTCTCTTAACCAGATCATTTCACCTCCAAGCTTTCTTGAATTGTCTCACACATGACCTTTGGGGAACTCCTCACATCTAAATCATAAAACACCAGCTTCTGAAGCTACAGGCTGCTTTCTGTGATAGTAGGTTCTAGAAGTTCTTTCACCACTCTGCTCTTTCTCTAGTTCTAAATAAAATGGGAATTAGCTTAATGTTTCCATTTTTCTCTTTGTCTAAGATCTTTGTAATCTCTTGCATGTATTGAATATCCTGTTTGAAATAGTTAGTCCTGTCTTCTTGACTAGAAACTGATTGATACAATAAAGACAAAATTATTTTTCTTTGCAAGTCTCTTTTATTGTGCATTGTAAATAGATATAATAGTGGGATTTTTATACCATATTCGTCAACAAAATGCTTTATGAAGAACTGCTTGTCTGTTTTCATTCGCTTTGGTCTCCAAAATCTAGATTTTACAAGTCAGTTTGGATATACTTTTCCAAAATTTCCCCTTGTCACTGTACTCATTGTGTTTTTAAATTATATTTTGCATTTCATGATGTTTTGACATCTTATATCTTTCTGGCCAGGGAGAGACTGCTCCGCCCAGGTCAGGCCTTCCTTGGAGAGAGCCAAGGTTTTGGCCAGGAGCACATCTCTCACAGACAAACCAACCAATCCCAAGCCCTTCTCCAACTCTCATACACCAAGCCAGTGTTTCTTCTTCCCACGTATCCCCAGGCCAGGTAATAGGCCACTACAGCCTATCATACAGCTCAAAACACAGGAAATTATTCAAACCAGCCAGTCCTACATTGTTTTCCCCGGCTTTCCTTTCCCAGGAACCCCAATATAGGCTCTGACTCTGGATTTCCCCTCACCTGACCAAAACCTGGTGCTTCCCTTACAATGACCTCTCTCTGCCATTTCTGAATATAATCAACTTCTTTCCAAACCCCACTTTCATTTCCTCCTGTGGCCACACAATATTTACTATACCCTATTCGACATGTACCTTCTTACAATAACAGTGTTTCCTGAACTCCATTCCTCCTGTCCAGCGGGATTTTAGGAAGTGCTCATTAAAGAAAGTTTTCATATGTAAACGGATTTGGAAATGTTGGGCTATATAAAGTTCAACAAACTTTTTGGCTGAAGGACTTCTCGGGGGTTTTTACTATACATTTTGCAATTTTGAATCTCTAAGAGTGTACCCTGGTTTTTATTAAGCAGGGAAACATTTATCACAGGGTGTACGGTGTTATATCTAGGGACAATAGTCTTTCAAAGAACACCATTTGGAAAATGCTTATTTATGGCAATACTGTAAAAAAAATTATTTTAGTGTTTTCATGAAAAAGATATTAAGAGGTTGTTGATAAAGAGAAAACTCGTACTTGATAGCAATAAACAGATGCCACACAGAATACCAAATATATTGCTATGCAATGGACTACAAAGCTTACAGAATTGTCATATTCCTATTCCTCTTGTTTAGAGATGTGACCCTAACCCTTGGCCAGCTAAGGGCATGGTTAAAAACCTGGTGAATTTTCCTTCTGCTCTTATCCATGTTGACAGAATGTCAAGCCTCTTATCAGAACACTGTTCCCACATCTCAGACTTTACGTATTCCCTGTGAATAAGGCAGTCCTTAAGTATGAAATTGTTCCTCTATTGGGTTTCCTTTCTTTTTTCAGGAAGCTAAAAAGGGGTGAGTTACAACAATATAAGCGAAACCTTAAAGGGAAGTTTATGGAGACTCAAGAAGCAGAACACTAGCTCAGCATGGGCTCACAGGAACTAGAATAGAGAACTAGGAAAGCTCCCAGGAACTAAGTGTGCACACTCTTCCCCCACGTCTCTCTCTCTCTCTCTCTCTCTCTCTCTCTCTCTCCTTCTCTCTCCCTTGGTCCCTCCCTCCCTCCTTCATGCAGTGCCTGTTTTTCTGGAGTGGCTTTATCCTCCTCTCTCCACTGCCTAGGCCCTATTTACGTTCACAGTACTTGTGACTCAGGGCCTGTCCCAACCTCACCTGGCATAATTCCCATCTGCCAGCCAAGTTGCCCAGTCTCTCAGCTGTGTTGTCACTTGATGCCTATGGGCAGTTTCACTTCTTCCTGTGCTCAGCAAAACGCTGACTGTGAGCTGTGTGAGAACTAACTTCTCAACCCTGAAGCCTGCATCTTATGTCTGTGCAAAAGTATTCTGAAAACTAGGTAATGGGAAGAGGGTCTTTCAGCCCTTTTGCAGGAAGAGGTTTTATTTCCTCCCTTCCAGGCTAAAGGGTGCTTCAAATCCAAACTTACAATGACTCCTGGTTCACACGATCGGTGCCCCTTCCACCTTTCTCCAATCTCAGCTTTTCTATGGCTCCCCATGTCTTTCTAGCCCACCTACCACACTTTCCCTCATTCACTTACGTTTGCGTGTTTACATTGACTGCTTCCTCTGCCGGGAACACTCACCCTCCCTGGTTATTTCCTACTCATCCTTGAGATCTTAACCCAGTCGTTACTTCCTTGGGTAAGATCTACCTTGGCCTCCTGCTCAGGAAGAACCCCACCCCCAACTCAATACTCAATACATCACATTTATTTTTAAAATTGTTAGAATGGTGAATTTTTAAATGCCTGTCTCCCTCATTAGCAAGTAGATGAGTCCAGAGATCATGTCTGGTTTTGCTCATCACTGTAGCCCTTGCATCTAATACCTGATAATCTCTTAATAAATATTTGGTTGTATCCATTCTGCCATTCCACAGTCATACTATATATACATTTCTCAGCTCTTTAATTGATCTTTTTCAAAATAACTTCTTGTTTTATAATTTCCTGTTCTTGTTTCATTAATATAATGTCCCTTTTTTTTAATCTCCTCAGGAGTATTAGACTGTGATAGTTTTTGTTTTAAAGGTCTGTGCTGATAGTGCTGTTATCTATGGTTTTTTATTGTTGTTATTTTTGTTTTTGTTTTTTGTTTTAGTTTATTTTATCATCTCTCTTTCATTCTGATAACTTTTCTCAAATGTTTGGTAATTTTTCATTAAGTGTTAACTTCTATGGCAGAAAATTTCTCACATATGACCAGAGAATTGGTCTCTCTTGGCAGTCTCAGGGAAAAGTCACTATTTACTCATTATATGCTTAAAATTCTGTAACATTTCCCTTTCACCTACTTTATATCAATTTATCTTCAAAAGAGCCATAGAAGAACATGCATTATCATTATCTTCATAAACTAAATATCTAAATAAACTAAAATTTTGAGAAATTATTTCTCTTCCAAAATTATGCAGTTAGAAAAATTTCAAATCCAGACTCACACCAAACCATTGATTACATATCTCATATTCATCACACCATACCACACAGCTGCCCCTCACCTGACTCTGCTTAATGTTTGACATTTTAAATCCCAGGCCATGTTAATAAAAGAAAAAAGAGACTATTTACACACCCTATGAAAGGTAGAACATGACCTCAACAATATTTAGACTTAGGAACTATCATGCATTCAGAATTTTCTTTCTCTAACCCATACCTCTCATATCTCTGTGTTAGCTTCATCCTCTCCTTCTGCAAATTGTATTTTCTGTATAGTGAGGTACATGAACTCCAAGAACCTAATCCACATCCCAAGAGCTCTACCCATCCCCCATCCCCCATCCCCCATCCCCCATCCTTCAGAGGGAAAGAGAGCCTCTATCTCCTGTGTGTCGTTTCTTAAAACCTTCAAGAAGGATGCAGGTTGGCCCAGCTCATGTTACATTTCTGACCGACCCCCAGACCAATCACTGCAGTCATGGAGACAAGATATTGTCATTGGCCTGATCTAAGTCATGTGCTCACCATTGTGGCTGGAAAGCAGGGTTCATATGGCAGCTCACTTCCCATATCAAATAAGCGGTTCCTCAAAAGATAGTACCATTCCCCTATTATGACAGTGGACCATCTAGCTGTGTTTGTTGGATGTCTGCCTTAAAGGTTGGCATACCCAGGAATACTGGTTAGCAAACAGATATAGGACATATTTGCATGTTCAGAGCATTGATCATGCTTCAGTCTGATGTGGTAGAGAGCATCTGGACTTAGGAGTCTAGTATCCCCATGCCATTGTTTGAGAGCTGTGTAACCTTAGACAATATACTTAACAAGAATACTAGAATATTTGTTACTCTCCTGGGCAATATATTTAACTTGGCAAATAATAAGCACTCAACAGTTGTAACTCTATCTCTCCCAGCAGCTGAATCGAGTGTTTCCTTCCTACTTGTCCAGAAAGCAGGGATTCCCAGCCAGGATTTTGTAGCATCCTCAGGAAAATCTTTAGTTATTTCAAAATTTCATATGATAGTCTCAAAAATTATTTAAAGATGAGTTTTTTTAATTTTGAAATTAACTCTATTTGTGTAGTCTCTAGGAGAAGGAGGTCATATCAAATGAGTCAAAAAAAAAAATAAGGTTGTACAGGTTCCCATAAAATGCATAGGTTGAAACCCTGATCCCTGGTACCTCGGGATGTGACTATATTTGGAGATAGGGCCTTCAACGGTATAATTAAGGTTAAATGAGGTCATATGGGTATGCCGTAATCCAGTATGACTGGTGTCCTTGTAAGACAAGGAAGAGCCATCTGGGTGCCCATGCACAGAGGGATAATCATATGAAGAGGACGCAAGAGGCTGGCTACCTTCAAGAGAAGAAGAGAGGCCTCAGAGGAAACCAGCTCTGTCAGGACCCTAATCTTGGAGTTTCAGTCTCCAGAATTATAAGAAAATAAATTTTTGTTGTGTAAGCCACCTAGCATGTGGCATTTTGCTATAGTAGCTTTAGTAAATTAATACATGGATATCACAATTATAGAATATTTTATGTATTATAGGTAATATTACATATATGTAGAAGGGCATTTCTACACAGATCCTATCACACTGAGTCCAGATCCTGCCCTTGTTTCCTCTCAAAACCCATTTCAAACTGTTTAGTTATAGAGAAATTACAATAGCAGTCTGCCTAAGCTATACCTGGCTATCTCCATTGTTGAACCAGGTAATTTTTGAGCATCTCTTTTTCAACTCTTCTTGTGGTCATATCTCTTCTAGCACTCACACTTTTTTTTTTTCTATGTTCTCGTGGCCAAGGAATGGCCCTTCACGGACCAGACATGAATTTTTTTATTAAGCTCTATTGAGACATGCAAATCATAATTGCGCTTAGCAGGGGTTTCTTTTCTTTTGTTTGTATATCTCATTCTCCAAAGAATTGAGTTACTTGGGGTTTTTGTTTCAGATGTATTCGCCATTGCTGAAGTGCTAAGTTGACAGGTTGACAGCTCCTGCCAGGGACACAAAGATGGGCAGGTCACCCAAAGTGCACATAGCATTTCAATGAGACTCTGACAGGTGAGCCACTATCTTCAAATCTGTCCAATAGGAATAATGATATTTATTTCCACAATTGTTATGAGAATGGTATTAGTTAGCTTTTCATTACTGTAATAAAATATCTGAGAAAAACAACTTAATAGAAGAAAGGTTTATTCTGGCTAACATTTTCAGAGGTTTCAGTCCATGATCACTTGGTTTCTATGATGATCACTCTGGGCCTGTCATGAGTCAGAACATCAAGGCAAGGAACATGTAGCAGAGCAGAGCTGCTCACCTTGTGGTGGCTTGAAAGCAGAGACAGAGTAAGGAAGGGGCCAGGACAAGATCTCCCCTCAGTGACCTATTTCTCCAACTAGGCCCACCCCCTACAGTTCCCGCCACCCCCCAACAGTCCATTCAGCCAGGCATCCATCAGTGGATTGGACTGTTGGTAAGGTCAGAGCCCTCAGGATCCAATCACTTTCCAAAAGCCCCACCTCTGAACCTTGCTGCATTGGGGACCAAGCCTTCAACACATGAGCCTCTAGGGGACATTCCAAGTCCAAACTTAAACAAGGACTAAATAAATATGTTAGGGGCCTACTCAACCCAGGTGTTCAAAATCCATGCAGTTCACCTCTCATCAGGTCTTTCATCTAAAAAAAAAAAAAAAAAAAAAAAGAAAAAGAAAAAGAAAAAAAACAGAATAAAAGGAAAGGGAAAATAATAAACTCCCCACTGTCACAGGGAAACCATCAAAAGGCAAGATATATGGGAGAGAATTGTCTAAATTACATAATATCATCTACATGGGAGGTCTAACACTGATTGTTCCTATTTATAGAGCAAATAGTTCTACAGCACTCACAACACAGTTCTCACCACTCGCCAGGACCACCCTAACAACTTTAGAAATACCCCTGAGTTTTCTCCCTACCGCATCTCTGAGGTGGCTTCTATTCTTAGACTGTTTTTACAGATGGGGAGATGGGCAGAGAGAGGCCAAGGGATTTTCCCACGGTCACATGGCTGGGAGAAGCCAGAGCTAGGGTTCAGAGCCAGGTCCTGAGAGTCTCCCCGGGCTGAAAAGTGACTGCTTGACCCTCTCATCTAAGACCCCATGGGAGCTCTAAAGGCGAAGGTCACTGCTTCAAGGAGGACCTTCTCCTCACCCTCAGACTCCCCTCCAGTCACCGTAGAGCAATCTGCAAGGAGAAACTTGGCCCTGTGCACTGTCCTTGGCTGGGCAAGGGAGGTGAAGCGGGATGTGCGGTCCCTGCCATCCATCTTCCCATTCCTTTCTCAGGCACAGCTGGGCTCTGAGAAACCAACAGAGGCCTCCCAACCTGATCCAGAACTCAGCAGCACGTATGTGTCACAGACAGGCAGATAATTCAGGCAACCTGACGAGCCTTCTGCTGCCAAAGACGTCTAGCCAGGTCTCTACCAGCAGGAAGGACGGAGGGGCCACTCTTGTGGTTATTCCATGTTTCTTCCCTCCATACAGAGCTGTGAGCACAGACAGGCACGGAGGCCTTCGCAGCTGCAGTGAGAGACCCAAATTCCAGAGGAGGGCCAGGGAAGCACCCCTGAAAGTGGGAATGGAAACAGTCAGTTTTCTTTCATTTATGCATTTCTTTCATTCATTCACTCCGCAAAGATGCATTGCAATTCTGCTTTGTGCCAAATCCTCCTCTCAACCCCGTACCCACGGCAGATAACAAGATATAGACCTTCCCTTCTTGGAATTTATATTCTTAAACAAATAAAGGACTCTCGTGGATAAGCACTATCAAGAGAATAAAGTACAGTATTTAAACAGAGAGGTGCTCTGCACTACTTTCTTGATGGGAGGCAGCCACGAGGTGTCTGTCGGTTGGTTAAGTCATTTACACTGAAAAATAATAGAAAACTGTTGTCCTCAACCCCGAAGCCAGAGTAGCAGAGGGGGGAGAATTCAAATTGGGAGTCAGGAGACTTCTAATTACCAGATCCGGTTAATTAACTTCTTGAGCCTTCCTTTCCTCGTCAGTTAAGTGGGAAAATGACATCTGCTTTAGAGATGTTGGTGAGAATTAAATGCAACAGAGTATGTTAAAATGCCAGCATGTTCTTTGACACACCAGATACTCAAACCTGGGAGCTTTGGGTATTTCTAGCCTGAGCACTGTGAGACTGCGGGCAAGTTACTTAAGGAAAGGGGCAAATATCATTTATGCAGTATCTACCTGTGACAGATCCTGTGCTGGACATTATCCCTGAGCTGTAGCTACTTCCTCTTTTGTACACTGATGGGTGCAGAGCCAGATGATACCCAAGATTCCATTAATACCTCTACCAATAAGCAGGGTGTACGGAGACCACCCAGCGCACACAAACAAAAGCGGTCATTGGAAGGAGATCAGGGTAACTGATATGCCCAGGAGGATCTGAGGCACAAGGACCTGCAAGAGCTTCCCAGAAATTCACAGGGACCTTCAGGATGTTTTAGAGGCTCCTGGATCCCAGGGTTAGGTCATGGCACAGTGGATGTACCATGAGATAAGATGTACCATCTTATCTGATAACATGGTGATCTAGGAATTGGCTCTTCCATTTCCTGCAGAGACTTTTCTACTTCACATTCTCATCACATGCCACCCAGACTACCTGGCTAAAACACCTTTCCTAATTTTTAGCTTGTGGTCATGTCACTATGCATTGGGTGGCAAAGACGGGGGGTGGGGGGGTATAGCCCTGTGAATACTCATCCTGCCTGCCCCATCTCTCTAGTCTATACTCACATGTTTCTACCCAAGGGAGGCAGACACAGTGAACATCAGAAATGAACTTGATGATAAGATACAACCTGAAGAGCCAAGTGTGGAGGAAGTCTTGTTTAGCTCCTCTTTCTAGAAGACAGTTCCATCTCTGACATCAAAAGTCATAGACTTCCTAACCATATGGGATCTGGGAAGATAAGGTCATGGGCTGAAGATGTCACTGTCACCAACTTGAGGATGAAGAGTCTTTGAGATGATCATTGAAATTCTTATATTGATATTATTTGATTCTCCCCCCCCCATGGGCTCGTGGGCATGAGCTATTGCATAGGGCTCACCAAGAACAGTAAGCCTTCCTCACACTTACAGCAGTAAGAGCGATGATGGTCAGGGCTAGCATTTCTCAGTCTCCCAAGCATGTCCCTGGCGTGTCCCAAGCACCAGACATACTGCATTCTTACACATTATCATTCTTACCTAAGTTTCACAACAATCCCAGTTTGAAGATGAGGAAACTGAGACTATAAGAAGTGAAATATTCTAAGATCATTAAGAGAAAAAATACTGGAGAAGGAATCGAAACCCAGGTCTGTCCTATTCCCAAGCCCAAATTCTTTCTATTGTATGTCTGCTACGCTCCACCAAATGAAGCTGGACCTCCTCCCAAGGAACCTGCAGAGGCTGGAGATGAGAGTATCTCAACAGGAGACTCAGGAGATGCCCAGCTGACCCTGAAGAACACCCATATGTCTCTCAAGGAAGCACATCTTATGCTCACCTGCACCTTGAGAACTTAGAACAAAGTGGAGACCTTTACCTTTGTCTCCTACCAAAGTATTTCCTTGTGTTTTCGTCAGCTTTTTCACTGCTGTGACAAAGAGACCCAATCAGCTCAATTGTAGAGAAGGAAAAGTTTATCTGAGGGCTCACAGTTTCAGAGGTCTCAGTCCATGGACAGCTGGCTCCATTCCTCGGGGCTTGTGTTGAGGCAGAACATCATGGTAGAAGAGTGTGGCAGAGGGAAGTGGCTCATATGATGCTCAGGCAGGGGAGAGAGAGAGAGAAAGAAAGAGAGAGAGAGAGAGAGAGAGAGAGAGAGAGAGAGATCTCCACTTGCCAAACACAAATATACACCCCCAAAGTCCTGCCCCCCAGTGCCCCATCTCCTCCATCCATACCCTACCTGCCTTCAATTACCACTCACCTAATCCCATCAGATGGTTAATTCACTGATTGGGTTAAGGCTCTCACCACCCAATCATTTCTCCTCCAAACCTTCTTGCATTGTCTCACACATAAGGTCTGGGGGGACGGACGGCTCACATCCACACCATAACCCCTTGTTTGTGAGAAACTGTGGTCCTCTCAGCCAGGCCCACTTAGCCTTCCTTCTTTGTCTTTCTGCTGCAGGCTTCTCTGTTCCTCCTGGAATCCCAGGAGCTTTCTCACCCCGAGAATCCACCAGCCTCCTCTCTCTCTCCTTCCTCCCAGCTCCTTCCCCTTCCTCCCCTCGGGGAACTCTCCCCTGGCTTCATTTCTACAGAAAACCTGGGGGAGGCAGGAGGGAGATTCCTCCACTTACCCAACTCTCCCCAAAGCTGGTGAGAGTGATTTTTCTCCTCACCCCTCCAGGGCTTCTCTCCCGCTCTGGTGCTTCCCCAGCCTTTGCAGAAGGGGCTACGGGTGAAGGTTTTTCCATTTAATTTCATTTTTCATCATTTTTACCCCTTTTGGATGGTTCACATCTGAGGGTCTCGGTGGATTAACTGGCCAATCAGATTTCATTATGAGCCCAAGTAGTTCTTATCATTAAACCTGTAATTTATTTCTTCTGTGTTTCATAAAATGTGAAATATTACCATTCTCCAGGAGCTTGAGGAGAGCAGAGATGCTCCATTAAGTTCAACACTGCTCCTCCGTAAGAGGCCGTAATTATATGCGGATTTTTTCTAACCGCTAAGTTTCTACTTGCAGATGCTAACAAAAGAAATAAGCTTTTAATCCAAACATAATTAATATGAATTACCTCCCCAGTACACCCTGGCTTTGCACCATTAAACTTAATTTTTGTTTTGCATGATAATTGTGTTATCATTACCGTTTATAGGAGAACTCAGGGACCCTCACTTTGTTTTCACTCAAGACCAAAGGGACTGGAAATGATTTCCCTCCCCTCTGCCAGGCACATGCCTGTGGACCAGGCTTCCTCACCCATCTCTCCCAGCCCCTGTGACTTGGGGAAGCTGGGGGCATGGGCCATATTGCCAGTTGCCATACCTTGTTCCAACAGAAAAGTGGAACATAGTCTAATCATACATCAGAGGATTTGCCACTTAGGAGACAGGCTCAGTCAGGGCTGCTGGGTAATCATCATCATCATCATCATTATTATCATAACTGTTGTTATTGTTCCTAACATAATGAGTACCACACAATTTCTTTGTAGCATGCTCCAGTTACCCTGGTATTGGTTATTTCTCACAACTATCTGGGGATCCTGGACTCTGAATTATTTAAATGAATCCCTAGAAAATCTTAGACTGAGCACCAAAGGTCTAGGATTTACTAAAGGCCCATTCGAGATTCTATCAAGGCAAATCTTCTCTCTTACCTCTGTGTGTCTCATTCTCTCTATCTCTCACACAACTTTATAAGGAACGTTGGTGCATTTTTTTTTAATCCGAGAAAGAAATTGAGAAGAGTCTTCTTCATTGACCAAAGAGTTAACAAATATCTACTATGAACTGTGAGGCATGGCCCCTGACACTATGAAATTCATAATGCAGTTGAGAGAGGAATATAGACACCTAAATATTTAAGAAAGTGGAAGAATTAAATAAGAACACCATCAGCAATGCTAAAGATGGCAAACAGAGTATCAGATAGCATGATCATTAGAGGAAGGAGAGATTGCAAATGTGTTCAGGGAAGGCAGGGGGGAACAAGAGCTTGGGCTGGACTTTGAGGAGAAGATAGGATTTGTAGAAGTGACTCCAGAGCCTAAGCACGGGGGGAAGTTAGGCACAGCCTGGAGGAAGAGACGCACAGACAGCGAGACAGGGCGTCTGGGGCCAGAAGACCAGGTCTTGAGTACAGACCGGGTGATGGGGACACACAGAATGATTTTTAAGTGAGGCAGAGTACTTAAAAGAAGTGGTATCTTCAAATGATCAGTATGAGGGTTCCTTGCAAGAGGGTCAGATAAGGGGACTGAGGCTAGGGAGGCCAGGGAATAATGACAACAATGACCTGCCATAGGGGGCTTGACTGGGCTGGAACTATAGGAAGGAAGAAAAGAAAGCGGGAAGGGGGGAGGAGAGAAGGGAGGAAGGAAGGAAGAGAGAGAGAGGAGAGAGGAAGGAAGGAAGGAAGGAAGGAAGGAAGGAAGGAAGGAAGGAAGGAGGGATAGGAAGAAAGGAAAGATTTAAAAAAGAATCTATGGTCTGGGTACCTGCCTGGAATCCCAGCAGCTCAGGAGGCTGAGGCAGGAGGATCACCAGTTCAAAGCCAGCCTCAGCAAAAGTGAGGCACTAAGCAACTCAATGAGACCCTGTCTCTAAATAAAATACAAAAAAAAAAAAAAAAAACAAAATAAGGATGGGGATGTGGCTCAGTGGTTGAGTGCCCTGAGTTCAATCTCCAGTACGCCCCCCCCCCACACACACAAAAAAAAACAATCTATGGGGCAAGAAAGGATAGGTGATAGAGGATGGAATACTTCACGTTACTTAGTAGGAGTTATCACTGTAAGTCCACTACAAATCACCCAAAGCATTGATTAATTATCATTCATGCTTAATGTAGATTAGCACCTGTGAATATTGTCTCTTGCTAACTAGATACTATTAGTATTAATATTTTTCCCTATTTGATCCTTCTACCATCCCTATGAAATTGTCCAGCATACTCTGGACATGTATATACTCTGTTACAGATATTTCATGGCTGGCAAAGGAAAGTCACTGAGATAGTAAAAAAAATTATCAAAAATATGATATTTTTTCAGTGGCCAAGTAATAACCATTGGTCTTCAGACTCTATCCTCAATAGTATTGTTCAAAGAGTTATAATGACAATTATAGGCAGCACCCAAGTCCCCTAATCTGCCACAAAGCCAAGAGTGTTCTCAAACCCAGAAGCCACACCACTTGATGACAGCCCTTGAGTCTATTTTCTCTGGGTTAGGGAGTGCGGCATTGAAATATTTAGTGTTTTCAAGCGTACCACACCACAAGGACAGTGCCAGAGCTCCTTCACCAGGATACTGGCCCTATTTTCCTTGTCAAGTTAGCCAACAACAACATGGGGGCCAGTTTGCTTGCACAGAGGTTCTGACTACAGCAAAAACCCTTCTATGAAAACAAGCCTTACCAATGGCCCAGAAGCTGCAAACAGGGACTAAATTTTTAATTAATATAAAAATAAATTTGACAAGCTCTGTACTTGGCTCTAAACAAATCCAATGAAACTCAGTAAGATAATCAGTATAAAGTCTTAAATCTAGGAGGAGGGAAGAAGAAAGGCATCCAGTATGATACCATCAAATAAAGTAGGTAAAAAAAAGTGAGAAAGGGATGAAAGAATAAAATCTGATAGGAAGAGAATAGTAAATGTGGGATGGATCACAACAGAAGAGGTCTAATGCCTTACTATGGGGTGGGATCACACTGGCTATGTCTCATGTGTCTCTTAAGAACAGTAAGCATGACAGTAGACTGAGAAACTGAGTCAAACAACACAGGTCCAGCACACAATCACCCAGGGGATTCTGGGGTTGGTCCCTTCTGAGCATGCATGCTATCTGGAGTTGAACTACTAAAAGGAAATGTGAATGGAGAGGAAAAATAAAGGGTTAGAGAGAAGGACCTAAAAGACACCTGTGGAACCCAGAATTATATGGCCCAGGGTGGAAAGGCCTAGAAAAGAGGAGATAAGTGGAACCCAGTTGACTTCACAGTAGGCTTTCAGCCACTATGAGCCATCTTTCCCTCCAAAAATGGTACCCAGGTGGTCTTCTCCATGTTTCTAGAAGAAAAAAAGAGCAAAGGTGGGTTTTGGCTGAGCTGCAGCAAGAACGTGTTAACCCCAGACTCATTTTCTTGAAATCATGGGCTTTAAAGATAACAAAAAAACCATCTTCACTTTTCCTGTTTCTTGAGCTTGCCTGCCTCTGTCTCTAACACTCAGGAAGCAGCCTCCTTCTAGATGGCTCCCTGCCTTAGTCACATTGCTCCGACATCTGATATCCAAAACTCCTCAGAATACAGAGAATGAAAATGACCTTCAGTGGACCTTCAGCCCATTCCTCTACCTCAGAGCAGGCATCTCAGCTGTATAAAACCGGTTTCCAAACTTCATTGATATTGCCTGCTGGGTGTTGCAGCCCATCTAGAGTGTAATCTGATCCAAAACATCTTGAAAGACATCCTGCAATCACTTCTTCAAATATACTTTGAAAGGAAAGTTTTAAGAGAGAGATGTGTAAAGAAAATTTTTTTAAAATAAAAAGAAGATGTATTGGAAGGAGAATACAAGATACCTTATCAGAATTCATAGAAAGCTAGAGAGAACAAGCTAGATCCAGGCCCTAGGAACACAAGTGGGAAGTCATTCCCCTTCTTCCTCCTTTCTGTACCTTCCCAGTCTTCTCCACATAGTTGAGGCTAAAGCCAGAGGACATGAGGCCTCGTCTGGTTTCAACTCACCAACCCAAGACGATAGATCTCTGTAGCTCACATGGGAAGGAATGGTCTTATGTCCAAATTGAATCATCAACTGAATGAGGCTGTTCCAGAGCAATCATGGAAGGCAGCACTGGGTATCCATCAGGAGTCCCATCTCTGGAGGTAGAGGGCTTAGAACCATGGACAAGTCACCTAACCTCTCCATGGCTCAGTTTACTCATCTGTAAAGTGGAGGCAATCCTAGTACATACCTTTTGGAGTTAATGAGGATTAATTAAGATAATATGTGTATTACATCAGTTCATATGTATAAAGTGATCTGATTAGGGCCTGTGCATCTTTAATTATTTGATAGGTATTTATTAGTTTTTAAACTAATAAATGGTTTAATAAACTAGTAGTTTACTAGTGTATAAAACTAGTAAATAGTTTTTAAACTAGTTTTTTTTTTCAGTTGTGGTGAACTAACTTGTTCACAAGTGCACATTCACACTCTGAAACTGGCATCATGCTATAAGAATTACCAGGTTTCACTCATCAAATAGTCTATAAAATGATAGAAATATTTTATCTATTAGGCAGAAAGCATGCATTTTGAAACTTACATGTCATAAATTGCATACCAGTAAGCTTTCTTAGGGACCTTTATAAACTTCTTTAATGAAATAATATATGTAAGTTATGGTCTGGATCTGAGGTGTTCCCCAGAAGTTCTTATGCTAATGCAGGAATGAAATGGTTAGATTGTGAGAGCTATAATCTAATTAGTGGATTCATCCATTTGATGTATTAATAATTTGAAAGGACTATTTTAGTTGGGGAGTAGTAGTAGGCAGGTAGGTTGTGGGTGGAGTGGCCCCCTTCCCCAACACACACACACACACATACTCTTTCTCTTTCTTTCTTTCTCTCTCTCTCTCTCTCTCTCTCTCTCTTTCTCCCCCCCTCTCTTTTCCTGGCTGCTATAAGCTAACTAGCTTTCCTCCACTTTCTGACTCTCTTTGGGCCATAGCAGTGGACTAAAGGACTCGGGGGATCATAAACTGAGATCTCCAAAACCAGGAGCCAAAATGAACTTTTCCTTCTTTAAGTTGTTCTTGCCAGGTACTTTGGTCACATCAATGGAAAGCAGACTGAAACCAAAACTGGCACCGGAGAGTGGGGTCATTGTTCCTCAGCCCTCCAGGCACTCAGAGGCTTCTGCAGTCACAGTCCCAGGAGGCCGGTTATACTTGAACTGGTGGCATTATCTACAGGGTGCTGGTTCTGCAAGATTTTGGAGGATTCTGGAGTTTGGGGGCCATGGAGATTTCTTTCTAGATTTCAAAGGAAGTCTGGGAAGCCAGGAAAAGCATAGCAGAGTTGGATTCCCTGTGGGAACCCCTAAGAGGGCAAGGTTAAGTCAAAGCTGGAATAGAGATGACCCCGGGTTAAGAGATACCAGTAATATAAAATAGCAACCAAAGCTAGCTTCTGGCTGTGGACAGAGCCCCGCTAAAGAGAGACTATGTGAGATGCAAGTGACAAAGCCACAGGGGCAGAGTTACACGAAGCCTTGGAAGAGAACATCTCATTTCCATGTCCCGGAAATGCTCAACATGGAGCTACAAGACTGTAGCTGGGTTTCAATCTTGCTTTGGTCCTAATCCTTCTCTCTATAAGCCTATTCATTCCTGTTGGAATGGGAACGTTATGCTGTGCCGTTCTATACTGTATGGAGGTAACTTGCTTTTGATTTTTACAGGGGCTTACAGCCATGAGTCTCAGATACAACTTTGTACTTGGACTTTTGGGCACGGCTGAACTGTTAACTGTAGGAACTCTTGGAAATGAACTGAATGTATGTTGCATTGTGAGATGGGCATGAGCTCTGGAGGGACCAGGTTTGGATATGAGGTAGCCCCCAAAATCCCTGTTGATGAAGGAAGTGAAATGATTACATTATGAGGACTGAAACTTAATCAATGGATTCATCCATTTGATGGATTAATAATTTGAAGATAGTACTTTACTGGGTGTTGACTCTAAGTATGATAAGCAGGTGGGGCCCGTCTAGTGGTAGGCCACTGTAGTGGGGGGTGGGGGTGCCCTGGAAGTATTTGCCTTCTCTATGCCCCCTTCCTGCCCCACTACTCTGCTTCCTATCTGCCATGAGTTGAATGGCCTTCCTCCATTCCCTTCTGCCATGATATTCTAACTCATCCTGGGCTCAAAGCAATGAAGTCAGCTGACCAGGGAGTGAGACCTCTGAAACTATAAGCAAAAATAAAACTTTCCTCCTCCAAGTTGTTCTTGTCAAGTATTCTGGTCACAGTAACAAGAACTAACACAGAAATATGTACGTTCAAGAATTTCTGCTAAATGCACAAACAATAAGATTTGGAAAAAATAAATTTTTCCCGTCATTGCTCCTGATAATCCCTGCTTGAATTTTGTCATTCTTTCTTCCCATCCTTTCTCTGTGATGGACATTTGAATCTAATTATAACCATTCTACATACCACCGTTTCCCAAAACTCTGTTCCACAGAACATTTGTGCATAAGGATGGTAATAAATATTGGATGGATAAAAGACTTCAGGGTGAAATAGTTGAAGAAGCAATAGGTTCAACCTCAGAACTCAGAACCTTAGTGTGGATGTGCATTGTGCAGTGTTGAAAGGGGCATTTCCCAAATACATTTGACATGAGAGCAAGTGTTCCAGAAACACACTTTGGAAAAATGCTACTCTCTAATTTCTTATTCTTCATACCATACACATTTCTGTAATTTTCATAATCTTCCCTCACATGCTTTTCTATCTCTACATAATATAATCCACTAAGAAGAGATGGCATAGATTATGTAACCATTCTGCTGTGGTTTCACATTTAGATTAATTTCAACTTTTTGCAAATATAAATAAAGTGGCAACTAACATCTCTTTAACATCCTATGTTAAAAAGAAGTGAAAATGTGTTTTAGGTTTTATTTCTTCAAACAGATTGCCAAAAGGAGAATTACTGGGTCAAAGGGCATTAACATCTTAAGTTCATGGCACATGAGGCCAATATATTTTTAAACCGGTCTGGATCCATTTTCACTAGCCGGCAGGGTATCATGGTGCCCACACACCACGCCCAGAGCAAGGCAAATGGCCAAAAAGCTAAAAATGGGGCTGCTGATGGTTCCTTTCAGCAACCTTCATTAGCACCACCTCTGGTCACAGCCTGTACAGCTGTCAGATCTGGTGCCAACTCCTCCACCGCCTTTCTCCTGCATCTCTATCCCCTTTGTCCTGAAGCATTGACTCCTAAGTGGCTCCAGATTGTCTAGTGTCTAAACTACTCCCACAGAGTAAAGGACATACCAATATCCCCTCTTACTAAGACTACAGGGCATAAAACGAGGTCCTGCTCCTAATAGATGGCAAGTAATTGTTTAACAACCAGCAATTCAATGGGACAAAGAACTCAATATGTATTGCCACTCTCTGTGGTGTAAATACTCTCACCAGGGTTGATTTCAAACTAACAACCTGGTCACTGAACAGTGAATGAGTCACTGAACTTGGAGTTGGGAAGAGATGTGCACCAGGGGCTCTTGTGAGCCAGTGGGGGCTGGATCCAAATGCCACTGCCTGTTTGTTGGCCTAAACATGGTTGCTGTCATGGAATTTCTTTCCTCTCCTCCCGGCATGATTCCCATTCCTATCTGGATTCTCCTGTGTATCAATCCATATCCAGGATCCAGGACACCAAAGGGCCTGCCCTGGGTGCCTACTCAGTGCCTGAGCTGCAGCCCTGTCTATGTTCATGCAGTACTGGGGCTTCAGCTTAATGCATTAAAAAAGTGGATGGGGTTCAACTGCTAAATGCCTTTGCCCACTGCCTTTGTGTCATCAACTCAGGCTGGCATTGCTATACAACTGTCCCTACTCCCATCCTCTCTTCTTTGACTTCAGTGTCTCAGACTGTCTTGCTTCATGCCTTTCCTCTCTGGCTCCTCACCTTCTAATCCACTTTGATATTTACCAAACTCCTGATCTCCTTCTTTGTTGCCAGTTTCCCACCCATGTACCCACGAATCAGATGACAAATTCAATTTCCATATTAGTGAACCACATTGGATGAGATTTTAAAATCATTCTCCCTCTCTCTGGCTGTTCCAGAACTCCCTTTGCCAACTTTCCTCCCCCATAAGCATATATCCACCTACTGAGGATTGAATAATCCCTCAGTCCTGTGAGTGGTCCCTCGTTCTGGCCAGCCCTCCATCCCCAGGACCAGACAGCGCTGTCCTCTCCATGTTCTCAACTGAGTGTGGTCAGAGATGCTTGACCTCCAGATGCAAAACCATCAGACTTCCATGATGAATTTGTTGGAACATAGGGCTGTACATTCCACCCATCAGACTAGACAACCTGAGACTGCCTATTCTAAATTAGACCATGGAGTCCCTCCGTCCCCTTGAGGAGATCCAGTACCACCAAGCCATGTCATGAGGAACAAGTGAAGTCTGCCACTCCTGGCGAAAGGAGTTCCAACAGGACACACTCTCCCCAGTGCATCCCACATTATGTCCTAGACAAGGGTCCCCTCTTTCCCTCCTGCTTATTTTTCTCCCATAGTTAATATACACAACCTTGAAGGACTTAAGAGGTGACCTCCACTAGGAAGAGTAAACTAGGGTTGCAGAAGAAGGCACAAGTGTAAAGCAAAAGGCAAAATGACAAGGAACAAAAGGAGATACCAAGGGGTGACAGAATATATATTCGCTAACACTGAAAGTTCTAGACCACTCCAAAAAATCCATAAATGATACCATTTATTTAAATACAGAGAAGTTGATGGATTACTTTTAAGATCACTGCCAGTATCCACATCCAGCTAAATGCATTGTTACCCCCAGGCAAATGTGCATGAAATAGTTAACAGTAATATTCCTGAGTTGAAGCAGGAAGGATGCTAACAGTGTTACAAGGAAGCATATGGATCCCCATATTTTTTCACCAAAGGCAATCTATTCTAAGCTTGGACTCAATCTGTAAGTTACTCTTCCCCCAAAATGAGTCAAGCTCAAACCTTCACCCTATCACAGTGTAGGGCACTATGCTGAATACAGGAGCAGCAGGCAGGGAGTAGGCAGTGAGAAACTGAAAGCTGGGATCATTCAAATAGAAATCCCATATGAAGTCAAGCTGGCAGTTGACATTTGGCTGATCACACTGGAGAAAACGCCCTTCCTAAGGAGCATCACCAGTAAAGATTCTGAAGTAAACCTTGAGGAACTGCATACACAGAGACAGATCACCGTCTGAGGTTAGTAATGAGGACTTTGAAACAAGGAACACAACATCCAAACCCAAACCATAGAGGGAACAAGTACAATACAGAGGCATATGCTATGGTTTGGATAAGTGTTCCACAAAGGCTTATGAGTTGAAGCTCAGACCCCAACTCATAGTGCTATTCGAAGGTGGCAGAACCTTTAAGAGGTGGGCCCAGGAAGAGGAAGTCCAGTCATTGGAGATATGCCATAAAAGGAATAGTGGGACTCCATTCCCTTCCTGGCTCTTTCTGGGCTTCCCCACTCCACTGAGGTGAGTCGATTCCTCAGCCATTTGCTCCTACCCTCACCACAGGCCCAAAGCAATGCTGCTAACCAAACGTAGACTGAGACCTCCAAGACTATAAGCCAAAATAAACCTTTCCTCTTTCTAAGTTGATCTATGTCGAGTATTTGTTACAACAACAGAAAACTGACTAACACAGCACAGGAGAAAAATATAGCAGAACCTGGAAGAAACAAAATACAGAGTAAATCATAATAAAAATTATCCCCTCCTCCTCACCCAGACACACATGGTTTGGTTAATTCCTTAATGAGGATGGATTGTAATTAATATAGAACTGTACACTATAATTATTGCATATAATTATGCTTGAGTTAACAATAGAGTAAATCATATATAGTTTGCTTTCTATCATGTAAGATATCAATTAATCTTTCTTTAGGGAGCATGAAGGGTACTTCATAATGTCCTTCCATAAAGGATACCTCGAGGAATGCCTATATCACATGGATCCCTTTGGAGATTTCACTCAAGACTGTGATGCTTAGAATTGCCAAAGCCAGCAGCTGCATCTGCCTTTACAGATTGATCCCTGCCTAGCAGACCAGCCCAGAGAAGAAGCAGCGAAGACAGACTATTGGCTGATCTAGAGCCTTCCTCAGAAGTGAGGTCACCTCTTGGTCCCCTTGTCACCGGGCTCTCATGTGAACTCCGCAGAGTGGTTCCAGAGGTCCCTGACTCCTCATTTCCAGACGCTGCCTGTCCTGAACCTGTTCTTCGTCTCTTGTCCCACCTTCTCCACCACATACCCTGGCACCTGCCTGGGCCATCCCCTTCCACTCCTTCCTAGTTCTCAAAGCATAATCTAGGCACCATTAATGCTCATCAAGTTCAATAGAGGAAGGATTACAGGCCTCCGGCTGCTCCAAGAGGCAAATCACATGTAGTTAATGAAACTTGAACCAATATTTGATGCAGATTGTTTTGTGAGTGTGTGTGTGTGTGTGTGTGTGTGTGTGTGTGAGAGAGAGAGAGAGAGAGAGAGAGAGAGAGAGATCTGATATGTGGTCAATGAAGAATCCTAGAGGGTTTGGGGTTGGGGAAGAGTGAGCCAAATTAAAGGCACCTTCTGTCTTGTTTCCCTTGCTTCCCACTCACGCCCTGCATGGTGTTCCTTACACAGGGCCACCGTCATTGCCTTGGAACGGCAGCTCCTTCTTCTAGGTGCCAGTGTCACTGTGGCACAACCCTTCCTCACCCCCACACCATGTTTCCTGGAGTGTGTGTAGGGGTGTCCTCTCAAGGAGTAGAGGGCTTTATCTTAGGTGAGAAAACTCCTTGAAGCTCAATGAATCCGTTTATTCTGGAGAAACATCTACTTCTCCTTATTTACTTGATTTGGCCCTTTACCCCTGCTCTCTAAAATGCTTTGCCCATCCATATCCACTGGACTCCATCAATTGGCTTTCTGGCCCTGAATTCCTCCCTCCATTCTGGGCTTCCTACAGCACTGAGCCTGGATGGCTGACTCAGTTCCCAAGCCCAGCCTTCTGCTGCTTGCCGATAACTCAAATAGTGATCCCCCAACGCCTCCCTTCTCCAGAGTTTAAACCCTTGACCCCCTCCAAGAGCCCCCCTAGCCAGCAGCCTCTTCACGACCCTAAAGGGAGTTGAGGGGGCTCGGAGGGCAGTCGGGATCCATCGCTCACTTGTACAGGCCCTAGCACCATCACCAGGGGCTCCCCGAGGGGGGCCAAGGATGTGCCCCCACCCCCAGCCTCCTCTCCACTCAGCCAGCTTTCAAAGGCCACCCTGAGACAGAGTAAGTGACACTAAAAACAGCGAGTCTCCCCCTTACCCACTCCACCCCCCGCCTGCCCACTGATAATAATGGGCCAAGACACTTTTATTATCATTATTAATTAGCACTTTCAAGCAATGGAATTAAATCAATATGGTGGACTGAAACTAATTTTAACAAGCCATTGAGATCAATCATTGGGACTTTTATCTACATAAATGCCACTAAACTCAGCTCGTTAGTGTAACATTAGCTGGAAAGAAAAAGAAGGGAGACTGGCGGGGTTTTAATTAGGAAGACATAAACCGAGCCACAATTTTTCTTCTTTGATTTGCTTTTAATCTCGTCTGCAAAGCTCTTCTGGTGCTGCCCAGACTGATTTTCAGTCCCAGGCCACTGGGATGGGAAGGGGAGGGGACAGAGAGAGGAGGTGAGAAGGGCAGGCAGCCAGGAATGCTACAGACGACTGCTTCACGGAGCTGACCCCAGAGGAAGAGCCAGGTCATCGCCCCACGGCCCCTCACTATCAACTCTCAGATTCTCCATCAGAGCCGACCAGAGCTCCCTTGGTATTCACCATTGCTCGTAGTTTGTCATTTCTGCATTATATGAAAATTGTTCTCGTTTGTGCAACAGATGAGCACGTCATATGTGCCTAGTACCCTGATCTGTGTAATAAGAGCATTTAAAAAATAAAACTTAGCAAGATGTGGTCTTACCCCCACTAAGAGCCTGCAGTTTGGTCTTAGATTTCTTTGTGTGTCTCCTCCCTATCTGACCTTATTAGGAGACTTGGTAAATGTTTGCGATATGTGTTAGTTAACTTTCCACCACTATAACAAAATTCCTGAAGTAATTGACTTATAAAGAGAAAAGGGTTGTTTTGGGAGCCTCCAGTCTATAATTGGTGGGGCAACATCATGGCAGGGCAGGTGGAAGAGGAAAACTACTCTCAAGAAAGAGAGTGAGAGGGGGTCAGGGTCCCCCAGTCTCCTCTGAGGACGTGCTGCCAATGGCACTACCTCTTAATGGTTCTACCATCTCCCAGTAGCACCATCCTGGGAACAAAGCCTTTAATACATGATCCTTGGGGGGACACATAGCCAAGCCATAGTGGAGTGAATAAGAACCCACATTTTACTTCTCTCCTCACACAGGCAAATGCACCCCATCACACTAAACCTTTCTTGGCCCTTGGGCACCTAAACCTCTGATCTTTCCCTCACTCAGTCTATCAACACCTTTCCTGCCTTCCTAACAAACTGCAACTTTTTATTCTCCCAGACCCAGTTGTAAACCACCTCATGAATAGAGGTACCTGGTTGGCTGGGCTCCCCCAGCAACTCATTTCTATTCTGTGACAGTCATCACCATGGGGCACTGCACTCTTCTGTCTAATCCTCTCTGCCTCCACTGAACTGTGAGCACCTTGAAGGCTGGACTTCAGCAATCTTTCTATCCCCAGTGACTCCTGCAGTACCTGGCACAGAGCCAACCTCTGTTCAGAATTGTCCATGACCATGCAGCTGTCAATGTGCATCACAGCCTCTCCCTCGCTTGGTATACTCTTGCAGTATTTCTTGCCACTACACCCCAACACATATCCACTGTTTTAGGTGTCTGTTCCATAGACCTTCATCCTCATTCTGGCTCACTCCATTTGCTCTGCTTCCAAGGAGTCTCTCCTCTCCAAATCATACTCTCCTTCCAAGCCTGTCTCAAGCCCTGCCTCCACTTCCACCCCATGCTGAGCTTCCTGATCACATGAGTCTTCCCTATTCTCTCTTTAGTTGGCCACCCATGCAGATCTTCTCAAAACCACCTTCTGTTACTAGCTATACGCTATGCTCTGACTTTCATGCTGAATTTGGAATAGTAATCTTCCCATATGGCCATGTCTCTGGGAAGCAAATGATTCCTCAGTGGAGCAGACTGTCTGGGGTCAAATTCCAGCTCTATTGCTCATTATATTCATTGAATTTGGTAAATTACCTAACCTTAACCATATCTCAGTTTCCTCACCTGTACAAGAGGAACGAAATGGTCCTATGTAGGGTTCTTGTAGAAACTTAATGGATTAATTCACATAAAGAGCTAAGCATTGTGCACATGGTAGTTGACCAATGTGTTTGATATTATTACCATCATTGCTATAATTGTTACTATTATGATTGCTTGGTGTGTTCTGATTTCATTCCCACCAAGCAAACTGTTGATTATCATTTGGCTTTCCTACAAAAAGAGGTCCCACCTGATCTGTTAGCAATCTGCATATTAGATATGTTTCTCATTGTGAATTAATTACTTGACCTTCTATATTCTATCATTCTTTTATAAGTTGGACTAGAGTAAATCAATGCATAAGTCCAGTTCATCCCTACATATAATAGCAATCAAATTTACAAGGCCAAAGTCCTTGATCTTGGTGACCACACCAAGCTATCACCAACTTGGGGCTCTGTCTGCAGAGTCAGCAAGGTATCATGGGTCATATGCCCTTTTGGTTCATTGTTTTACTTCTTTAAGTAAGTTACTTAAAATCTCCAAGCTTTGTTTTCTCCTCCATAAAATAGGCAAGATGGATGCATCAAAAAACCTGTGTTAAACAGGTGCCTGAAAGGATTGGATGGGAAAATGAGTGGGAAGCTCTTGAACATGGCCTTGCACCGATAGATGCTCACTAATGGTTAACTGCAAGAGCTATTATATATTATTTTACCACCCCATACTCTTTTCACGCTTACTACAATTTAAACAATACTTTACATTTTCAAGGGCTTAGTAAATAAATATTATCTACTTCTCATGTCAACCACTCCCACCTAACAGAGAAAGAAACTGGGAATAAACGAAGTTACTTCCTTGAACAGTGGTTTCCAGAGAATGGGAGTGCAGATGGGGAATGAGGTCAGGTAAAAAGTTTCAGTTAGACAGCATTCTTAAGTTCTGGAGCTCTATTGTGCAGCAAGGTGACTGTACTTAAAAATGTATTGTATCCTTGAAAAATAGCTGGGAATAGATCTTAAATGTTCTACATGCACACACACACACACACACGCACACACACGTGCACACACACACGCACATACATACATACACAAAACTATATAAGGTGGTAGTCATGTTAATTAGTTTGATTATGGTCATCATTTCACAGTGTATACATTATATCAAAGCATCATATTGTGCACCATAAATATATACAATTTTTATTTGTCAATTATATTTCAATTAGGCTAAAATAAAAAAATAAAGTCACTTTCTTAAGATCACATGGTATGTAAGTTACAAAGCAAGGATTTAAATGAGGGTTCTCCAAGAATCTAGTAATGAGCAACAACAATAAGAACTTTGGTGTCTTATTTAATTAGACTTTAAAATTAGTTTGAAATTTTGGCATTACTCTAGAGTCCTCTCCATGTCCTTCCATCGGTGGCTTTATTGGTCATACAAATAAGCTGCCAGAGGTTTTGAAGCCCTGGATCAAAAAACTAACCCACTTCCTCTATGACTGCCCATTAAGGGCCATGAGTCTGAGTACTGATAGAGTTTTCCACATCCTTTGGGCCTTTTTGCTGGATGCCTTGTCCTGGAGATGACCCATCACTGTGGCATCTCCAAGGAGCAGCTAGCATTAGGACAGACCAGCATAGAACCCAAGGTAGCAAAGGACGCTTCCCTTTGTTGTGATGGATGTCTGTCCATTCTTAGGTTATCAGGCAAGTTCACAAGTCACAGAAGCTTGGGGGAAAAAACACATTTTCTTCACAGTCACAGATCTGGCTGACTGCTATGCTGTGGAGCACCTCAAACCATACTGTTACCTTTCTGAAGAGTCCTCACCTCTGTTTCCCCACACCATAAGATGGGGAGCTAGAGGTCTTGAAGGCAGAAGCCCTCAGGCAAGGTGAACTGTGCCACTTCTCCCTGCACCAGCAAGCTATGCACATGCCGAGGTTCATGGACAACTTTGCTATATTTTTACTTAGAAATTAGGCAATTCAAATGCCTTCGAATCTTAAACCAAATTCACCACCATCCCCATACCTCACCATCCCCCTTTCCCCAACAAAAATATTCAAATTTCCTCACATTCAACAATGACACCACCAATTCTCAAAGTCTCCCAGACTCAAGACCCTGCAGTGGTTTTTCAGATTCCTTCATCATAATTCTCCAAATTCATGATATCGGTATCAGGTGTAGGTATTGGCTTGGTACTAAGCGTAGTCTTCGGTCATAGCCCTTCTTATAGCTGATTTGGAAATCTGTGGTAGTTCCCAGACCCCCCAGGGATAGAGTCCTCCTTTATCAATTCTAAATCAGGAATCTGTTAGTCAACTTTCTGTCACTATAACAAGATACATGACATAATTAAATTCTTCAGGGAAGAGTTTTATTCTGACTCATGGTTTTAGAGGTTCCTGTCCAGAGTTGGGCAGACCCATTGCTTTGGGAGCTTTTAGTAGGACTTTTCATTAGGCCCTGACTCCAAGAAGTGACACCACTTGCCATTAGAGCCATCTTAGGATGAGGCCTTTACACAAGGACCTCCGGGGGACATTCAATATCCAAACTGTAGCATGAGCTGCTTCTTTTTACCGGATTCATTTTTGGTGATGGGGATTCAATCCAGGTTCTCACGCTGACTAGACCAGGGCTCTCCCACTGAGCTACACCCTCAGCCTCATGTTCCGATCTTAAATTAGATAAGAGCACACAGATGTTTGTTTTGTTGTTGATACCTTCTATTTGCATATAAATACATTTGAATAAATAAAATACTTCATTATGAGATTTTAAATGTTAGAAAGGGTCTACAGTGGCCTCATATGGCCCCATCAAGTTTAGACTCACCAGCCTGTCATCTTAAGCCCTCCCCCAATCATCCAGTTTTTCTGTCACTAATTTACAACATGGTTCCTTCTTCTGTTGGTTATTTCCTATTGCCATCCCTCGGCTCTGCATTGCCACTACTAACCTCACATTTCCAAGATTTTGTTCATTCTGACCCCACATCTTTCCCTCTATCTATAGTGCAATCACTATTGTCCTGAAAGAACATAAATAAAACATGATCTCCCACATGAAGGTTGCTGGAGTTTACTCCAGGACACAGGTATGACTCCGTGGTAGACATACTTCCAGGTCCAGTGAACTCAGTCTGCCAAACACGCTCGGTGCTCAATGTGGAAAGAAGTCTTATCTCAAAAGTAACCAGTGAGATCCTCAAGAGCAAAGAGAGTCTAATGCATCTTTTAATTTCTTGCTACCTCTTAGCCAGCACTGAAATTATAAAATGTCAACCAACATCCCCACTAAAGAATGGATGGCATGAGATCAATTCTTAATTCTGATGGAACAGACAGAATCATCAAAACCTTTCTGTCCTTAATTCCTGGGTCCTTCAGTTGTTACAACCCTTTCCTACTTTTATGCTTAAGCCTGCTCAAATTGATTTCTGTTATTTTTTATCCAAACAATATTCATTAAGAAATGTGTATCCCACCTCATGAAAACAGAAGGGAGACCAGCAGAGTTGAGGAAGGAGCTCAGGAGGAAGGAGGAAAAGAGGAGGTACTAGGGGATGAAGGTGATCAAATTATATTATGTGCCTGTACAAATATGACATGGTGGATTCCAGTATTATGTGTAATTTATAATGCACCAATTAAAAATTACTTAATTAGTTAAAAAGAACGCATGTTCTAGACTCAAGGCAACTCAAGTTCATACCTCAATAAAAATTATAAACTATCATACCAGGGACCTTCAAAATTTTTCATAAACAATAATCTGTGAATGCCAAAGTGATACTGAATTAAATTAGGCGCTCAAGATCCATAGGTATTTCTCCATGGTCCAAACGTGAACCTCAGTCTCCTGACACTTAATCCAGTGTTTTTCTCATGCCCATCGGTTTTGTTTTATAGAGGTTATAAGGTTATTTTTCTTCTGAATCTTCATGTAGAAGTTCTTAATAGATGGAATTGACACACAACAGATTTGGCAGAGGACAAAGACACCAAACCTGTAGAAACTGAAAGAAAGAGGTGAGTGTGAGTCTGAGGTGGAAGAAAAATCTGGAATGTTCTCATCATGTTCTAATCCAAGAAGAAAAGTGAGAATCGCCCCTCTGTTAATTCTAGATGCTCTTTTAGACCTAATGACCAGGTTATCCAGTAACTAGTACCTTTGCCAATAGATAGCTGGAAACTATAGAATGTTCATTCATTCGTTAAGCACATATTTGTTGAATGTCTAGTTTGTGTCATGCCTTGTCCTTGGCACTAGGGGCATAGCAATGAATAAAACATAAAATCCTTACCCGTAGAGGGTTTCTCCTCTCGTGAGGGGAGACTTGACAATGAAGCAAATAGGTCACATATGTTTTATAGCCAATGTTAATCCATGCTGCATTGAAGAACACAGAGGAAAGGACAGCAGTAGTGTCGGGAGGTTAGGATAAACAGAGAAAGCTTCCCTGAGAACGCCACAGGCAGGCACCAGCACCTGGAGAATGAAATCTGGAATAGGGAAGGAAGGAAAGAAAGAATAAAGAATGAATGCAAAGCAGGTTTCAGTCGTTCCTGGAGAGCCCTTTAGGCTTTTCTGTGACCCAAGAAGATAACAAGGAATGAGAATTGTCAAGGCTCTCCTCCAAGGCAAAGACGTCCTAGGACTCGCAGGACCTACCATCAGCAAGCTGAAGAGGTAGCTAGCAAATCCTCTTTCTCAAGAGGTAAACAACAGAATGGAGACCTCAAGCACTAGCTTCCCTCTTTCAAATCAGACTTAAATTCCTTGGACATTTTCTTTCTCACATAGATATCACACCTTCCAATACAAACACATGTGCACTCAGGCACACACATTTACAGAATAACTAAAAGCAAGACACTCCCTCACTGCTTTTTAAAGTTTGGAGGCAAATTCTTAGAACTTCTGTGACTTCGACAAGTTATTTACGTGATAAATCTCTCAAGGCTGAAGAAATTGAATGGAGAGTTAAAGGAAGAACCTTGTGAACAGAAGCACTCTGAAATCTTACACGTAAAACAAAAATGTAAAGAAGATAATCAAATCAAATTAACTAGACATTACTCTATTTCTGAAACTCAAAAAGCTCTCTGTGATGCCATTTAGGAAACTTGAAGTCACTGATGTAATGATATCTCACCTTTCACCCATCCTCTGAATCAACATTGACCTTGTATTTTCTATGGACTTTGGAGTTAGATAGACATGGGTATAAATCCCAGTTCTGAGTTTTATAGGACTTACTTTGTGGCTTTTTTAATTTGTTTGTTTGTTTGTTTGTTTGTTCATTTGTTTAATTCTTTTTATTTCTTCACTGCACAATCGCTTTTACTTCTCATAGATCCCCAGGGAAATATCTGATTTTCTTTGAGACTATTTTTCTATCAGCTATGACATTAGACATCTAGGGACTTTGGAATTACAATGGCTTGTCTCAAATGTTTTCTAAGGTCTTTTTGTATTACTGTCTACCTTTTCTTTATAGAGATTTATTAAACCATGTCAGAAATTCAAGTGTGGCTCAACTGGCATACCATGTTCAGCAACACAGAAGACTCAATCTTTCTACTTCAGTATCCTATCTAATTGATTTCCATCATCAAGGGGAGGCCTGAGATTAGTGTAAAGAGTTTGAGCCACCATATCTGTATTATAGGGCAAGAGAACAAAAAGGCTCCCTTCAAAAGACCTGCTCAGAAGTTCCAACAATCCTTCCACTTACCTCTTACTTGCTATACCTCAGTTACAAGACCACACATCACTGCAAGAAACAGAATATGTGCCTCATTAAAAAAAAATGAGGACCTGATATTAAAGAGGAAAAGAAGAATAGATGTTTAGATGAACCACAAAGGATCTCCACTACAAGATTGTAACAAAGCACTGAGTACTACCAAAAGGTGGGAAAGGGCATAGAAGGTCATCCACGTGTCTCTCCACACTAAACAAGGGTATCACACCCTGTACATTCATGCCTGTGTGCCTTTCCCATGCTCATCACACTCCTGGAGGCTCATGGCCTTCTTTATCTAGTTGTCCTCTTTCCTGGAGATGGAAATAGTATATCTCCAGACAATCTTCTTTATCCATCACTCACCTCCCCACCTGTCAATATCTGTGTATAAAAAGTGTTAAAATGCCTATATTAGCTATACAGGCACTCCAACTAAAAGTACTATTATAGGCACTTTTAACTTCTTATAATTAGGTTTTTTCTTATTTATCAGAATATGCACCAGAATAAAAACACATCCTTGTGCTATATTAAGTGTGGGACATTTATGCATTACCATTATTTGTATTTTTTCTTCATTTGTCTCTCTGGACTATTCATTTTCCATGTTTTTCTTTCCCATTTCTTTGCCTGTTCTTTGGCTCTGTCAGTGGTATTCAAGGTAGGTCACCATTGAGTTCCACCGAGGGTCTATAAAATCAGGATTATGATATTGACTCTGTTGTATTAATGCTTTCAAGTCTGAATGGGTCTAACAAGTTAACACAGCTCCCAAGTTGTCTCAATCTTAAGAGAAAATCCTCTAGGTCCTTGACGGTAAGAAATGAAATCACAGCATTCCCCTTAGAGAATACCATTATAAACAGTATGGAAAAGCCATACTGCTCCCTTACAGGGTATGTGTAGATTCTCTGAGTGGTGGGAGTTCTCAGGTTATGTTGAGATAGCTTTTCCAACCTGTGCCTTCATCTTCATACCCCCATGATTGGGACAGATCACCAAGAAACTAACAAGACATAGGTCAGGAAAGAGTTATTGGAACACAGGCCTCCCTCCTGTACCCCAAAGTCCCTTCTGTCTCTCAGATTCACCTCCTGTATGTGTGCTGTAAGAAGTATAAGGGCAGGGATTGTAAACGTATGGATGGCTGACTTCGAATACCCTATGAAGAAAGGCCAAGAAACAGGAAGGAGGCATTCCCTGAGAATAAGACCTAAAGCCAGGGAAGACAAGCCACTTCTTGCAAGGCAATCATCAAAGCTGCACATAAATCTCTAGGCTCATCTCCCTTTTATGTTCTAAATTCTTTAATAAAGATATGCATAAATGTTACTTACTTATGTTTGTGGGTTATATTTTGCAAAAGGAGAAATCTCAGGTCAATAACTTGGTGCAGAGTTTAAAGAGGAGACAGTTTTCTCTTCCTCCTCAAAATTATAATTGCTGAGGAGACAAGAGAGGATTTACTTTTCCTAAGAAAAAGGATATTTTCATTATAAGAAAAATAATACTAAGTTGCCTGATAGAAAACTAACTAGGCTACAATGGAAAACACCTAATGTTTTTAATCCAAACACCTGAGTTTGGACCTCTATTTTTATCACCCATTGAATGTCTCCAAACCAGCCACTTTTCCTTCCTGCACCTCAGTTTCCTTAGCTATAAATGAGAGATAATAGAATTCATTTCAGGGTAATGTTATAAATATGAAATGAGGTTTAAATTGTGAATAAAAGTAGCACATATAATCTTAAGAGCATTATATATATATAACATATTTATATACAAATATATATATATATATATATATATATATATATATATATATATATATTAATACCTAATACTAAGGTACTCTCTCCCAAGCATTAAGAGCAATGGGAGAATCAGCTTATGTGAGCTCTACTATATATTGTCAAATATAGTTCATTTGGAAAGATAAGACAAAACCACTGGACATGGTCAGCAAAAAACAGCTCTCATTCCAAGGGCCAAGGACTCAATGTGGGGATTCTGCCCATGGCCAAGTGTGTCCATTCCATGTATATATTAAGGAATGGAGAAAAAAAAACTACATGAAGTTTCCATAAACCCACAGAACCCTCTAGGAGACGGATTTAAGCCAAAATTTCATGGATCACCAGAAGTTCCCACTTTGACCAGTGGATCACAATGTCACTTGGGATCACTAATGTCAATTCAGAGCTAATTCAGCATCTAGCAATTTCCTGAAAAGTCTGACGATTTCCTTCTCCCCAATGTATAGTATTCCTAGTAGATGGTCAAAGATACCTTTGGGGATGTTTTGTATAAATGTTTACAGATTCTAGTTGCAGCAGTGTTTTATGTTCTTCCTCAAGAAAACCAGCCTCCCCTTTGGTAAAGGAATTCCAGGACTTTGACCTGGATTATACCTGGAAACTAGGTAAGATGCTCAAATTCTCCATTGTAATCAGTCAAATTAAGTTTCTGGCCACCAGACCTAGAGTGTTTCTGTAATACAAAAAGGTTATACTTTAGTAGCTTGCCTATATGTTTCATTCCTAAGGACACAGTAATCAATTAGGCTCTGCCAAAGATCCCAGAAGATTGCCCTGTTTACCTCTATGTTCCTGATTCCCATTACGGTAATGATCTCTGGCAGTTTCGAGATACTCCTTGACCACTAACTCTCCACAGTCCCCATGGAAATCAGGGAGCACATATCATTAGCTGCTAATTGTCATGTGTATAAAGGAAGCCATCATAAGGCTCTTCAAAAAGGCTGATGCTTCTATCACTATGTATTTCCCAATTTTTTCCTTAATAAATTGTCTTCTAGGGTCTCTGGAAGGTAATAGTGAGTGTGGGGATTTGGGGAAAAGATGTGGTGTTTGCCTATGACAAATTCATTCTAATGTTCAATCTTATTAAATCTTAGAAGTCACTCATCTATATTGTGCCTCAACTGCACAGAATACAGTCCAATATTGAGTCAAAGCTTCAATCAACCAATCAGGTAAACAATTTTCAAAGCCAATTCTAACAAGAGATCTGTTATCTCTGATAAGTACACAAGCATAATCAATTAGGCCTGGTTCCTTTTATATTTTGTCCTCCTTGTTTTAACAACCACAGAATCCATTCCCACATATTCCCCTCAGAAGTATGCTGATGTGAATTAATAATGCTTTGCATTTATTTTGGAATATGATCTTTTTTTTTTTCAGGTCAGGTCAGACAGAGATAATGAAGGACAAAGTCTGGAGGCTGGAGGAAACCCTTTGCTAGGCACCTGCTCCAGTGAGGTTATCATTGGGTCGTCCACAAAGAGCAAGCTGATCTCACCAGCCCTAGAGGAGGAAGCTGCTTTCTCCAACAAAGGAGGCTTACAGAGACTGGGAGTTCAAGATTCTCAGTTTTCAACCAATCAAGGCAGTCACTCGGTATGACTGTGACTTCAAATTGCTGTAATTCTGCAATCCACATAACTAAAGGTTTAATTTTCGAGAATGGCCCTATATATGAAAAGAAATTATTTGCAGTCTCTATAAAATTATAGAGTACCAGTGAGTTGAAAATTTAAATGGATATTATGGTTTTAATCTGGAATGCCATCCAGAGAGAGGTTCGTGTGTTGAAGGCTTGGTCCCCAGAGCAGCAGTATTCAGAAACGGTGCTCTTGGGGGGATGATCAGATCAGAAGGGCTCTGATATCATCAGTGGATGATTTCACTGGTGGGTTAATAGCTTAATGGACTATTTGGAGGTGATGGAAATTGTAGGAGGTGGAAGCTAGTTGAAAGGAGTATGTCCTTGGGATATGCCCTTAGGGAATAAATTTGGTCCACAGTCCCTTTCTTTCTCTCTCCTCACCCCTTCTCTCTGTATGTCCCCCCCCCATCTCTATCTCTATGTCCCTTATATTCCTGGTTGATATCAGGTGAGATTTACTCTGCCACAATCTTTTACTATGACGTTCTGCCTTCCATCAGACCAAAGTAATGAACTAAACTGAATCATCTGAAACCATAAGCCAAAATAAATATTTTTCTAAACTGATTTTCTCAGGTCTTTTGTCCAGTGATGAAAAACTAACCTACCTAGTCTTGTCATTGTCTGTTGTTAATTTTTCCAACAGAGTTGGAAGCAGCCACTGTGTACCAGAGATCTTGTGGTTGTTATTATTATTATTATTATTGCCATTTTATTTGAGTACAGTAACTACCTGGTCCCCAAAAGGCATCAGTGCAACAAGCACTTTATTAGAAACAACTATTGGTGACAATTTATCATGCTAACACTCCATGCTGTGGATGAGAGTACCCGACTGCCATTGGCAAGGAGTTCTACGTGGATTCAAGATTAGGAAAAAAAAAAAAAAAAAACACTAAGCCCAGACATTTTCAAGAGGCTTTTTTCTGTGACTACTTCCACTACCAACATGATACCAGTCAGGAAAACAAACCTACTAGGTACAACCATGGAAAAATATTAATATAACCAAACAGTTACACGAGTTTCTTGAGTGGTGATAAAGCACAAAAAGGAAATGAAGTATCATAGAGCTCATAACTGAAGAAGGCAACGGGGACAATGGGAAGAAGCTAAGGTTATCAGAACAAGAAGCTTGGAGTGGAAGCCTCAAGAATCTGGAGTTCAAGCTAGGCATGGTGGCACATGCCTATAATCCCAGTGGCTAGGGAGGCTGAGGCAGGAGGATCATGAGTTCAAAGCCATGATCAGTAAAATTGAGGCACTAAGCAACTCGGTATGATCGTGTCTCTAAATAAAATGCCAAAAATAGGGTGGTGGGTGTGTTGATTAAAGGAGTTCAATCCCTAATTTACCCCCCACACTGAAAATAATAATAATAATAATAATAATAATAATAATAATAATAATCTGGAGCTCATACCAATAAAAACAGGACATGCTTAGATACAGCTAGCTCCTCAGGAGCTCCTAGGAGGAACCTGAGGAAGCTAGGACTCAGGACTCAGAAGAGAGGGTGCCCAATTACCAGCACCTCAAGGGTCAAAATGAGGCTGGTTCCAGGCATATTGAAGGAAGCTGAAGGTTGGCACTAAATTCCCTCCGGAGCAGAGTGTTCTTGATGGGCAATAGGCTAAGAAGTAAATAAGAGCAGAAGAACTTCCTTTCCTCTTGCCTTTCATTTCTTTCTAGAGTCTCCCACTAAAGGACTTACCAGGCAACCAGATGACAATGGAGAAAGGTTGCCTGGGAGTCCCAGCCCTGGCGTCACAGAGCAGAAAACAGGGGGTTACCTGGAAGTGAAAGGCAATAGCCTCATAACCAATACAAATGTATCTTATTAAAACTGACATCAAAAAGGAAAACCTGTATTTTCTGACCATTAAATAAATTTAAATTTCAGCAGAAGTCAAAAATCATCCTCCAAAGCCACCTACAAACCTGAACTACTTCACTAACAAGTTCTACCAATTACTCAAAGAAGGAATCATTCCAATTATAAACAGTCCCTTCCTAACTCACAACTTGAAGTTAGCATAACCTTTATATCAAACTCAACAGGGATATACTAAAGAAAATTATATTCCATCTCATTCTTGAATATAGATGGAAAAATCCTAAACAAAATACTAGCTAAGTGAATTGAGCAAGATATTAAAAAAGGTAATGAATCTTCTCAAATTGGATTTCCTCCAAGAATATAATGTTGATTAAATGCTAGAAAATCAATTGCTGTAATTCAACACATTAACATATTAAGGAAAACATCATTTGAACATCCCTATATAGATGGGGGAAAGTACTTGATAAAATTAATGACCATTCATAAATTTTTTGAAATACTTTAAGTGCCATGAAAAATAAGTTATTTGCTTAGTATGATAGTTTTACCTACTTAAAAATTATAACAAATATAGTTATATTGGTAAGCTTTACATTACTACAAGGAAACATCTGAGGCAACTGACTTTATAAAAAGAAAAAGGTTATTTAGCTCATAGTTTTGGAAGTTCAAGTCCAAGATAAGGCAACCCCATTGGTCAGGCCTCTGATAAGGTGGCATATTATGGCAAGAACACATATGGAGTGAGCAGTCCTACTTGAGCCAGGAAGCAAAAAGAGAAAGTTCCAGAGTCTAAAGTCCCACAATACCCTTTGAAGTAGCACCTCCAATGGCAAGGACCTTCCCCTAGGCTTTACTTCTTAAAGGTCCATAGCACCTTCCAATATTGCCACCAGGGAGACCAAGCCATTATCATATGCCTTTCAGGGGATGGGGGGGGGGGCGGAAACAACACTACCCATAGCATAGCAATAACATAGTACCTAAGGGTGAAACTGAAAGTTTTACCTTTGAGTTATGAAACAAATAAAAGACTTTTCTAGAGCCATTTCCTTCAATACTGTACTAGAGATACCAGCCCACTCAGTAAAACAAAATAAATAAATAAAAGGAGTATTAAATGGAAAAGGAGAAATAATACTGTCATTATACACAAATAATATAATTGCATATCCCTGGCATGGTGGCACCCACCTGTAATTCTAGCTACTCAGGAGACCAAGCAGAAGGATCACAAGTTCCAGGCCAGCCTCAGCAACTTAGTAAGACCCTATCTCAAATAAAAAGATTTTTAAAGGGATGGGTATATAATTCAGTGGTAGAGCCCTTGCCTAGAATGCTGGAGATCCTGAGTTCAATCCCCCATACCAAACACACACACACACACACACACACACACACACACAATTACATACATGAAATATCTATAAGTAGCTTCAGATAAATTATCAAAATAAATTTCATACCACTGTAAGAAAGTAGTTTATATTGAATTAATACTCCTACAAATAATATTTATAAAATAATTTTAAATCCACCTATTTGAAGATACTAGAGGACAACAAAAAGCAGTTAGAATCCGGAAGAGAGTCCAGCATTGAAAAAATGGAACTGCCCTGGGTATGCTTTTTGTCCAAGAATTCTCTATGGTCTCATGATAAAGGACAACTGAAAGTCAAACAAGAAATCTTCCAGCTTTTTGGTTCAAGTAATCAAGAAATAGACTTCCAAAGAAGCTACATTGTAAGAAGAGAAATCCTGGGAAAGAATAAGTCATAATAAAAGCCTCCAAATCTGCACATAATCTCACCCAAAGCCTTGACCAACTGCTGTACTGCATATACATGGGAAAGATTCTAGGAAGGTCATTGATAAATAGCAGCTGTAGGCTAAAAGATCTGGGCAAGGATTTCAAATGTTGTCTATTCTATGGAACACAGTTTGAGTTCAGCCAAGTTAATTACTTGCTTAAGCAAAAACAAACATTCTTCAGAGGAAGATAACAGAATCCAGAGTGTCTACAATTTATCAGCAATGTCTAGTGTATAATAAAAAATTATTAGACATGAAGGAGGGAAAATGTGACCTAAGTTCAAGAAAAAAAATGAGGAAAACTATTGTTATAGAAAGTAACTACTAGATGACCCAGATGTTACAATTAGTGGAAGTTATGGTTTGGATGTGAGGTGCCCCCCAAAAGCTCACGTGTGAAACACTGCAAGAAGGTTCAGAGGAGAAATGTTTGGGTTGTGAGAGCCTTAACCCAATCAGTGAATTAATCCCCTGATAGGGACTAACTGAGTGGTAACTGAAGTGGTAGGGTGTGGCAGGAGGAGGTGAAAACTGGGGTATGGCTTTGGGATATATATTTGTATCTGGCAAGTGGAGAACTCTCTCTCTCTGCTTCCTGATCATCATGTAAGCTGCTTCCCTATGCTACACTCTTCTGCCATGATGCCCTGCCTCACCTCAAGCCCAAACAAATGGAACCAGCCTTCTATGAACAAAGACCTCTGAAACCGTAAGCCCTCAAGTAAGCTTTTCTTCCTCTACAAACATTCTGGTTAGATATTTTAGTCACAGCAGTGAAAAAGCTGGCTAAAACAGTGGATAAGAACTTAAAGAAATCATTATAACTATGTTAAAGAACTTTAAGGAAGTCATGTCATAGTGAATAAATAGATAGAAATCTCAGCAGAGAAATGAAAACTATAGACAAGAAATGAAAATCTCAGAATTGAAAAGTACAATATCTAAAGTGGAAAGCTGATTAGATAGCCTTTAGGAGTACATTTTGGAGACAGAAGATTGGGTCAGCAAAATTGTTGATAAATCATTAGAAAGAATCCAACAGGGGGAAAAAAAGAACTTTTTAAAAAGGAACAGAGCCTCAATGATATGCAGGACAATATTGAATACCTTAACATACATATAGTTAGAGTCCCAGAAGGAGAGGAAAGAATGAGGAAGAATTACTATGTATAGCAAATTATGATCAAATTTTTTCGAAATTCATATGAAAAACACTAACTGTAGATTATCTAAGGAGTTCAGCAAATCATAGGAAGCATAATCACAATGAAAACCACATGTAGACAAAGTTTGATAAAACTGCTGAAAATTAATAAATAATCTTGAAAACACTTAAAGGAAAATAATATATTGCATGCAAAGAAACTGAATGTCTCATTTAAGAAAGAAGACAATGGAAAGTCATCTTTCAAGATGCAAAAGAAAAGTAAAATTATCATACCACAATTCTACATCAAATGAAAATACTTGTCAAAGATAGTTTAAATTATCGATTCATCTATTGAAGGGCACATAGTTTGGTTCCATAGTTTAGTTATTGTGAATTGAGCTGCTATACACATTGACATGACTGCATTACTCTAATATGCTGATTTTCAGTCCTTTGGGTTTAAACTGAGGAGTGGGAGAGCTGGGTTGAATGGTGGTTACAATTCAAGTTTTCTGAGGAATCTCCATGCTACGTTCCATAGTGGTTGCACCAATTTGCTGTCCCACCAGTAATGTATCAGTGTACCTTTTCCCCACATCCTCACCATCATTTATTGTTGCCTGTATTCTTGATGATTGCCATTTTGACTGGAGTGAAATGAAATCTTAGAGTAGTTTTGATTTTCATTTCTCTAATTGCTGAATGGACAAAGAAATATATACACATGTATAAAGGAATATTTCTCAGTTTTAAAGAAAAATGAAATTATGGCATTTGTCAGTAAATGGATGGAATTGGAGAATATCATGCTAAGTGAAATAAGCCAATCCCAAAAAAACCAAAGACCAATTGTTTTCTTTGATATGTGGACGCTAATTCACAATAAGAGGGGGGCACTAGGGAAGAATAGAGTTACTTTAGATTAGGTAGAGAGGAGTGAAGGGAGGGGAGGGGATATGAGGATAGGAACAATAGTAGAATTAAATAGACATTATTACCTTATGTACATATATGACTGCATGACCAATATGATTCTACAACATGTACTATCAGAAAAAAATGAGAAATTATACCCCATTTATGTATAAAATATCAAAGTGCATAAATGTGTTCTACTGTTATTTATAACTAATTAAAACAAATTTTAAAATTTATGAAGTAAATTTAAAATGGTTAGATTTAAAAAAAAAACTCCACATGTATGGGCATTTGAGAAATAGTAAAGGTGTCATTTGAAACTAATGAGAAATGGATGGACTGCTCAATAAATGATCTGAGATAACAACATACTTATTTGAAAAAAGCAAATTGGATCCCTAACTCACACCAAAGACAAAAAGCAATTTAGAATGGATTAAAAACCTAAATATGAAAAGCAAAACAATCAGGATTTTCAAAAAGGATTTCAAAAATTACAATCATGAGTCCCAAACTATTCATTAAGTGCCTTAGGAAACTGCATCAAACTCACAATGGTGCTATGAGTTAGTTTAAAATTTTGAGGAAAACACACAGCTATTTGGCAGCTGTCAGACATTGCATAAATGACTACTTCTAGATAGTTCCAACATTAAATCAAGTCATAGCTCTTTCAATGACATCATATCTTTGCAAAACTGGATTTTCATTCATTGCTGTAATAAAAAGCAAATATTCCAGAAAAATCAAAACAAAACAGGAAAAAGTAGTAGTCATAACCAATCTCATTGCAAGGTTTGAGAAGTTATGCAGTGCACACAGGTGTGTACATCCCCTTCAGAAGTAACTGCAATTAATTATGGGTGGAAAATACACTATTTTTTCTTTCAATATACATGAGTTATTTTTTTTAAATGACTATCAAGTTGTTAGAAAACAAATGCTTATTAAGTTGTTTGGAACTAACTACCTAATAAGTGGAAGTGTTGGGTTCTTTTTTAAATTTTTTAATTTATTTTAATTAGTAATACATGACAGTATAAGGCACTTTGATACATCATATATAACAGAGTATAATTTCTGATTTTTCTAGTTGTAAATATCACACTGGTCATATAGTTATATATGTACATAGGGTAATAACATCTGATTCATTCTACTGTCCTTTCTGCCCCTATTCCCCATCCCCACCCTTCACTCCCCTCTACCTAATCAAAAGTGTTGGGCATTTCTTTTGGCTCAGGTGTACCATGAAAAAAAATAAATGAGACATAAGAACACCACAAACTGAGAAAGTTGAGAATTTCTGCTCTAGTAGAACAAACACAAACACACAAACACACACACAGTGTAGGAAAGAAGTTCTTTAAAGACATAAAGCACTAATCACAATGGAAATAAAACATTAATTCAAATCCCTTTAAATTAAGAATTTCTACACATCAAATGACACCGCAAAGATATTGAAAAGGCCACAGAGTGGTAAAGATCTAAATAATAGATAAAACAAAGGACTCACTTCAGAATATATAAAAATTCCTACAAATCAGTAAGGTAAAGACAGCCTTACAGAAAAATGGGCTAAAATCTAAACATGTTACAAAATAGGAAATATATGTGCCAAATAAATTTATGAAAAGTGCTAATTCCTCCTAAAAATTAGCAAAATACAAATTAAAACCATAACAAGAATATAAAATTATAACTTTTCTAGAAGAAAACATTAAAAATCTTCATCATTTGGGGTAAGCCAAAAACAAGAATTTAGAGCACAAAAATTCAACCCGTTAAAAATAATTGATAAATTGAACTTCATCAAAATTCAAAAGATACTTAAGAAGTAAGAATACAAGCATGGACTAGAAGAAAGTATTTGCAAAAGACATATCTGATAAAGAACCTGTATTCAGAATAAAGAACACTTATCAGTTCCATTTAAGTAAACAACTCAATTTAAAAATGGGTAAAATATTTTAAAAGAGCCAGTGCAGTGGCTCATGCCTGTTAATTCCAGCAGCACTGGAGGCTGAAGCAGGAGGATCACAAGTTCAAAGCCAGCCTCACAATTTAACAAGAACCTAAGCAACTTAGTGAGACCCTGTCTCAAAATGAAAAATAAAAAGGATTCAGTGGTTAAGCACCCCTGGGTTAAATCCCTAGTAACCAAAAAAAAAAAAAAAAAAAAAAAAAAGATTTAAAACGACAGTTTACTAAAAAGAAAATACAGAAGGCCAGTAAGCATATGAAAAAGTACTCAATGTTACTTGTCATGATTTTGCATCATTTAACTATAAACTAAAATATGAGCTAGCACACTAGAATAGCTAAGGAATTAAAAGACTGAATAAACTGTGTGTTGGCAAGGATGTGAAGTAACTAAAACTCTCATAAACTGTTTGTCTATAAAGTGTAAAATGGAAGTCAGTTGGTGGTTTCTTACAGTTAAAATTACCCCTATCCTATAACCCAACAGTGCTACTCCTGCATATTTATCCAAGAGAAGTGAAAGCATATATCTGCATAAAGGACTCACACTAAGTTGTCTTAGAAGTTTGATTCATATTATTTTTCCAAATATTAGAAACATTCCAATCTTTATCAATGAGAAAATGGGTAAACCATGATATATTTATGCAACTGAATCTCAAGAGCATTCTGGTAAATGGAAGAAGCCAGACACAGAAGAATAGATTCTGGATGAATCCATTTATTAGGCATCTGGAAAAGACAAAACTACAGTGACCTAAAGCAGAACAGGGCCGGGGTGTGGGCTGGCTGTAAAGGGTCACGAGGGAACTTGGCGGATGATGGAAATGTACTGCATCTTGGTGGCGGTGGTGACTGTATGACAAAATACAGCTGTCAAGACTCACCAAATGGGCTGGAGATGTGGCTCAAGCGGTAGCGTGCTCGCCTGGCATGCGTGCGGCCCGGGTTCGATCCTCAGCACCACATACCAACAAAGATGTTGTGTCCGCCAAGAACTAAAAAATAAATATTAAAAATTCTCTCTCTCTCTCTCTCTCTCTCTCTCTCTCTCTCTCTCTCTCTCTCTCCACCCCCCCTCACTCTCTCTTTAAAAAAAAAAAAAGACTCACCAAACTATATGTGTCAAAAGGGGGAATATTTTACAGTATGTAAATTATATCTCGATAATTTAAAAATTTTAACATTTCTAATTTTAGGATTTAATTTTTACTTAAGAAAAAAAAACACAATGAGCTAACCTTAAATATCTACCAACTTGTCAAAGTCTGTTAAGTCTGTTAATATCAAATGTTGACAAGGGCGAAGAGTCACAGCAGCAGTTGCAGACTGGGATCTCAGAAAGCAAACTCTGAGTTAGAGTTTGGTGCGGGAAATGTTTCTTGGGATCAACTCCCATGAACAGAGGAAGAGGAGCTAAAGTGTAGAGCTGATAAAGCCCAGACACGACGCTCTGGGGGAGTATCGCCCATTGGAATCTGCCACGTGGTCAAAAATGGCCAAGCCTTTGTTTTCTTGCTTCACACAGTCACCAAATCCAGTGTGTTCAGGGAAGAGCAAGGCTAAGATCTGCACTTCACAGATCTTCAGGGGAGGCAAAGCCCTGAAAGAGCTGAGCTGGGAAGCACAGCTTCTTTCTACCACAGGAACTTGCATACTCTGTTGATTTGCAATCATTTTGGACACCAGTTTGGTAATGCGAGAGATGAGCAGGCTCTATGATTCAACATTCTGCTGCTAGGTATGAACCCTAGTGAAATGCATGACATTTCACAACTCACGGAGATTAATATCCATCATCAGGGCCCCAAGCTAGAACCATCTTTGAAGCATATCAGTTATAGAACACATATGTAAATTATAGTACATTCATGTTGTGAAACAATCAATAAATTATCATGTATCAACAAAATGACATCTTTGTTCACATATAAAATATACAAAACGTTATGTGTCAATAGAAACAATTACAGCAACAAGCAAAAACATAGATGAATCCCATGCCTTAGTTCATTTTTGTTGCTATAACAGAATACCTAAGATTGTGTAATTCATAAATAAAATCGTTTTATTTCAGCTTATAGTTTTGGAAGTATGAAGTCCAAAATCTGGCAACCACATCTTGTGAGGGCCTCATACTGCATCAACTCATGGTAGGAAACAGAAGGATAAGGGAGTGCATGTCAAAGAGAGAAAGGGGGGATATCCCTGTAATAGCTCACCCATTCCTACAAGCAAGGTATTAACCCATTAATGAGGGATCCACCTTCAACATGCAAGCATCCTACACCAGGCCCCTCCTCCAACACTGCCTCATTGTGGAATTAAGGTTCCAATGCATGGACTTTGGGGGCACACATCCAAAGCATAGCACTCATTAACGTAGGGTTGAACAAAGAAGGCACAAAAGAACAATTCAGAAGACTGAAAATTGGCAAAGCTAAACTATATGATTTGGGAATGATTGCCCTTTATTGTCCTTCACAGATAATTCCAGTGGTTTTGTTTTGTTTTGTTTTGGGGGGTTTTGATTTTTACCAAATCGAAGGTTTGTGGCAACCCTGCTTCCAGCAAATCTAATGGAATTATCTTTTCATCTGCCTAAATGATTATTAGCATTTTTTACAAATACAGTATTCTAATCAAGTTCGTTCATTGCTTTTTTTTAAGATATAATATCACTGAACACTTAATAGATTATAGTAGAATGTAAAGATATTTTTATCTGTATTAGGAAATCAAATTATCATATGACTTGCTTTATTGAGATAGTCACTTTATTGCAATGGTCTTGAACCAAACTCACAATACCTCAGAAGTATATCTGTACATAAATTATAGAATTTATGAGAAGCAATGATTTGCACAGAAGTCAGGTGGCACTTATTCTGGAAGGATTTGGGAGGTCTGATTCAGGTAGTACCACCAGAAAAAGCTACCAGTGTCTTTTCCCTTCATGGGTATCACTTTGTATTATCAACCAAGCTGTACTTGGTGGTCTGGGTTATTTTCTTTGCATATGCTATACTTCACAATAAAAAGAAAGGGAAATGGTACACACATAATGGTTAAAGGAGCTAGGCAAATTTAGTCTGAAAAAAGGAGAAGGCTTAGGGGTCATATCATGGTCATCAATTATCTAAAGAAAAGAAAGTAAATTTACCATGTGCTTCTGTACAGGGCACGGAGAGGACCTTTGAAACTATTTTCTAATGATTCAGACACACAAAATGGGCCTCCAGGCTCAGCCACCTGTTTCTGCTCTATCAGAGGCTGAGGTTAGGCATGGTGCCCTCAACCTCTCTTCCAATCCTGAGGCCATGAGGAACAAAGAACTGAGCCTGGATATGCAAATAGCACAAGAATAGACTGAGAGAGACCAGGAAAACATTCCACATAAGGGAATGAAATACGTGAAAATACACTTATTTCTAAAAGATATGTCAGTGAATGGGTCCTTGCTATGAGCCGCACTGATCTTAACATTTCTACTTGGAAATCTCCTTCCGTGTGTGTGTGTGTGTGTGTGTGTGTGTGTGTGTGTGTGTGTGTGTGTATTGCTACAGATGGAACCCAGGGCCTCAGACACCCTAAGCAAGCACTCTAACATTGAGCAGACCCCCAGCCCGCCCCTTTTGCTTTTACACAGTTAGAATTCAGTTTCTGGTTCTCAGTTCTGGCTGAATCTGTTCTGCTACAGGCCTCTAGTCAAGATCCTCCAGAAGACCCAGCATCTCCCCCAGAATGAGGGCAGTATTGGGGCTGCTCGAGGTGGTTTTCAGCCACCCTGAAGCCCTACAGAGACTGTGCCAGGTCTTGTCTTTCCAGCACTGCCTCAGGTTGGTCACCAGGCAGGAAATGCCAACACCACATTGCTGATAAGCTGATGTTGATAACTGGTACTGACTACACATTTAAATTATTTATGTAAGTATGCATGTGTGTATATATGTATGTCGTGCTAGTGTTTACTAGAGAGTGAGTCTCCAGGAAGCAGGAATAGGGAAGGGGGTGAGGTACACAGGTGGGGAGGGCAAGTAGAAGCGAGCAGATGACGGAGCCAGCCACAGGCCTGTGAGAAATGGATCCCTTTGTGTCATAGGATATCTGCAAAAAGGTCATTAGAAGCCACCCCATCTTCAAGTAGTTCATCCAGTAGGAAGAAAGGAGAACAATTTATCTGTGGGTGGCCACCACCCACTGGTCAGAGTATGCCTCTCCCAGGATATCAATCCCCTTGGATCCCAGGGATGCACATACATGAGTGCCAAGCTGGTGTCAAAGTGCTTGCTACCTGCTCCGACAGCAGCAAGACAACTCCAAGGTCAGGAAGCAGGTAGCACAAGGGAGGTGTGCACTGTTTTGTTGTACTCAGGAACGGGAAGGAGTCGGTGAAGCCAAAGCAGCAGGATCCTCAGGCAGTGGTGGTTATAAGAGTGAGTGACAGGTTTCAAGGATCAGTGCAAACAATTTCAATGGCCCCTGTGGCCAAAAGGCAAGGCAAGTGTTCCACTCTGGGTGATGCTAAGTGGAATGGATTACAACCAGCCACCCAAGCCAGAAACCTGGGAATCAGTCTAGAGTTTTTCTTCTCCTTTCTGGTCTCTAAATCTCTTTGATTGATTCTGCATTATCCCATTGAAATAATCCAGTTCTCTGGATGCCTTCAACCCACACTGCCATTGCTGCTAGTGACGTGGAAGATTAATTGACTCATATTTACCATGAAGCCATGAGGGATGATCTGGAAGAAGGTGAGCACATCCCAGTTAGGACCATCTTTATGGTGGGGTACAAGTAATCTGGTCCTTATTCCAGAAAAAGAGGATCAAGCTCACCCACTGTCTCCTACCACCACCCCTTCTCATTTCTTTATCTGCTGTCTCCCTCACTTATAAATAACCTTACCCCCTGCATTCCATATAATAAGTAATGTTCGATGGGCACCTGCTCTGGGTGAGACACAACACTCCAAGACTCTCTTGTGTCTTTCATTCATTCAACACTCTTTTACTGAGGATCAAACCAGAGTTCAGGGTAGGTAAGTAACCTTCACAAGGCCACACAGCCAGTAAAGAGTAAGGAGAAGTCAAATCTCTTTAATCCCCAAGTGCTTACCACATGCTCAGCTACCCTCCAGCTGCCTCCACGGAGAAGCTGGCTTCCTCTACCCTCAAGCAAAGGCCCACGTGACCTTCCAGGGCCAAGTCTTTTCTTGCCTAATACTTGCTATCACCTTCCTTGAGTTTCTCCACAAAACTAAGAGATTTTCTCCATCTGAACTAGTAAGAAATATCTCTTACCTGCTACAAATGTATTTCACTCTCTTTCTTCCTGCTCACTTTTCTGCTTAACTTTTGCAAGAGCCTTTTTGCAAAGGCACGAGTCTCTTTTCCACCTCTACCAAGACTCCATCCTTCCTGATTTGCACATTTGCTTGGGAAGCAACAGATGGAACGTGGCGGCGACAGGTGTTCAGTAGCCCTACTGGTCAGAGTGGGTGAGACCCATAAAAATTCAGTGAATCGGATGGCTTGGGGGAAGCTATTTTCAAGAGCACACCAGGTGCCTGAGCTCACGGCTCCCAGGAACCCGTTTGGTGTGCCAGGCCAGGGCCCTAGCTAGTTTCACAAGCTCTGGGTATTACCCAACAGACTCTCTCAGCCTGGGAACAGAATCCCAGCTGGGAGCGCCCCATGGGGCCCCCTCCCAAAGCGCAAGTTCCTATTCACAGAGATCCGCCACCACACCAGCCAGGCCCTGAATCACGCGTGTGACTCACTTGTCAGCCGATTTCTCTGCAGAAAGCTCTTAGCAGTTAATTTCTGGCTAATTTATTATCCTTCAGCTTAGCCCTACAGCGCCATTAGCTAGGAGCCTGACACGACTGAGTGAAATATTGTCTAATTTATTATCTTATTACTCCTCTGGAACAGGATCAATTAATTACCCATTAAAGTATTTCAGCTGCAGAGATTTATTAGGGGCCCTCTGCATTTTAACAGATGATTAGTTATACATGTTTGTTTGCTTGAAGAGCAGAGACTAGCAAATGAATAGAGGCGATGGAGAGAAGGAGAGAGGAGAGAGGGAGACGGTGCAGCAGGAGGCAGCTAATGGATCTCCTCTGACTCCGTGAAAATGGAGCAGTCAATGACAAGAATTATCGACTCATTCACTTGCGGTTTTGAGATAACCATATGTACAGGGGAAGGGGAGGAGGGGGGAGAAAAACCCTCACTCAACTGCTTTTTCCATTCAATAAATTCGCTTCAGAATATATTGGATTGGGGTTTGATGGCTATTTCGTGTTTTGCAGAGTGCTGACACTGGTATGATTCAGTAATTATTGTTTCTTTTAAGTTATTGCTGTAATTTTGCTCTCTAAGATCCCAATCAATTTCTGCCTCTCAAGGGCACGCTTGAAAAGCGATATTTGAAAACAGCCCTCTGATAGATTGTGCTGCTAGACAGTGGCTGAGACAAATAGCCTAATCTGGCACAAATTAGCTTGGCTTCCACAGATAGTTTTATACAGCAATGTAAATTATATTGTCAGGCCTAGTCACTTTCCTGCTTAGAGTGCAGCTAACAAGGAACCATGGAGACATTATTGGTGCTGCTGTGCACTCCCAGGTCTGCTGCAAAGCCATTTGTAAAGAGAGAGAGAGAGAGAGAGAGAGAGAGAGAGAGAGAGAGAGAGAGAGAGAGACTGACTTTGGGTAACAAAAGCAAGGTGGTCAAGCAGAAGGGAGCTAGAACAAGGAGGTATGGACTAGGTAGCTCTGAATTCTCCTGGTCAAAACTGAACGCAGCCACTGGAAGAGGAAGTCTTGAGTGTGTGATGGGCTGGTCCAATCGGCTGGAGAGATGCAGAGGGAGTGGCAGGCTCTGTCTGGAGGACTCGCAGTGGGAGAGGCCTTGTTCTGTGGGGAAGCAGCAGCAGAGAGGTGACCTAGTCCCCAGATGCCTCTCTGTCTGGAGGAATGGCTTAAGCTAGGAAGAGTGAGGAAGGAACAAGGAGAGGTGCTGAGCTGAAGTGAAAGATGTGTCGAGCAGATGGGGCCAGGAGCCCTGCACCAGCCATCCCAGGAAGGGCCTGGCAGCATGGGCTGACCAGCGTGGGGTGAGTCTCCTGTGGAGTCTTGTCTGACACAGGCCTTCTCCGCCTGGCATTCAGAATCTTCCAGAATCCGGCCCTACTCACATTATCCAGACATTGCCGGCCCCCACTCCTCATCCCCAGTCCTTTACCATAGGCAGATTCTTCCCATCCTCAACCTCAACACTGACTCTTCCTTCCTCTTCCTGTCTCTCATGTCTAGCACCCTCTGTCTTCTCAAGTAGAGGGTACCCCACCTCTCGGTGCCCCATCAGACCCTGTTCCACCTCAAACCCTGTTCCTAGGCCTGGCCTGAAATATTGCTTTACTGTCATTGGCCCCAGTTGGATTCCAGTTCTCAGATGCCCGTCTCTGAGCTTCTTGGGTGCTGGGACAGGAATCGGACACTCCCCATGGATGAGAATCACTGCCACCCTAACTAGCTCTCAGAACTCTCCGGGTCCGCAGATCACAGAACCCACTCTAGGGTCTGTGTGGGTGTAGCCTCATGAGACAAGTGGGGAGGATGTGTCAATGGCAGGCAAAAAGCAAAATACCAGAGGTATCAGAGGCACCAGAGGTAGGGTGGGTGGGGTGGCGGGTGTAGCAGTGAATACAGAGATGCTACATCTTCCCATCACACACAACGCTCAGCAGGGGAAGTGCTATTCCTCACTGCCTCGAGCCCTGGTATCTAATAAAATGCTAGGTGTGGACATTTGGACTGTGCCATGCAGTCCCATGACCTCTGGTCCTAAGCCTGCCCTGAGGCTTCGTGGACAAAGGCCCATCTTTGTGAAATGACTGAATGGACATTTCTCATGCATAGCTGTGAGAACACTTCACAAAAGAACTTTGTTGTGGTTTGGATATCAGGTATCCCCTAAAAAAATCTCCTCTGTAAATGCAGGAGGTGAAATGAATATGTTATGAGAGCTGTCACCTAATCAGTGGATTAACCCACTTGATAGATTAATGATTTGAAAAGACTAACTGGGTGGTAACTGGAGGCAGGTGGAATGTGGCTGAAGGAGGTGGGTCACCAGGGAGCATGCCCGCAGGGACTACATCTTCCTTGTCTCCCGGACTCCTCCTTCTTTCTCTGCTTCCTGGCTGCCACAGGTAGAGCAGTGCTCCCCTTCCACACCCTTCCACCATGATGTCCTGCCTCACCTTTGGCCTAGAGCGATGGGGTTGGCCCACCACCGACCAAACCTCTGAAACCATGAGACAAAATACACTTTTCCTCCTCTAAGTTGTTTTTGTTGGGTATTTTGGTCTCATCAGTGAGAAGCTGACTAACACATACTTCTAAGGTAAAATCGCTTCTGGCCTCCTTGTCTGACAACAGTCTGACTACTTTTGTTGGTTTCAAGAAAGATTGTTTCCAGTTTACTTCGGTCTTCCCTGTCCTGCCTGGCATCCTCTGGTATTTCTGAAATACTCGGCTTCTACCTTCTGCTTAATATTTACTTATTTCTCAACAATTCTAGTGAGGAAGTTGTATTGCTACCTCTGCTTGATTTATTGGGGAATTGAGGTCCACACGCACGGATGACAGAAATACAGCATTAGCAAGTGTGATATTGACTCTTCATCCAATCTGATAAAAAATGTGTTCTCGGGCAGAAGAGTGCTTTTATTTATCGAACCTTACCACGTGACAGACAACACATGCCAGATGCTGTACATAACCCGTGCTTTCTAAATTAATTAATACTATAAAAGTAAACCCCCAAATGTATGATAGCACAAACACAATAGAAGTTTGTCACTTACACTAATTCTCCATGGCATACCTAAAGAGTGGGGTAGCTCTTCTCCAAAGAGTGATTGAAGGCCCAGCCTCCTTCCATCTTGCAGCTCCATTGTGTGGCTTCCAAAGTTGCATTATCTGAAGAGGAAAGAACACAGAAGTGTGTACATGAAAGAGCTTTTTTTTCCCCCTAACTCCCTGGGGCATGCCTGGAATTGGGCTGTGTAACTTGTGCTCACAGGGGATGGCTAAGAACTAGTCACAGATGCACTCCCAGACACAAATCCTTGGCACTAGCTGGGCAACTCACAGAAATGTCTCTGTGCCGTAGAAGAGAAGCTAAACATTGGTAGACAGCTGGTTACCTCTGTCCTACAGTCTAACCATGATTATACCCCATTTTACAAATGAGAAAACGGAGATATAATGTCCAAGATCATATAACTAGTAAATACTGAGGTAGAATTTAAACCCAGAATGCCTGACACCAAAGTTTATGGTAATTCCACTACACCAATTGAACACACACACACACAAAAAAAAAAAAAAAAAATCTAGTCAAGAACATAGACTTTAGAGTAAATATCATCAGTCATTTTCCCCAGTACTCAACTTGGAGAATTAGTTTTAGAACACCTGCTTTTAATGGACCCCTAAATCAAAACTGACCCCTGAAACTTAGCCAACAGAGAGCTATATTTGCCTCCTTTAAGAACAGTTTTGCAAATGATGAAACTGAGTCTCAGGGGGGTTAAATGGATTGCTTACAATCACATAGTTAAGTGAGCAGCCGGCAGGAGGAGACCCTAGTCATCTCCAAGTCGAGGGCTGTTATGGTTTAGATATGGTGTCCCCCAGAAGCTCCCATGGAAGACAATCCAAGAAGGTTTGGAGGAGAAGTGATTGGATCATACTCTTAAGCCAATCAGTGCATTAAACCCTGACAGGATTAACTGAGCGGTGACTGGAAGCTGGTGGGGTGGGTGGCTGAAGGAAGTAGTCCATTGGGGTGTGACTATGGGGTGTATATTTTGTATCTGGAGAGCGAAATCTCCCTCTGCTTCCTGATCACCATGTGAGCTGCTTCCCTCTGCCCCACTCTCCTGCCGTAATGTTCAGCCTCACCTCGAGCCCCAAGAAACAGAGCCAACCTTCTATGGATTAGGATCTTTGAAACTGTGAGCCTTCAAATCAACCTTTTCTCCTCCACAGTTGTGCTGGCTTGGTCATTTAGTCACAGTAGTGAAAAAAGTTAAAACAAGGACATAATCCTCAGCCCTCAAAGCCTCCCACCCCTGGAGAGCTCTTTATATCACAGTGGGATATGCCATCAGAAACCACCATATTCTCCATGCTCAAAGTCTGATTGAAGCACCTGATATCTATTACCTGAATCTAGGAAGATGGGTGTTTTTCTCTCCCCTAAATGGCTCAAAAGTGACAAGATTGAAGATTCCATCAGTGTAGATGTCAGGAGAGTCTCCATCAGTTCATGGGAGAACAAAGCTCCTTGAAGGCAAGGACAATGCCCTATTTCATTTATACCCTCAAAGGCTGATAGAGCACCTGAAAATCTAATGACTGCAATAATTACCTATCGGATGGATGCATATTCGAATGACCAAATGAACGCATTGCCCATTTTCCCACCAAGCACAAGTAATCAAGATGATTTGAAAGCAGAGAAGGGGAATGAAACATAAGTCTCATCTATTTATCTACTAGCTTCTTTTCTATAACAGCATTATTTTCTTTTTGCAAAGTTCCATAGATTCAGTTGATAAACCCAATTTGTGATCACAATTGTCATATTGAGCTTCCGTGTAAGTTCACTATTATTTCTAGTCATTATAGACGCTTAACCTTTCACAATCTGCTCAGAATTAATATCGTACCTTTTCATAAAAAAGTGTGAAAACATGGCAACTGTGTGAGTTCATGTACCACCTCTCCCCATGACTTAGGCTGAAGCTATCATTTGTATACATCGACAGGCTATCAACCCTAGGAGACAATGCTAAAATCTATGGTGTAACTGTCACTTACGCTTGACAGAAAGTGAGAAATAAAAAGATAATATTTTATATTTAACCCAGACTTTACCCTTTTTGATCCTCTTTGTTCCTTTTGGAAGATCCACTAGTCTATCTGGTGTCATTTCCTTTGAGTCTAAAGAGCTTCCTTTATCATTTATTGGAATGTGGCCTGATGAGCTCAGATAGCTTTATTCTATCTAGACGTGCCTCTGTGCTAGTTCATTCTTGAATAATGGTTGTACTGGATATAAATTCTAGGTGAATAGATCTTTTTGTTCTTTCAAAACTTTGAAGATGCCTTTCCATTATTTTCTGGTCCCCACTGAATCACTGTATCCCTATATATTATGTATCTTTTCTCACAAGATTTTTCCCTCCACCTGCTTGGGTTTGCTAAGAATGTATGAATTTATGTCTTTCATCAAATTTGGGATAGCCACAAAGACTAACTTTTACTTGGTCATTATTTTTTATTTTCATAATTATATGTTTCATTTTTTCCATATTTTTTAGTATGCTTTTGCTTATTATTTCTTCAACTTCTCTGCTCCCTTTTTGCTTTTCTTTTGGAATTCTAATTAAACTAATTAGATTTTGATTAATTTTGATTTTTGTCTGACAGTTATCTGAAGTTCCATTCATTTGTTTGCTTTTATCCATTCTTAGGATTAAATACTTTTTATTGAGTCTGTCTTTAAGTTCACTGAATCTTTCTCTCTCTCATACCCATTCTGCTTTTAGGGGAATTCAGTAAAAAGAAAAACAAATTGTTTTGATTTTTTTTTTGAGACAGGGTCTCATAAGTTGCTTAGAGCCTCTCTAAGTTGCTGAGGCTGGCTTTGAACTTGGAATCCTCCTGACTCAGCCTCCTAAACTGCTGGGATTACAGGAGTATGTCACCGGGCCCAGATGAACTCAGTCAATTTTTACTGTAGATGTTCCATTTTTCCAATTCTATTTGGTCCTTTTTTAAATTATTTCTCAACTGAGATTTTATCTTTTGCCATTTATTTTAACCATAGTTTTTCTTATGTTAATGAGTATATATAATAATTATTTTGAAATCCTTCTCTATTATTCCAACATTTGAACAAGTAGGTATCAGTCTTGACTGTGTTTTCTTTTGAAAATAGTTCACATCTTTCTGGCTCTTTCTGTTTTAAATATTTTTAGATTATATTCCGGATGTTGTGAATGTTGTGTTGTGGTTTCTCTGAATTCTGCTATATTCTGCGGAAGAGTGTTGAGTAGTTGTTGTTGATGTTGCTATAGCAAGCAATTAAGTTGGTTGGACTCAAATTGCAAACTCTGTCTCTTGGGTACCAGCTCAAATCTCAGTTCAATTCTTCTATCTTTAGCTGAGCTTCTTGGATTCTACCCCACACATGCTTGATGCAGAGGTCAACCAGAGATTTGGACAGAGTTTATATTTAGCAGCTGTGGTTGCCCAAAACTCTGTCATCTGGTTTTTCAGGCCAGAGGTACTGCCAGTTTCCTATAGTTGCTTTAGCTGCCCAACATGGTGCTGGTTGCAGCTAATAGCCATAATAAATAGAAAACTTTTCCCATACCCTTCCCTTCTCCCACATCAATGCCCCTAAAGAATCTTCCAACTTTCATTTAATTTCCAGCATATTCAGGCACCTGTTCTTTTTTACAATTTTGTCTAGAGTTTCGAATTATTGTCTATTTACAGAGGGTAGGTACAAAAGAAGCATACTTGGCCATACCTGAAATAGAACTCTCAATATATGGGAGGAAGAGTAGGCAGCTGTTTCAACAAGACGATCTCTCATCATTCCCTGTCCTACTGCATTTCACCAAAGTTTCCAAACTTTTCAGAAGTGAAAGAGGCATGTTTGTGGAGGGAATGTGAAAGGACAGATTCCAACTGTCAGTTCAGACATCATTGGGTCTTTAACACGCATGATTATGGCATCTTTTTTTTTTTTAGTCTAATATTTTTTAAACCTTTATTTTATTTTGCTGATTTTTTTTAACGTGGTGCTGAGGATCGGCATGCACTAGGCAAGTGCTCTACCACTGAGGCACAACCCCAGCCCCTGATTATGACATCTTTAATGTGTCAGCAAGCAATTACTGAGTACCTACTATATCCCAACCAGGAAATTTCCAACCAGGGGCCTTAATGAGTTGTATATGTTAAAGTTATTCAAACTCTGGTTAATATGAATATATAGATTGTCCTACACCACCTTAATCATAATTATTAATGATAGCTACTATTTTGAGGGCTGATTGTGCACTGAATCTAATCAGCACAACAATTCAGCATTTTTTGTCATCTCTCTTTCATATGAGCAGTGTTATAAACTGGAAAATAACCAGGTGCCAGAATCAGACACCTGGGTGTCTTAACTTTTGACACTAGCTAAATTACCACCTCCTAAAGTCTATGCTTAATGTCTATGAGCTTCATTTAACTTACCTATAAACTGAACAAAGTTGCCAGAACCACCCCAAATAGAGAATCTTGTTCCTAATGACTACTTATCACTTTTACAAATGAAAAAAACCTTTAGAATGCTCAAATAACTCGCTCATGATCAGAAAATTATTTTGCCAACTAATAATTGACAAAGCTGGACTTCATTCCCATGTCTGTTTGTTCTTTAGAGTTGGCTGCCTTCTCTTTATAATTGCCACCAATTATTGAGTACCTACTATGTCCAAGAACTATAGCATGTGCTTTAAAATATCTCAAGCCTGAAACTAATCAAAAACTTTGAAAGGCAAGATGCTCATATCAGACAAACTTTTCCCTTCTCAGAAACATCAGAACTGTCCATCTTTAATTTAACTCTTACTATCCCGGAGTTAAGGTCCTCCCTTGGGGGGGGGCACTGTCCTTGATGCGGTGCTGTCTACCCCAGAGCACTTGAGAAGGGCATCCTGGCAGAACTCTGTGAGGGCTACCTGGTACCCCCTGGACATAATTAGATGCCTTTGCCAGGCACCATGGCTCACACCTGTCATCCCAGAGGTTGAGGAGCCTGAGGCAGAAGGATCACCAGTTCAAAACCAGCCTCAGCAAAAGCAAGGTGCTAAGCAACTCACTGAGACCGTGTCTCTAAATAAATTACAAAATAGGGCTGGGGATGTGGCTCAGGGGTCGAGGGTCCCTGAGTTCAATCCCTGGTATGCCCCAAAAATAAAAAAAATAATTAGATGCCCTGACGGGATGAGAGGGGAGAATGAAATTTGGACAGACTATTATTTAGAGCCCTTTCCAACCAATGACAGAGACAATAGCCCTTTGTTCCTTTCTGTAGATAAGAGAGAAATCAGGCTGGGTATTATTCACAAATTTCATATCTTGGTTTTCAATCAAATCCTGGATTATAATAAAATTTCCTTTGTCAACATGTCATTCCATCTCTCTGCTATATAGTATATTTTATTGTTTTTGTTTATTATCCCATAATAATTGACTTATAGGTTGGTGTAAAATCTTTGTAATGTTGTCAGAGCTACTGTGTATCTATTCATGCATTTATTTATTCAACAAATAATTATCAAGTGAGTGCTGAGATCAGACCTAGAGGCTCAAGAGTTGCATGGCTGTGTTTCCTGTTCCCTGTCACAGACTGACACTGCAGACGAGGCCCTGGCTCTGCCCTCAGATCTGGACTCAAACTCTGACTCCTTTATTCACCTAACAAAAGACTGTGGTTAAGTTACTTCATTGAATCTCTCTTTTTTTCCTTTTTTTTTTTTTTTTTTTTTGGTACCAGGGATTGAACCCAGGGGCCCTTAACCACTAAGCCACATCCTTTTTTATATTTTATTTAGAAACAAGGTCTCTCTGAGTTGCTTAGGTCCTCACTAAGTTTCTGAGGCTGGCTTTGAACTCACATCCTCCTGCCTCAGCCTCCTAAGCCACCTGATTTGTACACCTAGAAAGTGGGAAAAATTTATCTGACATCTCTGAAGGGGTCCTATAAGAATCAAATTAAATTATGAAGTCAAAAGCATTAAAATTATAAAATTACATATAAATATATGCTATCCCTTTTATAATTAATCTGACCTATCATGTGTGTTTATTACTGTTTCTTCCACTATTCATTCTTAGTGATTTACATGAACAGACAGTTGTTCCTATGATTGTAGCACATATGCAATGCATAGCACATAACATCTTGGCACAGAGCAATAGTGGGGAAAGGAGGAAAGGAATTATTTGAAGATAGCATCTTTTTTCCAAATAATTTCATGTGTTTTAGTTATCAAATAAAAAAGGCAGGCAGCCTTATTGGAGCTCATAAGATAATCACAAATACAGATCCCAGCCATTTAATTATTGATCAGAGTTAGTAAAGATGGATTACAAGATGCTGTAGGAGTAGTAAAGGACCTAGAAGAAAAGAGAAAGGTCTCATTGAAAAGTCATCCCTGACCTGAGCTCTCTGAATGATAATCAGTAGTTAGCCAAGCCAGGAAGGGAGACAGGAGGTGTGTTTTCACAGACAGAAGTGTGTTTGAAAGAGTAGAACCAAAGCATAGCATGGCCAATGTTAGGGGTCACAGTAAGTCCAAGATGTCAGGATTAGAGAGGACCAGGATCAGAATTAGAGATGATGAAAGTCAGACAGGAATCAGAGAAGCCTGGTGAGACTGGCAGAGGTCAAATCATGCAGGGTCTTCTAGAACATGAAAAGAACGTGGGTTAGTGAAAAGCCATTGGAGGATTTTTTTTTTAAGAAAGAAAAATACTATATTTCCATTTTTATAATATAACTTCAACAATGGGATGGAAAACATATCTAAAGGGGTGAAAGTAAATGTAAAAAGTCCAGTTAAGAAACTACTGCGATGGAGCCGGGTGCAGTGGTGCACGCCTGTAGTCCTAGTAGCTCACCAGGCTGAGACAGGAGGATCGCCAGTTCAAAGCCAGCCTCAGCCATGGTGAGGCATTTAGCAACTCAGTGAGACCCTGTCTCTAAACAGAATATAAAATAGGGCTGGGGATGTGGCTCAGTGGTTGAGTGCCCTGAGTTCAATCCCCATTACCAAAAAAAGAAAAGAAAAAACTACTGCATTGGTCCAAGGAAGAAACAATGCTGTCTTGTGTCAAGCTGGGAACAAAAAAAGAAGTATCTGGATCTAAAAATAGTTCAAAGGTATAAAAGACTCAAGGAGAGAACCACTGGATTGCAGCAGGGAGGGAAAAAGAACTCAAGAACAATACCAGGTTTCTGGTTGGAGAAGCTGGGTTTTTTCAATGATGATACTTTGTTTTGACTGATGAGTATCAAAAGCTATAGAAGGGGCAGGTCTAGGAGAAGATAAGAAGGTGAGTTTGGGAGACGTTAAGTTTGAGAAGCCTGCAGCAGAAACAGGTCACCCTTTTCTCGATCATTATTCTGAGGGACTGGCAGATGAGAGGAAGGTGCTCAACCTGACTAGCCAGCTCCATGAGCTTCATCCCCATCATTTGCCTCGGATCACTTTAATAGATTTACTTAATTTCTGATTACTGGGTTTGTTATGGTTTGGGATATAAAGTGTCTCCTGTGTTAATGCATGGATATTCAGAGGTGAAATGACTGGATTAGGAGAGCTGTGGACTAATCGGTCCATCCCAGTTTGAATGGAGTGACTGGGTGGTGACTATAGGCAGGTGGGGCATGGCTGGAGGAGGTGGGTCACTTGGGGCGGGCCCTGGAAGGATTCCTCTTCCCTGTGGCCCTTCCCCCACCCCTCCTCTCTGTTTTCGGGCTGCCAGGAATGGAGGAGCAGCACTCTTTCGCCACCGGCTTCCACCATGATGTTCTGCCTCGTCCTGAGCCCAGGGCAGTGGAGTCAGCCCACCATGGACTGAACTTTGGAAACCATGAGCCAAAATAAACCTTTTCTCCTCTAAGTTGTTCTTGTTGGATATTTTGGTCACAGAGATGAAGAACTGACTAACACAGGCTGGATAAAATCTAGAACCTTCTGCTTTTCATTTTCACACTAAAATTGAGTTTGGGTTACCTTGAAAATACCACATTCCCCAGTATAGGTTGCAACTAAGTATGGCCACAAAGGTGGGACATATAAGTGCCACTTACTACTGGATCACTTTATGACAAGGAAGCTGGTTGCCCTCAGCCTTTTCCCTACTTCATACATGCCAGAACATGGTGCATTGGGGACATCTTTCTCCATATGGAAAAGGACAATATCTTGCATGATGAAGTAACAAGATAGAAAATATCTAATTCCCTGGACAACTTCATGGGCCCCCCTACTTCTCTCCCTGGGATGCCCAGAAACTCTGGACTGTGGTGTGGAAGAAAAACAAATCTCCCATCTTATTTAACCTGTTTTGTTTTGTTATTTCTTGGTTACAACAAAGTAGCCTACTGGAGTTTTCTAGTGAAAAGAGAGAAAAATGCAGGAGAGTTCGGCAGTCTGCCGCACATTAAAGACCAAGGAAGCCGTGACAAACGGGTAAGATGGTCTAAGCGAGAAAGAAAACAGTGAGAAATCAGACACTTGGTCAAAACCCAGAGGACCCCAATAAAAGGAACGGGTACCAAACCCTAAGCTAACAAAGCAAACTGAGAAATGACAAGAAAGGTTAGCAGAGCCCAGGAGAATGTGATGTTCCAGAAGGGAGCCATCAACTGTGGGGGCATGCACACAAGATGAGTGTCTGTTAGCTTGAGTGTCTTCGAGCTCTTCAGCAGCCTTGGGGAGCAATTTCAGTGCCTAGAGGAGAGCAGAAGCCATACACCCGTGGGCTGAGACAGCTAAAGTGATGAGCCTGCCATAGCCATTCAGAAAGGGTAGACAGATGGGCTGGGGGTATGGCTCAGTGGTAGAGCTCTTGCCTGGCAAGCATGAGGCCCTGAGTTCAAATTAGTTCCTCAAAAAAATACCAACAATGGCAAAAAGCAGTAAGGGTAAAGGGAGTTGATCTAGAGATTATGGCATAGGCCATGTTTTTGTAAGATGGAGAGATTTGGATAGATTTAAGCACTAAACAGGAAGGACCGCATGAATAGAATCCAGAGTTCTAGATCACTAGAAGTTGAGAAAGAATGGATGTTCTAGAGCCAAGTAGAGGAAATGTCCACAGAGAGAACTGGGGAAAGATGACTTCTCTTTGAAGAGAGTGGGAAGAGCGTCTGCAGCAGTATCTCCGTTCCACAAATCTAGGTCCAGGTGCAGAGCCCTTCTTTATCATCACTTTAGACAAGCTGGTTATCAAACCAGTCAAGCGAAACTAATACAAATTTTTGAATATACATATATAGTAATTGTCTATCTTTCACAAAGCCTTAAAAGCAACATAATTCCATAGATGCAGGGTGCTGAAATTGCCCATGTTTTGTTATGAATTAACATGACTATACAAAGTACATGTAAACCCTGATTCAAAATTTGAACAGAGTCTCTTTAGGTGGGAATTTTATACAATTCTTATTTAAATCTCCCATACTTAATAAGTGCTTAATAAAGAGTTCAGGATTCAATTGTTGAAACTAGAGATTTTACAAAACAATTTTTCTTTTTTAATCAAAGGATTCACTACCACTAAGTACCTTCAAATGGCCAGCAAGCCTGGTGCCTTTAAACTTTGAATATAAATTGAGATTCAATTTTTGGATATAAATATTCTTAACATGCTGAATTATTATCACAGAGTGTAGCCACTCCAGGGTTTCAGGGACATACAGTTTGCCATTGTATCTACAAGTTCTACAGCCATGGATTCAACTAACTGCTGAGTGAAAATATTCAGGGGAAAAACTGTACTGAACACAAACAGGCTTTTTCCCCCTGTTCTTATTCCCTAAATAATGTAAATTACAACTATTTACATAGTGTTTACATTAGATTCGGTATTATAAAATAATCTCAAATGACTTAAAGCATAAGGAAGATGTGCATGTGTTATATGCAGATACTGCACCACTTTACATGAGGGACGTGAGCACCTGAGGATTTTTGTATCCTCAGGAGGTCCTGGAACCAACCCCTGTATGGATGACCATACCTATGAAGTCAAACCAAGAGCCCAGATCTTTCTAAACCCATGAGAAGAAGTAGCACTACTGGAAAAGATGCCAGAAGCATAAAAAAAATCCTGAAATTTCCAAAGCTGGGGGCGAAGGAAAGGTTCAAAGAACCCTCGCCTGACTAGCCAGTTAGAAAAAACTTGTTCCAGTGTCTCTGGTCATTTTCATAGATTTACTTCATTCCTTATCAATCTCTGGAGGGTTGACACAGTCCAGAGCCTACCTATTTATCTTACCCCTGGAGTAAGTTTCTCATTGAAGCCAAAAAGTGATTGTGCACTGCCTGGTGCCTGGTGACAGTGTTAAGTTCTAACATTCACCCCACCATGTCCTTGGTTTCTGAATTATGAGTCTGTTCCCCCTCTTTGCCTCCTATGAGAAGAGGGACCTGAGACACACCGGTAGCTCCTGGAGAACTGTGCTGGCCTATCCTGGATCCAAGTTCAAAGTTCCATGAGTGACACCCCAGCCTTCAGTCTTCATCTTCCTTCAGGAACAGAGGAGGCCAGGGACCTGCAGTGTAGAAACCTCACATTCTAGAAAGACGCCACCCAGTCCCAACCTCTGTTTACAGGCTGAGACTGGGACCAGCTGTCCTGACTCTAGAGACATTCAAATCAAGACATGGTCCTCTTCTCAAAGGCTTGGTCCCAGACATTTCTACCTTTTCTACACTGCTTAGGAAAAAAAAAAAAAAAAAGAGTATGCCCATCCTTATTCATAGACTCTTATTTTTTTTCCCTAAGATAAGAGTTCATTAGAGTCAGGATGCACCCCTGAGTGACACGCACTTTCCGTCTTTCCATCCTGACCTCATATGTAAAAGCCCCCAGAAGGTGGTGGAGATGGAAAATTCACATTATGCCAACTTACTTATTAGCATCTTCCAACCACCCCATCCCCATTCTACAAAAATTAAATTTAAAAAAAAAACTATTCCCAAATATCTAACCTGCCTAATTCCCTTTTCCATTTTGCAAGTTCATTTTCTCAAAAGCAATGCATCTAGGCTGATAAGATCCACCCCATTCAAAGCCACACCTTGGAGATGGTTAAAGCTAGGACAGTCCTTAAAGTGGCCTCTGCCACTGGAAGCAAGAGTCACACCTTCAGGAGCCCTTCGTGCCCTTCAGACTCTTGTACATATGTGTGTGATCACACATAAACATACACACACATATGCAAACACACACACACACACGTGGCAGCCTAGTGAGCCAAAACGAGAAAAAGGCCCATGCAGGAGAGGAGAAAATGTCCCCTTTATATCTACAGGCTGCCTCCAGCAAAAGCATTCCTAAATACGATAGGTTAAATATATTGCTGCCATTACACTCTACAAGAAACACATTCCATAAAAACGAAGGTGTTGTAAATTATACAAATATGATGCTAACAAGCCAGGAAACGCGCCGCTAATGAGGTCAGCTACAGAACTCCCGCAGCGCTGCAAATCATGTGCCAATCCTGCATCTGAGGTACAAGAACAGCATTGGGTCAGCATTTTCTGAGCGTGTTTGTAGCCTGCTGTTTGGTGTATGGTTACACAGGTAGATAAAAAGCCTCCACATCTCCCCCCATGCCGCCCCCCCCCAACTTTGTTTATGTGTCAAATATCCAAGTCACCAGACGAGCATGCTCTGCATTAATGTACCTGACTATTATGCCTATTGTTCTCCTGCTCAGAGTGGAGAATTAGTCACTCAGATGTGTAAATATTGGTTACAGTTTTGAAGCATGCAAGCTTTGTGTTTCTATCAGCCCCATTCCTGGAGGAATTATGCATGCTGTTGGCACCGGGTTTTGTACACACTGTATTTGCTAAAGCTCTAAAAATCAAATAAACATGTTCTCGGCTCCTGAATTATTAGTCCATTCACCATCTTTCCCCGTTAGGGGGGGAAACAATAAACACGCCGAAATGTGGCATTTAGGAACTGCAACAAGATTTCTGCTTGGCATTTACAAGTTAGAGAACAATCGAAACACCCTTCCTATGCCTTTGTCACGCAGCGTTCAGCACCAGAGAGCCAAGACGTCTTCGAAACAGTTCTTGACCTCTTGGCAAGGAAGACATTCACCTAGTGTGGAGGTGAGGGCCCTACTTCTGAACAGTTATCAGACATGGGGATGAGCCAGGGAGGGGTCAAGACTCTAGGCCTGGAAGAAACCCGTACTTCCCAAATTCAGAGGCCAGAACCACATCGTTAATAAGGGCAATCTGCTTTCCCTCTGGGAGTTCTCTGGCTCCATTTGCAGCCCTCCCCTCCTTTAGGATTAGGAGAATGTCAAGATAGAGTTCAAGGGGCATCGTTCACAATGGTGAGGTTCATTTAGTGTGCCAAAGATCCCCCCAGACTGTCAGCCGTTTGGAAGAAGAGAGGGCCTCCAGTTTGAAAGGCCAATCTCATAGTTTCTTGGCACGTTTTTTTTTTTTTTTTCCCATACCAGGATCCACAGCAATTAAGGTTTAATGCCATTGCGAATGAGTGAATAGAAAAGTAAGAAGTTTCATGTGAGATGTTCGAAAGAATGCAAGTGAGCATTGAGCAGGTAAATATGAACACAAAGATATCTTTTACCTCCCCCAATGCTAAGCAAGGTATTTATGGTAAAGCTTAAGTTTAGAGCCAACATCAGGGGTGGGGGGGTTGTTTTTCCCTGAACCTCCTGGCCTAGCCCTGCTCGCAGACACCTGTTTATACTCCATCTCAAAGGCTTTATTGAGTTTTTGTTCTCTGCAGTCTAGGGGCCCTGCCGTGGATCTATTTGTATACACATATCACAGGTTTTGGAAATAACTTTCAGCACATAAATGCCATTATTTCCAACAGAGTTGGTGTAAACCATATTTACTACCCAAACACTCAGCTAAAAATCGAGCTGCAAGGAAACGGTAGCAGCAGCAGCAGCAGCAGCAGCAACAACAACAACAAAGAAATCGGTGACAGCTACAAACCACAACCACAAATCAAACAAATCCGTAAAGTGGCCTTGAGGTGGGAAGCACAAAGCCAAGGCAGAGCAAGATGGCAGGCGGCAGCGGCACTCACAGATTTGAAAGAAAATTGAATTACTAATTCCCTCCTCTAAATTAAATACAGGCTGCACGTGGGGAGCATACAGGCACATAGAAAGGAATGATGGGGAAGACATCAGAGGGAGGGGGCACAGCAAGCAGTACTAGTTGTTCTCACTACATAAAAATCTCAACAGTCTATGTGTGCAGACGTGGGGAAGCGAGGTCCACACAGCGTGAGTGGGGCTGTCCGGACACCCAACAGCTACCCACTGTCCAACATCATCCAAGCAAGAGGAAACGGCTCGTAGGCATCCCCTGGGCAGTGTTCCCCCAGGTCAAGATTCTCCCCTTGCCCTGCAAGCATAAACTGTGTTGCTTACCGCTCCAGCCAAGAAAAAAGATCAGATTATCACAGCCACACTCACACCCCCAGTGGGAGCTTCCATTTACTCACTCATTTTGTTTAATATCCACTAAGCACCTACTGTTTACTAAACAGCAAAAGCTAGGTGTTTGACGCTGTAAAGTACAGAGACATACATAAGACGGTATAAACTCATCGTGGAATAAGAAAGGCTAAATAAGAAAATACATAAGACATTAGGTAACTAGGAAAACAACAATTCCTTATTTAAAAAAAAAAAAGTCAAAAAAGCAGTGTATGATTAATAGCTAAAGCTACATACTAAGTCCCCAGTAAAGAGAGAGCATTATGGTCTGGGGCAATCCAGGAAGATTTCAAGAAGGGGGTGAGTCTTAAAAGTAGAAAAGGTTGAGTTGAACAGAAGAGAGAGGAGCAGGCGCAATGCAGGAAAACGGAATGGGGCAGAGAGCAAGGTTGGGGGAAAGCCTGGAAATAGGAACAAACCTGGCGTGTTCGGGAGGCGACCATTTGGACTGATGGGCAGATTAGCATAAGGGAACAGAGGCAGGTAAACTTGGGAAGGTTGTTTCTTTTGAATATTGAGCAAACTAATAATGTTGATAGTTGAAAATTACCTGTAGCCTTCAATAGAAGGAAAGCCTATATTCGTGTTTCTGGCATAAATTTGCATGGAGGGCGAGTAATGGAGGTATTGTCCCCTACCTGTGCATCAACACGGTTAACAAGCGTGCTCTGGGGTTTTTTATGCCACTTCCCTCCTGGAAAACACTAAACCAGCACTGTAGACTTACCAACAGCCTCTGCTTCCTCTCAGGCAAATGAGTGTGCCTGTGGGGGAGGGAGGAGGGACAGTGGGAGAGAGAGACAGAGAGAGATGGTTCTTCCAGGCCCTGCAGAAGGTACTTGAACTCTGTGGGAAGGTCAGCTGTTTGTAATGGGGATGAGTTGAGAATCGCCATAACCCAGAACAGACAAAGTGTGAAATATGCATTTTTCTCTTTCATTTTACACCATTTTTACGAGACCTCTGTGTAGATGCAGAAAGCAAAGCCCTTGGCTCAAGCCCTGCAGGGTTGGCAGATTTATTACCGAATAAAAAAAAAAAAATGAAAACAGTTCAGTTGTCTGGCCAGGTAAAAGGGATTATCTCTACTTGAAAGAAACCAGACAAAAAAAGAATATGCACTTTCCACAGAGAGGGACCCAGCTCTGCCACAGCTGTGTGCCTTCCACTGTGGCTGAAAGCAACCACTAATTCTTAAAATGGCTCCAAACCCCAGCTCCAGCCCACCTATAGTAACCAAATTGTCCCCCTCACAGGAGCCCTGGCTGGTCTCTTTGAAGTGAATCCTCTCAATGCCTGTCTGGCTATGGAGGGATTGCTGGCCCATTGCAAACTGATGATTCTTCCCCTGGTCACGGAGGACCTGGGTCCTGGCTCAGAAAGCACCACCCTACTCCCTGGCTGGGACACTTGGAGAGACCTGGCTATAAAGCACCCAAGAGCACCAGAGCTCCAAGCTCCCAGAGAAACACCAAGTCAAGAAATCCATCCCAGGGCTCCACCCATCCTCGGGTCAAATACTTCACCCCATTTTTTATATCTAGCAACACTATAAGAGAAGAAAAAAATGAGCTATTACAATTTATAAAATGCTCTTGACTTCCACTTTATCTCATTTGACCAATCTTCCATTTCAACAGAATTCACTGAATTCTGACTATGTCAAGGCAGCATACCAAGGGATGGAGATGCAGCCTGCCACTCAGGATTCTCACAGACCAAAAGGCTCGTGTTTTTAATCTGTTGGACTGCTGTGTTAGTCGGCTTTTTTGCTGCTGTGACTAAAGGACATGACTGCCACAATTTTAGGGGAGGAAAAGTTTATTTGAGGGTGCACGGTTTCAGAGGTCTTAGTTCACAGAAGGCTGGCTCCATTCCTCAGGGCTCTAGGTGAGGCTGAACAGCCTGGTGGAAGAGTGTGGCAGAGGGAAGCAGCTCCCCGTGGTGATCAGAAAGCAGAGAGAGACACCACTTTGCCAGAACCAAATAGATACCCAAAGCCACGCCCCAATTCCCACCTCCTCCAGTCACACCAGACACTTCAGTTACCACTCAGTGAATCCCTATCAGGGGGTTAATTCATTAATTGGGTTAAGGCTCTCACAACCCAGTCATTTCTCCTCTGAACCTTCTTGCATTGTCTCACACATGAGTTTTGGGGGGATACCTCATATCCAAACAATAACAGCTGCTAAACCAAAATACCTGAGACTAGGAAATGTATAGATAACAGAAACTTTTGCTTACAGTTCTGGAAACTTGGAAGAGGCCAAGATTGAGGCACTGGCAGATCCAGTGTCCAATTAGTCTTACTCTCTGCATCATAGGTGTCACCTTCTGTGTTCTCACTGAGTCCCCACAGGGCCTAAAAAGCAAAAGGGTCCCCCCCCCCAGGCCTGTTTTATCAGGGCACTAGTTCCATTCACCTCTCGGAGGCCCAACCTCCTAATCCTATTGCCCTGGGACTAGATTGCAACATGTGGATTGGGGTAGGGGGTTTACTGGGGATTAAACTCTGGGGCACTTGACCACTGAGCCACATCCCCAGCCCTATTTTGTATTTTATTTAGAGACAGGATCTCACTGAGTTGCTTAGCGCCTCCCCATTGCTGAGGCTGGCTTTGAACTCACCATCCTCCTGTCTCAGCCTCCCAAACAGCTGGGATTACAGGTGTGCTCCACCCATGCCCAGATCAACATGTGAACTTTGAGAGGATACAAACATTCAGACCATAGCAGCTGGTCTCTCCCAGCCCCTGCTCAGGTAGGAGTTATTTTATGCCATTAGATGGTGACAAAAACTGGAACTCAAGGAAATTAAGTGCTAGCCCTGGTAGCCAGCTTGCCTGGTCCAGATCCATGTCCTGCAAGGTGCTCACCTCCACAGGTTCTTGGGTTCTTTAGAGCCTCCACTTCCTATCTTCCCCTCTCCTCAATCATCCTTGGAACACAGCTTCCTCTCAGGTATTTTCTCCAGGTGCTGCTCCCATGTATCAAAGGCCACATACTCACCCAGGGTGAAGCAGAAGACTCTTCTTGCCTCAGATTAACCACTTTCTTGCTCCCCAGTAACTAAGCCAATTGCCTTGATTCCAGCTTCTTGTCACTTGCCTATGTTGGCCATGGAGAGCTGGTTGGCTCTTCCCAGCCCTTGGCTGCTCTCTGAGCTATACACACCCCCAGCTGGGGCTCTTTTCCCAAGACCACTGTGAACAAGAGAGCTTCAAACTGCTCCTTTGCCTGCCTCCCAGCAGCCTCACCCCCCAGTACCTGCCTGTCCTGCATCACCATCCTGGGTGACCTCTCCTCTTGGCCTCAGCCTTCATCTCCTTGCCCTCCACTCCTCACTGCAGCCCCTTAAACAGAGGGGGATTCGTTTTTTGCAAACCACTGTGAGGAGGAAAACAGCCAAGTACTTTCCATCCATAAGAAGGAAGTGATTTTAATTGAAAAACGAAATCACAGATTACATGCAAATCTTTGTTGGCAAATTTCAATTACCGCCAAATTAAATGCATAGCTAAGCTAAGCATCTTCGGGACACTCCATTTAATGTTTCCGTGGGATGTGTCCACAGCAATCAGAGGCAGTATGATAGGTGTCCTCTTGCAGAATAAGCCCCCAGGAAAAAACTCCAGGATTTCAGACTCTGGCTGCCTGGTGTCCCCGCATCTGGACCTTACTCAACGTTATCTTGGTTGGCAAGTGGCCCCAAAAGGCACAAAAAGAGAACTCTGACTGGATTTACCCCTTCCAGTCTTTCAAAATCACGCACCAGCAAGGGGAAAATTAGAAAACATTCTATTAGCAACAATAGTGAAAATTACTCAAACAAAAAAAAAAAAAGGCTTTGCCTAATATCTTACAAATGAGATAACTAGTTAAGACTCAGAATGTCCCTCAACTGAACTCAGGAAGCCAGCTGCAGAGCTGAGCCAAGAGCACAAGTAACACACACCCAGAACAAGATTCTGTTCCTAAATCACCCAGTTAAATCCTAGATCACCAGGTTGAGCCTATGAAACAGGGCCCACACTCTGTGAGCCCGTATTCACCCTGTTTGTTATTTCATTCTCATCTTCTACTGTATATTGGTGGCCTTCGCTGCTCAGCACAGTTCACCACACATGCCTTAGGTACTTAGTACACACCAGGCACTTTGCTAGGCTCTGGGGAATACCACAAGACCAGAAACCCACCCACTCTTCCATTCCTCCCAGTCAGGGTTCACATCCAGCAAATGCTGCATCTTGCTCTGAGCGTAGATGTAAGGATCACTGCATCTGAGACTTTGGCTTAAAACAGTCTCTAACCACACTGCAGATGCCTCAAGGAAAGAATTGTGTACTGGGGAATGATATTGGTCAAATTATATTGTTAGATTGTGTGCATGTGCAAATAGGTAACAACATATCCCACCATTATGTGCAACTGGAATGCATCAACAAAAAAAAAAAAAAAGAGAGAGAGAAAATAAATAAATACCACCATCTGCCAAAAAAGGAAGAATTAATGTATGTGTCCCTACACTCTGGGTCCAGCACCCTTTAGAACCTCCCTTAATGTATATTCATAGGAAATAATACATATTTGAAGGAAAACTATAATATTATGTAAGTTGTGCCTCCAAAGATGTGAAGTTCTGCCAGGTGCAGTGGCTCACACCTATAATCAATCCCAGCAGCTCAGGAGGCTGAGGTAGAAGGATCATGAATTCAAAGCCAGCCTCAGCAAAAGCAGGGCACTAAGCAATTCAGTTGGACTCTCTCTAAACAAAATACAAAATAGGGCTGGGGATGTGGCTCAGTGGTCTGGTGCCCCTGAGTTCCCTAGTACCCTCCACCTAAAAAAGATGTGAAGTTCTGCTCCAAATTAAGGGGTGCTCATCGCTACCAGGTTATGTATTTCCATGCTGACCAACCCCAAAGTTCTAAAACCCACTAAGAAGGACTCAGTTAAATAGCAGTGACAGCCAGCACTGCATGTTCTTGGCCTGAGAGTCAGTCCCTCTGCTGTGGCCTCGTATCAAATCCCAGAACCTTCTGTACACCTAGGGGTAGAAAGCACAGGAAGGACGTGATTTGTGGGCCTGTTCCCAGAGTGGGAAACCTTATAGTTCCTTAAAGCAGAACAGACACCACAGCCAGGGTCCCCTCTTCAGAGTCTGGTGAGAGAAGCCAGGACAAGACTGACAGGCTCTGGCTGGTGGAGAGAAAGTCCCCCTCCACAGGGCCCAGGGCTGCCCAGCCAGGGCTGCCTCTCACTCTGACTCCGCCTCTGCAGAGCATGTGGGTTCTCGTGGCCTTATCTGCCAGATGGCTCCCGGAGGGGATGATTTATTAGGTGCAGAAAGCTCGCTGATAAATTTTACTGCAAGTCCCCGGCAAAGACTGGGGGTAGCAACAGCCCAGCACAGGCAGCTCTAATGGAAAGTGCCGTCACCAAAGAGCAAAGCATTATTTATGACTGTCTGTAATGCCGTTCGGGGGATATTCATCATCGCCTCCCTGTTCCGTGCATGCAGGGACAGCAGCACTGGGGGAGATGGGGGGGGGGGGGCACAGGACAGGTGGGGAGCAGCGAGAGCTTCCCTGGGACTCTGCCAGGGGAGAGCAAGGCCATATTTTCCCTGGGTCACCGAAGTCCCCTTGTCAAGCTCTGACCTACAAGTCCCCTCACTGCCCTGCTTCTCCCCCACACTATCCTCCACCCCCACCCCCACTCTCCACCACCAAAACAGAAAGAAGAGAGGGAAAGGAGGTCGATTCCTTGTTCTCTGTATGGGGTGCAGACTTTTGCATGTCTGCTCAGGTGAGGCCCATCCTGCCCGGAAGCAAAGATCTAGACCAGATGACCCTCTGGTCCCCATCAAGCTCAGAGGAAGAAAGGAGATTTGTCCCATTTCACAGCCGCTAAGGAAATGGAAGCTTGGAGCAAGACAGGGGCCCAGCTATGTCACCAGCAGTCAGGGGCAAGGAGCTCGTAAAGCTGGAGTCCCTGAGGGTCTGGGACCCCTGTCCCTCCTGACACCCAGCATGTGACTTGCGGTGGAGTCCCTCTAACCAGGTGTTCTGTGCCTTTGGCACCCTCTCCCACCATGTCGGACAGATGAGGTCTCAGGTCCTGGTCTTCCTTTTCATATATATATATATATGTATAAATTAGTCGATAGACCAGCCTAGGTGCCATCAGTGGATGAATGGATAAAGTAAATGCAGTGTATATACACAATGAACCCTTATTCAGCCCAAAGAAGAATGAAATCGCACCATTTGCAGAAAAATGGATGGAACTTGAAACCATTATATTAAAGTGAAATAAGCTGAACTCAGGAGGTCAGAAGGTCAAGGGTCATTTTTTTCTCTCATATTTGAAAACTAGAGAGGAAAAAGGAAAATAAATGGGGGAGGGGGGTTTCATGAAAAATCGAAAGGAGATCAATAGAATAAATGAATGGGACCATGGGGAGGGAAAGGGGGAAGGAAAGGGGAAATACTGGGGAATGATATTGGGCAAATTATATTGTTATTTTGTGTGCATGTACAAATATGTAATAATTAATCCCACCATGACATATGACTATAATACACCAATAAAAATGTGGGGGTGGGGGAGAGAGAAAATTGAGTAGTCATAGATTATTATGTGCCTTATGCTTGAATTATTTATGTCTGAGTCTGTCTGAATTATCAAATTAAGTGCTCCTTGAGGGCAGGGTCTGTATCCTATTCATTTTTATATTCATCTCAGCAGTAAGCAAAGCTCCTGGCATGTAGGAGTCTTGATAAATGCTTGATAATAAAATTGCATTGACAGACTTAAGATATACTGGGATGGTGGCCCCATGTGTTCTCAGGCATCTGTCATCATGCTGGTATTCATAGTATTGCAAAGGAGATCATCCCCACCCGTGTGTCAATCAGCATGGTATAATGGAAAGAGCTCTGGATTAAGAGTCAGGAGGGTTGGGTTCTAGTGGGCAGCCACCCCAAACATTCTTTGAGTACACAGCATGGGCCAAGTCAGACTTCATCACTAGCACAATGAGTAAACTGCTCGGTTTACTCCTGGACGTGATGGTGCTCCGGGGAGTGAAGGAATAACAAAGTCAATCTTTCCAAGTAACAAGACTTCTGTGGAAACATGAGCGGTGCATTCTGGGGAGGGAGCAACTTGTTCTCTATCTCAGGAACAAAGTACTTTGCACACGTTAGCTCATTTAAATACCTTTGAAATAATTCTAGGAGGGTAGGTTCTATCCTTAGGCTCACAATATGAATCTAAAAACATGGTGTCAACTCCTTCATTCACTGGCTGGGTGTCCTTGCGTTGAGTCACTTTCCCACTTGGGCCTCCCATCTCATCAGCTAAATAAAGGAGTTGGACTAGATGCACATAAAGTCCCTTCAGCTTCAGATCCCCATGAATATTATAGCCATGCTGTCACCCAAGTGGCCCAGGCAGTTCTAGCCCAGAGAAGAGGTGGGATGTGAGTGAGTGATTGGCATTACTAAAAGCAATAATCTGTACGTTGAATTCTTGAAGATCTGGGATTTTCATCCACCCCAACAAGAAACAAAGAAGAAGATGAGGCTAGAAACCAGCTATGACTATCTCCTTAAGAGAAAAGAGTCTAACAACTTCCGGACCAGAAAGAAGGCAGGTCGGAAGCCAGTAGGACAGCAGATGCTTCAGAAGACAAGTGTCCAGGGTAGCCCACCCTTTGACGAGCCTGGACTGGTGAGGACAGTAGTAATGGTGCTGGCAACAAGGGTACAACACTCTCTTTGCTAGCTCCCTGGGTGACACTTGTTTTCCATTATCAGGACATGTTAGATCTCTGGTTCAGGGAATATGTGTGGAAACTGAGGACCAGAGGGGGAAATTGACTTGCCCAAGTAACAGTTATTTAGGGACAGAGCTCCCTAGAAAACAAAACTCCTGACCACTGGTGTTCGTCAGCTTTCTGTCACTGTGAAAAATCGCTGAGACAATCCATTTATAAAGAGGAAAAATCTATTTTGCTTCACAGTTTCAGAGGTTTCAGTCTATAACTGGTGTTGCCCTGGGCATCAGGGTGGCATGTGATGGCATCACGGCAGGAGCATGTGGTAGAGCAAAACCACTCATCTCACAGATGGGAGGAAGAAGAAGGGGTTGGGGTCCCACTAACATGTTTGAGGGTACATTCTAAGTGACCTGAAGACCTCACAGTAATGCCTCCCTTCTTAAAGGTTCCAACACCTCCAAATAGTGCCATAGATTGGGGAACAAGCCTCCAACACAGGAGCCTTGGGGAAACACTTCACATCCAAAAAAGAACACCACGGATCAGTGCTCTTTCAGACCTGGGGTGAGCAATCAGTCCAGTGGGCAGCAGGTGGGTCCTGCTCCACATGTCCTTCCCAGAGCACACTCTACAGGGGGAACATCCAGGTTGTTCCATGGAAAGTTGCAAGTATAAGGACCTCATTGATTGTCTTTTGGTTGTATTTTAAAAATAATGATAGTAAAAAAAAATAAATTAAAAAAAGAGCCCTTTAATTTTTTTTTTGAGAGAGAGAGAATTTTTTTAATATTTATTTTTTAGTTTTTCGGTGGATACAACATCTTTATTTTTATGTGGTGCTGAGGATCAAACCCAGCGCCCCATGCATGCCAGGCAAGCGCGCTACCACTTGAGCCACATCCCCAGCCCCAGAGCCCTTTAATTTTTTAAAAAATATAAATTTGGGGCATAAGGTCAATCCTTATACACTTTAGCAAACTTATCCATACAAAAATAAACAAATAATAGGCCTAGTGCTCCACTTGATGAATTTCCATCAAGGTGAATTCACAGACCACCATTACTGTGTTTTAGGAAGAGTGCTTCTCAGTGTTGACTTAGGTTTGCAACACTAATGATGGCTTTTGGTTTGGGTTCCAGCAATCTCACAAAACAGAAGATTTCTTGGGGGAAAAAAAAAACTGGAATGTAATCAATAAGAATAAATGTTTTGGAGTCAGGCAACCGTAGGTTCAAGACTCACATCCATATCTTGTGTCACTCAAGGCAAGTCACTTAACTTCTGAACACACATTTTCTCTTCTGAAAATAATAACTTTTCATAGGATTATTTTAAGGACTGAGTTAGACAATGTGAAGATAGTCATAGTGAAGTGTCTAGTATAAAAAAAAAGATGTAATATCCATGGTATTTATTACTATCACTATAAATTTCAAGGAGACTCAAATGTTGTTCATATAATCAATTTTTTTTTTGTCCCTTCTGAAGGATTTTTGTCCCACCTAAACTCAGATTGAAACTTATTAACAGTGTTGGGAAGTGAGGCCTAATGACAGAGCCCTCATGATAAATTAATGCCCCTATAAAAGGTGTTTCCCAGAGTGGGCTCATTATCTGAGGACCTTCTGCTGTGTATTTGTCCCTATTGTCTTTCCCCCATCCACCATGTGAGGGTGCAGCTCAGAAGGCCCGCACCAGATCCTAGGTGCAGTGCCCAATCTTGGACTTCCCAGCCTCAGAACTAAAAGAAATAAATTTCTGTTCTTTATAAATAACCCAATCTCAGGCATCCTATTACGGCAGCACAAAACAGACTAAGCCAATCAGAAATTTCAAGACAATTTGTGTTCTTGGTCAACTAAACTACTCTCTCCCCTCTCAATTCCTCCTAAAACCAAACCCAAAAGGTAATATGAAGGCATGTTAATTAATTCATCTTGAATTAATTAATTCATCCTCCTTAGAGCATGATTCATGCTCATCCAAACAACTGATCCCTTTGGAAATGGTGACTTTATTTCCAAGGACTGATGTTTTCTATTTTCTATTGCTTGGAATTAGCATGCAATGGAAGATAGTTCTACCATGAGAAATGAATGGCATTTTTAGCCAAACATCCAAAGTCATAGACAAGAGCAAACAAAAAATCCTTTTCATTTCTGTCTCTGGCTCCTAAACATGGTCCAGTCTCAGACTGCAAGAGAATCACACACACAGACTTCAGTCAACATGCTGATTTCCAGGTTCTAAGAACAGAAATTCTGATTTAGTTTAAAAATGAGACCCTGGAACCTACATTATAAACAAGCCAGAGATTCACATGTATATCCCACTTAAAAATCATTGAACCTTATAAGCCAATGGTAATTTTTCTATATATATTTTATTATATATATTTACTTATGGTATAATTTCTCTCTCTTTAAACCTAATATATACACCATTCAATCACAGGAAGATTGGGTAAAAAAGAGACAATATCTTCATGCTAGTCCCAGAGCTCCATGAGCAACTTCCAGTTATATTTTGAGATTCTTACAGCACTAGATGTTATAAAATTTCTCCCTGTTTTTTAGTCTTTGAGTTTCATAAAAATGCTATGCAGTATTTAAGAGAGTAGTAAAGTTTTAAGACTTTAAACAGAAAATAGCAAATAGAATTTATCTGGTGTAATACCACTGACTGATTGGCAGGACCTGCCTGGAACACCAAAGCACACTCTGGGGAAAGCTCCAGTCGCAGGGGGAAGGTGTGCCAGGTTCAGTTAGTGACGTCTGGCATGGGCACAGTCAAGGACAAGGTCAGAAATGTCCCTTCCTTCCCGCTTCACTTCAAAGACTATTACCTCCAAGGAGACCAAGTACCATAACTGATTTTAAAGGGGTATTTACATTTGACGTTCTATTCATACTTCAGCTGAGACCTCCTTTTACATTCTTGTCATTTTCTTAACTAAAGATGCATTCCAGAATCTGTGTGCTCCTATTCCAGGTAAAGTATGAACTAAGACCAGAAAACTCTTAAGAGGTGATGGACGCATGTAAACAAGGACCGAGGGCAATGTCGATAAAGGAGTCTTTCTCATCTCACTTGCCTTGCCTTCAACTCTTCCTTCTGGACCTGTCTCTACCCTCTCATGGGTTTTTATTGCAACCCTCCCAATCACGTAAGGTCCAAATCAAGACCTAGCTACCTCCAAATATGAGATTTCACAAAACCTCTCGATACCAGTTATTCCCCCATAATATCTAGGGATTTATACAAGCACTCTCACCCACCTGCCTTGTCATGCTAGCTAACCATCTGTCTGTCTCCCTGTCACCTTACATGGTGTGCCCTGGAGAGTAGGGACAGAGTCACGCTCATTGTTATACCCTCACAGCACGCAGCAGGGTGAATGACCCTTGTAAGCACTCAAATGAATGAATCTAAAAGGCATTTGGACTTTTTGTTTGATTGTTTGTTTTCATTTGCTTTGCTTTTTCCTTTATTTTATAAAACTAAGTATGGGGTTTGGGTAAGTGTCCCCCAAAGACCTGCGTGTTAAAGGCTTAAGCCCCAGTCCGTGGCACTTTTTGAAGGTTATGGAACATTTATAAGATGGAATGTAGTTAGAGGTCTTTCAGTTATACAGGGATGTGCCCCTAAAGGAGACCTCTCCCATCTTCTTCCTCTCTTTTGTGTCCCAGTCATGAGGTGAAAGGTTTGCTCTACCACACACTCCCCATTCATGATGCCACAGACCCAAAAACAATGGACCAAACAATCATAGACTAAAATCTCCAAAATTATGAACCACAATAAACCTTCCATCTTTTTAAGTTGATTATCTAAGGTATTTTGTTATAGTAACAGAAAGCTAACTAACACAGGGGTGAGTCGTGCCAAGGAAAGTCTTCTTTGTGCTTTGTGTTCTCCCTGATGTATCAGAGTGCAGGGAAACCTGTATGAGAAAATGTCCTAACCATCTATGTGCCCAGACTCTCTCCCTACTTCTAGGGATCATGCATGAGTGCCAGCTTTGAAGAGGGCAAGTTTGAAGTGGTATGTCTTAGAAGAACTTATCGCTCTGTGGAACGTGAAGTATTGACTGCAAAGCAGACCTAGCAACTATCAGAAAAAGAATGAATGACACACTTTTCTAATGTGTCACTGGCCTGGAAATGTGGTCAGCAGAGCAGTCAGACAGCCCAGTCTCCAGTCTCTCAGCAACCCTCAGAGCAGCTGGGCTTTTTGTGCACAGTTTCATTTGCTGCCATCACGCTGCTCAGCCATCAGTCCAGGCCCAGGAGCCCTGCTCTCCTCCCACGGTTAACAGGTGAGCAGGCAGCGGGAGGAGAGAAGGGGGCTGGGGTTCACCCATGGATCTGTGCCCTGTGCAGTTCCTAGTAAGGCTGGGTTTGCCTGCCTGCCTTCCGGAGGTTGTTCATTTCTTCCTGGCACTGTGCCCATAACCCAAGTACTGTCCCCAAGTCAGCTGAGGTTCCTTGATCACAATGCCAGTCCCAGCAGCAGGGCTGTCCGTGGCACAGATAGCTCAGGAGATGGATAGAACAAAGTTCACACATATAATTTGACTTTTTCTCAAAAAAAATCACTCCTTGTAAAATTACAGAATTATGAAGTTCATCTATATTGACAGGATCATTTATTCCAAGCTCTTCATTTTATAGATCAAAAAACTGAGGCCTAGACATGCCAAGTGATTTATTTGCTCTAGGGCCTCCATCTGGATAGTGGCAGAAAAGGAGCCACAGCCCAGGACGCCTGCTTCCAGGCCAGCGTTATGTTATTTCTAACCCAGGCCTCAAAATACGCTAGTTATTAACCATTAGCTTTTACTCAGTATGGGTGAGAAGATACATGATTTCTGACAAGACATGGATTATAAGGATGAACCCATCCAAATGCTGTTCTGTTTTCCCTCTTAGTTCTCAACGTCATACCAGACAGATAGGTTTCTCCAGGAGAGAAAAATTAAGCAAAGAAACGGAACCAACACTAGTTGCAGGCTTATGCCCCATGCATTGCCCTAGGCACTTCTGTTTTAGGTTACCATATTTCATCTTCACAAAAGCCCAAAAAGGAGCCACTAATCTCCCTTTTAAAGATGGAGATGGGGGTCTCATGAAAATAGAAGGGAGACCAGTAGAGTAGAGGAAGGAGTCTAGGGGTTTAGGAGGCAGGAAGAAAAAGGGAAGGTACTAGGGAATGAAATTGACCAAATCATATTGTCAGATTGTGTGCATGTGGAACAACAAACCCCACTATTGTGTATAATTATAACACGACAAAACAAAAAAATTAAAGATCCCTTTTTTAATGAAGGAGGAAATGAAATATCAGAAATATTATGGGACTAGCTCAAGAAGAAAAGTTTACAAGTGTCAGAACAAGGATTTGAACCTTTGATCTCCAAACTCCTAGTCCAATGTCTTTCTCTCTCTCTCTCTCTCTCTCTCTCTCTCTCTCTCTCTCTCTCTCTCTCTCTCTCTCCCCCCCCCCCCCTCTGGTTTTGGCTTCTTAAGGCCTAGATGGTCAAGGCCATTTCTAAGGGTCCTGCCCCTGTTCCACAACCCCACTCAATGGCAGGTGCCCTCTGTTCTGCCCCATGTGGAACCCTCTGGTGGCAGTGAATTGTACTGGTGCAATCTCCTGTGCTCTAGGTAAGGAAAGAAGTAAAGCAGAAGAAGGGGACAAAGGACTTCCTCCTGGCCATCCCAAAGGGAGTTTCACAGCGAGGCAGGGCACAGAGAAGTCTGTACAGGATGTTCAGCTGCAATGTGGGCCCCTCTCCCACTTACCAGAATGCTATGAGGACAAATGAGGTAATACACCTGAAGTGTTCTGAGAGCTTTCTAAGTGCTCCATAAATATAACAAGGGAGTCGCTGATGCTGATAACAATAATAACAATGGTGAAGACGGGACTTTATCCATGCTCATCATTTAAGAGAATATTTAAAATGAGAAAACCCCACCAAAATCAATCCACTGAACTTTATTTAGAAGAGAGGCTGCTAATAAAAATGTTATGGGAATGTGAACTCTTGGGAAATAATGATGATTTTCTTCTATTAAAAGGCTCATCAGATCCATTTCCAAAGTGCAGCTCAGTTATTTGTAGCCTCTTTGCCACTCAGTGCAACAAGTTCTCCATTTTAAAAGAAGCAGCAGCTGCCCCTGCGGGTGCTGAAGCCTTGGATTTTGAAGACGCGACTAACCCATGTTTCTAGACCTCTTATCAGGTAGTTCCATTTATTGAGGGGGCTGACTCAAGCAAAGCATGTGTCTTTGATTTTCTTCTTTCTTCTCCTCTCGTCCCTCATCCCCTCAGCAGCTGCTATATAGCTTGAGTTGAGTCATTAGTAACGGAACAGTAATGGCTGGTGTGGCCTTTTTCAGAGCTGGGTGAGGTTGCATTCTAAAGATAAATCTACCCAAGTATGAAAACCCAACAGAGTGGGCACTGAGGACCCTCTGCAGCAAAAAATGCCCCCAATGCAGAATGGGTCTGAACCCTGGATGCTCACATCACCCTGCTTAGGGATGTGGGGACAGGGAGATCCCAACCTCAGGCTAGGGAAAAACCTAGGGAGGTAAGAAGAGATGTAGTAAAGGGGAACATAACTCTAAGCAGAATAAGGAAATTGGCCAAGGGAGGGCAGAATCCCACCCCCAGACCCAAGGAGCAATCGGATCACCACCGTCTTATACTTCAGTTTGGGCGATGGAATGGTAGTGGGGACTGACTAGTTGAATTATACTCAACCTTGCCATCTGGGGAGCCCCAAACCATGAGCTTTACCAGAGGAGAAAAAGATAACCACCAAGAGCGTTTTCAAACTTGCTGATTTCACCTTGACTCCGAGTTCTTAGAAACATTTCCAAAAAATACTAGGAAGAAGTGAACTCCCTGGACAGTGGAGGACTAATCTTGGCTGCAGAACAAACTTATCACCAACATTTTCCTTAAAGGATGGAATTTGCCACTAAAATAGGCTGGACAAGAGGCCACTTGGAATAATGCTGGGCTATTCATATTGGAGTGCCCATGCCCTGGGAATCACACAGATATAAACAGAAGAAACCCTGGTTGCTCCCAGGATGAACACAATTCACAGTTCCTGTGCACAGCCAAGGCCAAGTTATGACAGCAAATCTGCAGATCCCCATCCCCAGGCTCTGGTACATGTGCCATCTCCTGGTATTCATAGCAAGGAAGGGGAAAAAAAAGTTTTCAGAACATCTCTCTTTACCACTATGATTCATCTCAAAAAAGTAGTGAAAATTTGTCACCATTTTTTATGGGTTCTTAGTAAAAAGACCTTACACTGACAATCATGGGCCACTGTTTGGTCCATTTTATGTTGCTATAACAGAGCTGAGTACCTTATAAAGAAAAGGGATTTATTTGGCTCAAGAGTTTGGTGACTAGAAAGTCTAAACAACATGGCCCCAGTGTCTGGTGAGGGCCCCTTGGCTGCAGCACAATATGATGGAAAAGTAGAAAGGGAATCATTCAAGAGCAGAGAGGCTGGTATTCAGCAAAGAAACAAGAGATCAAAGAGGGGCCAGGCTTTACATCCTGGGAACAAATCTTTACTCCTCACACTTCAAATAGAGCCCTAATATCCAGAGTATACAAAGAACTCAAAAAATTAAACAATAAGATAACAAATAACCCAACCAACAAATGGGCCAAAGACCTGAACAGACACTTCTCAGAGAAGGATAAACAATCAATCAACAAGTACATGAAAAAATGCTCACCATCTCTAGCAGTCAGAGAAATGCAAATCAAAACCACCCTAAGATACCATCTCACTCCAGTAAGACTGGCAGCCATGATGAAGTCAAACAACAACAAGTGCTGGCGAGGATGTGGGGAAAAGGGTACACTTGTACATTGCTGGTGGGACTACAATTGCTGGTGGCCAATTTGGAAAGCAGTATGGAGATTCCTGGGAAAGCTGGGAATGGAACCACCATTTGACCCAGCTATTGCCCTTCTCAGACTATTCCCTGAAGACCTTAAAAGAGCGTACTATAGGGATACTGCTACATCGATGTTCATAGCAGCACAATTCACAATAGCTAGACTTTGGAACCAACTTAGATGCCCTTCAATAGATGAATGGATTAAAAAATGTGGCATTTATACACAATGGAGTATTACTCAGCACTAAAAAATGACAAAATCATGGAATTTGCAGGGAAATGGATGGCATTAGAGCAGATTAGGCTTAGTGAAGCTAGCCAATCCCTAAAAAACAAATGCCAAATGTCTTCTTTGATATAAGGAGGGCAACTAAAAACAGAGCAGGGAGGAAGAGCAGGAAGAAAAGATTAACATTAAACAGGGAGGAGAGGTGGGAGGGAAAGGGAGAGAGAAGGGAAATTGCATGGAAATGGAGGGAGACCCTCATTGTTATACAAAATTACATATAAGAGGAAGTGAGGGGAAAGGGAAAAAAAATCAAGGGAGAGACATGAATTACAGTAGAGGGGGTAGAGAGAGAAGATGGGAGGGGAGGGGAGGGGGGATAGTAGAGGACAGGAAAGGCAGCAGAATACAACAGACACTAATAGGGCAGTATGTAAAAATGTGGAAGTGTAACCGATGTGATTCTGCAATCTGTATACGGGGTAAACGTGGGAGTTCATAACCCACTTGAATCAAAGTGTGAAATATGATATGTCAAGAGTTTTGTAATGTTTTGAACAACCAATAAAATAAATAAATAAATAAAAATAAAAATAGTATGATCTGAAAAAAAAAAAAAGAGGGGCCAGGCTTGCTCCTTTATAGGAACCCGATCTTGTAAAAACTAATCATGTCCTAAGAGAACCCTTTAGAGGGTGGCACCTCCATGACCACACCACCTTCCACCAGGCCCCGCTTCTCCCACAGCCTCCACTTCTCCACTTCTCAGTGTTGTCATGTTGAGGACCATGTTTCTAGCATGGTGCTATGATTCGGATCTAAAATGTCCCCCAAAGTCCCAAGTGCTAAAAGCTTGGTCATCACCTGTGTCACTCTTGGGAGATGGTAGAACCTTTGAGAAGTGTGGTCTACTAGGAGGAAGTTAGGTTATGGGGGCACACCCTTGAGTGGGAATATTGGGATCACAACCCCTCCTCTTCCTCTCTTTGCTCCCCACTCACCATGAGGTGAAAAACCTCCTTCACCACGCCCTCTCCCCATGATGCGCCGCGCCCTCTCCCCATGATGCGCCGCGCCCTCTCCCCATGATGCGCCGCGCCCTCTCCCCATGATGCGCCGCGCCCTCTCCCCATGATGCGCCGCGCCCTCTCCCCATGATGCGCCGCGCCCTCTCCCCATGATGCGCCGCGCCCTCTCCCCATGATGCGCCGCGCCCTCTCCCCATGATGCGCCGCGCCCTCTCCCCATGATGCGCCGCGCCCTCTCCCCATGATGCGCCGCGCCCTCTCCCCATGATGCGCCGCGCCCTCTCCCCATGATGCGCCGCGCCCTCTCCCCATGATGCGCCATGCCACCACAGACCCAAAGTAGGAAGCCAAGCAACAATGGACTGACACCTCTGAAACCAAGAACCAAAAGAAACCTTTCCTCCTTTAAGTTGATTTTTTTTTCCGGGTATTTTGTCACAGGGACAGAAAGCTGACAGACACAACCATGAACCATTGGGGAACACACTCAAACCATAGGCAAAGCACAGAGGTCACTTCCTGCCCTTCTAAGTTCAAGGTTCCAAAATGGACTCTGTAAAAATGTATTTCTCCCTTTGAGAGAACAATGAAAAACATGTGCCTACCAATATGCTTTTCCTGATGGTAATTTAAAACATGGTTTTTATAGTAAAACATGGATGAACTATGATAGAACATATAAAACATGGACACATTTTGAACATGAAATATTTAACTTTAGACACTTGACACTTAATGCTGAGATGTTTCCGGCCATGGCATCTCTGGGGCTCTGTGCCTACCTGTCTCTGCCCTTACTTGATAAGGAGGTTTCCAAAGCACTGCTCTGAATCAGGTTCCTTCCTGGCTGTCCATTCTCTAGCAAAAGGATTCAATTTTGTTATCTGTAGGATGAAGTTTTAAAATCTCCAAAGTCGCAACATATTCTACGGAGATATGCTCCTAGAGCTTTATCCCAGAAGGCTTCAAGGACGAACAAGGTACACTTCATTTAGGATGACTGAACCGGAATCTGCATATTGCAAGAGAATAATAAAAGCCCTGGCTTCCAAAAAGCTCTTAGCCTTGCTAATTTATAGTGTTTCCCTTGCCCTCTGCCAGATTTTCTCTACCTAAAAGCGCACAATGATCGGTAGCTCCATTCCCTACCCTTCTTCTTCCTGTTCTCGTCATCTAAATAATGCTTCTCGCTTCCACTCTCAGCCCATCCAAACAAGACATTAGGATTTGCTTTCAGAAGAAAATGAAGCCATTCTCTGTCTCATTCATCATCACAGAAACCAAACTCTTCTCAAAGGTATCCATGAAGGCACTTCTGCCCCCATCCTGCCAGCAAGGCCCTGTCGCCTTGTTGACATCCCTTGTCCACTTGATGATAAGTCCCGTGCATGCAAGGCTGTCAAGGAATGGAAAGGACAGGGAATTACTGGCTACAACAGCTTCAAGTTTCAACCAGAAACCGAGCATTTTGACCTGACCATCAAAAAGAATGCTTCCATTCTTTAATCGGGCAGGAAATACTGCCCATGTTCCTAACGCTGCAAAACGACACCAGGAGGGGCCTCCTGTCTCCTCAGCACTTGGTACTTTGCTAAATGCAGTCTCTAGTCTAAAAACACATGAACCCAAATCCAAGGACACTTCATCTACATTTACTCAAGCCTACATCAGTGTGCCATTTTACCCTGTGTCTAAACAAAGGACTTCCCGAGAAGTTTGGATGTACAGATTAGAACATGACCTAAGTACCACCTTTGGCTGGTGTTCAGTCTACTCAGACCTTCACTGGGATTCTGACTGCACTCTGATATGTCCAGATCATTCTCAATAAAAAGCAGGGACTGCCGCGTTGGTGGCATACGCCTATAATCCCAGCAGATCTGGAAGCTGAGGCAGGAGTATCTCCAGTTCAAAGCCAGCCTTGGCAACTTAGGGAGGACCTTGTCTCTAAATAAAATACAAAAAAAGGCTGGGGGTGTGGCTCAGTGATTATACGCCCTTGAGTTCAATCCTGGTACCAAAAAAAAAAAAAAAAAAGAAAAGAAGGGTCAGGTTTTTGACCCAATATCCTTAATTCAGAAAGACTTTTTAATAATAGGAAGGGAACAGTTTAAAAAGAATCCTTTCTAATGTTTGGATTCACCATGATTACTGCAAGGGGAATTCAATCTCATTTTCAATGCTCTCAGAGTAACACTGCTATGATTTGCTCCTGAAATCAAATAGTCTCAGTATGGGGTGCTGGGGATTGAACCCAGAGACACTTTACCACTGTGTTACATCCCCAATCCTTTCTTTTCTTCCTTTCTTTCTTTTTTCTAAAGCAGGGCCTCACTAGGTTGCTAAGGCTGGCCTCAAACTTGCCATCCTCCTGCCTTAACTTCCCAAGTCACTAGGATTACAGGCATGCAACACCACACCCGGCATGCTGAAGCATTTTGGTTACAGGTCACATCTTGTCTCCAAGAAGCTTAAGTTATTTTCAATATAGTCTTGAACCACAGATACCACTGGACTTAACCTTGTCCGCAAAGAATATATCCAGACAATTCTGTGGTTCACAATCAGAAGAGCAAGCATAAGTGAAGTTTTTCAAAGGACTTTTATTTATTCCTTGATTCAAAAATTTTTCCAGAGTTCATATTATCTGCAGACACTTTATCTTAAGAGCTTTCTGCCTGCCCTTGTTGATCCTCATGTTGGACAGCAGAATGAGCAGAGTCATATGCATATCTCTTATACATGAATACCTGTTCACTTCATCACTTTTGTCGTCTCCATTTCCCATACCATTCTAGCTGGACTTCCCCCTCCACGTGAAGAACCACAGAGTAGGAATGGAGGGCGGGTACAGGGGTGGGGATCCTCACTTTCACATTTCAGGATCAATCCCTGCAATAGAAGTCTTCTCCAAAATAATTTTGACTTCACTAGTTTCACCAGCTCAGTGACTTTAGAACATAACCCCTACCCGAGATGTGACCTAGATATATCTCCAGAATACAGTACTATGTTTTTTAACCCTTTCCCCAAATGCCATTGCCCACAAAGTGTCTAGAAGCTTCTCTCTCTAGGTAGCTAAAAGTCAAGTCAGTGCCATGTCCTCCATACACTCTATTAGTCTATCTTATACCTCAATCTTCCCCTCTACCAAATGGGTCAATATGAATGAATGGCAACCGGGGAACTGGGAGACAGATCATAGCATCAAAGAATGCCACAAATGAAGAAATACTTTAGTGATCATTAAAAAGAGGGGAGTTCTGGAGAGGAGCAGAAGCTTGTCCAAGCCACTGAGCTGTCAGGGCAGAACTAGGAGCCATCTGTCCCCCATCTCCACTCCCAGTCTCCAGATTCTCAGACCAGAGCTCTTTAGCCCACAGGAAAACTCTTCCATACACAAGTGCCTCCTAGTCCCACCCCAGCTGGGGCTGTTCCCAGGGAGCAGGCAAAGCCTTGACCCTCCTCCCGGTAAGAAAAGGATAGGCACTTCTCATTCCGGGGTGGGGGTGGGGGCCCTTCAGCCACCTGGAGGCCCTGAGTTCTGCATCCTTCCCCCCCTTGTGTCCCCAGTCTGGGTAAAGGCCTCCACTCAGCCTGTGTGTAACTCAGAGCCACATGACACTGAAATGCTAAGTGAAGAGCAATTAACTTTTGCTTCTGAAAACCCACTTTAGCTTTCCATAACTCTTTGGGGGCCATTTCAACTAAGCCAAACCTCCTGCACATTCTCCCTCAGCAATAAATTACCTTCCTGGCTTTAATTAGCTGCTGGAGTGCAAATCGGGGCTGGGTGCTGACGTGGCAGCTTTCCCCACGGGTCCCCTTCTGTCAGGCTCCAGGAGAATGGCAGCTGCAGGAGCCGCTGGGCCTCCTGGGTGGTGAGACAGCCTGCAGTGGACTCCTCACCTGCCCACAGGTGTGAGGGGGAAGCCCAAAAGTCCAAGCCGCAGCGGGGTTAAATTTTAATGTCGACAAAATTAGTTGGAGGGGCTGTGGACGTCTGCTGCAGCTCCCCTGGTTGGTGGACCCCCAGACCAGATGTTTCCCTCCTGCCAGACTCTCCCTTCTTCAAACTGCCCCCAACACACATTCCAACGCCCCAGCCCCCAGGTATCCAATATCTTCATCTCCTTTATTCTTACTATGGGAGAAATTACTGACAGAGCTTAACATATAAACCTTCCCAGGAGACTTTGCTGTATAATTGTGAGCTAAGCTTGAATCAAAATGAGTAAATCTCTAAGAATGTGATGTTAGTCACATCTGTGGGCCGAAATGGAATTCGCTGGAAAAGAGAAAAGTAAAAAGGTACCCTCAGAGTCCCCAACATCACTCTAAACCTCAAGTAAGATTTGAGGTACACCCAACCCTGCCTCTGGAGTGTGCCTCTCAGCAAGTCCCTACCGTGGCCCCAGGGCTTAAAACAAGGCTGCTGAGCCAGATGAGCACCCCTGGGTCCAGCCATAGGGTCTGGAACTCATGCGTGTGAGTGTGCAGAGTTTGTACTGGAGTGGATGGGAAGTGCCCCCCAGACTTCAGTGCACCCCCCAGCTTCATCTAGAGTCTGCACCAGCTGGGGGACAGGACAGCATCCACAGACGCCTGAGTTTCAGCTGGGCCAGGACTCCAGGGGCACCCCACGCTTCATCCTGGGGGGGCAGCCTCCCTCACCAGGGAGGGCCCTGGGAAAGGCCTAAGGATTCTCTCTGCTCAGTGGAAGATGATTATGCAAATGCTTCTCCTCTGGCCCCAGCTGACACCTCCTCTGACAAGACAAGCAATAACCTTCCAAATGCCAATTATGGGCTGCTTTCTTCCACCTTTATTTTCTGGAGGAGGGAAAAAAAAAATCCAAACAGAAGCTCACAGCCAGGGCCTGCTGGTGGCGGGCCGGTGACAGGTCGCCGGTTCTGCGCAGATCTCCCTCTGCTGAAGGGTGTGAGTGCGTGGCACTGGGCGCTCAGGGCCCGGAGCTCCGCAAACCTCGGCGGTGATGTCCCTCGCGCCTCCGCAGTTACCAGGCAGCCTGTCGGCGCACGGCGGCGGGCGCGGGCGGAGGCCGGCAGGCAGGTACCCGGCTGGCTGTCACCGCTGTCACCGCCGGCAGACAGGGCCGGGCCGCCAACCCACCCTGCCTGCCGGCGCCCGCCCCCGCCGTCTGCGTCTGCCCCGCCTGTCACACACCCCGCGCGGTGAGAAGTGAGCAAGTCCCCTATCCTAAAGAGAGCGGAGGGAGGGTGGGTGGCAGCGGCATTTCTCCCTACAGCCTCAGTGGCCTGGTGCTAGAGAGGATCAGCAGTGCACGGGGAGTCCCAACTCCCCGGAGTGGGTGACCCCCAAAAGGATTTGGCAGCAGAAGAACCTAGAGAACCACAAGGGCCTCCCAAAGGACCTGTGAGACAATTTTGAGTATTGGTCCTGCTGTGCGCAACTGAGGATTGCGCACATGGAGAATTTTGATCAGATGATTGGAGGCCAATCACTGTTTATTTCCTGGCCGAGCCAGCGACACACTGCTTCATTTCCTTGTTTCTTTCAAAAAGACGCCAGGCTGAGATTCTCCACCGCCTGCTCCAGTGCCATTCCCTATACTGAAATTTCACCAAGTCCACAGGTAAAGAAAGCTCTGACCTCCCAAGGGCTTGGCTTCGTTCCAGCCGCAGGGACAGAGTTCATGAGCCAATACCAAGCCCTCCAGGGCTGAACTGATTCTCAGAACTGCCACCTGCTCAGTGATCTGAATGAGAAATCCTTTCCTTGACTGTTTTCCTGGGGAACATCCAGCCTTTATTTCCCTGCCTGAGTAAATTCATGGAGCTGGTTTTGAGACCTTCCATGGGTGGAGAAAACCCACCCATCGATGCTCTTTGCAAGTGATCAATAGTTGCCTGTATTTGCCCTCTTAAATCATGCCCTCTACAGAGACAGCTATGTGGACAGGGCTGCCCTCTTCCTTGCCACTCAGACTAGAAATCAATACTCATGTGCAGCCACTGCCCAAGTACCTTTGGAAAAACATCTCTGTTATATTCCCCTTTACATCTATCTAGAAGGCACCAATGTGTGGCTTTGACCGTATCCACAAGAAAGCTGGGTAGGAACACATGTGCCCATCCTGAAAATGAATAAACCATTTGGAATACCTGAAATTGGTGGGAGGTGGCAATATCAGACCTTAAACTATACTACAGAGCAACAATAACAAAAATGACATGGTATTGGCACCAAAATAGACCAATGGTACAAAAAAGAAGACACAGAGACAAACCCACATAAATACAGTTTATCTCATACTACACAAAGGCAACAAAAACATACATTGGAGAAAAGATAGTCTATTCAATAAATGGTGCTAGAAAAACTGGAAATCCATATGTAGCAAAATGAATGTAAACCTCTCTCACCCTGCACAAAAATCAACTCAAAGTAGATCAAAGGCTTAGACACTAGAACAGAGACCCTGCACCTATAGAAAAAAAAAATTAGCCCAAATCTTCATCATTTCAGCTTAGGACCTGACTTCCTTAACAAGACTCCTAAAGTGCAAGAAGTAAAATTAAGAATCAATAAATGGGATGGATTCAAACTAAAGAGCTTCTTCTCATCAAAGGAAACAATCAATAACGTGAAGAGAGAGCCTTCAGATAATGGGAGAAAAATCTTTACTACACGCACCTCCGATAGAACACTACTCTCCAGGATATATAAAGAACTCAAAAAACTTAACAACAACAACAACAACAAAAGTAACCCAATCAATAAATGGGCTAAGGAACCGAACAGACATTTCACAAAAGAAGAAATACAATGGATCAACAAACATATGAAAAAAAAAAGTTCATCATCTAGCAATTAGAGAAATGCAAATCAAAACTACTCTAAGATTTTTAACTCACCCAAGTCAGAATGGCAGTAATCAAGAATACAAGCAATAATAAGTGTTGGCAAGGATGTGGAGGAAAAGGTACACTTATGGATTATTGCTGGTGGGACTGCAAATTGGTGCAACCACTGTGGAAAGCAGTATGGAGATTCCTCAGAAAACTTGGAATGGAACCGCCCTTTGACCCAGCTATCCCACTCTTCAGATCATACCCAAAGGACTTACAATCAACATACTACAGCAATGCAGTCACATCAATGTTCATAGCAGCTTAATTCACAATAGCTAAAGTATGGAATCAACCTAGATGCCCTTCAAGAGATGAATGGATAAAGAAAATGTGGCACATATACACAACGAAATATCACTCAGCCTTAAAGAAGAATGAAATTATAGCATTTTTCAGGTAAACAAATGAAACTAGAGAATATCATGCTGAGTGAAATAAGCCAATCCCAAAAACCAAAGGCTGAATGTTTTCTCTAATAAGCAGATGCTGATCCATAGTAGGGGAGAGGGGTTAAGGATTGTGCAGAGGGAAGTGAGGGGAGGGGCAGGGCGGTGGAAATGGGAAGGACAGTAGAATGAGACACACATTAGTACCCTATATACAAGTGTGATTACACTACTGTTGTGACTCTGCACCATGTTGTGCTCCATTTGTGTCCAATGTGTCAAAATGCATTCTATGTCATATATAACTAATTAGAACAAATAAAAAATAAAATACATATATATATTTATCATTTAAAAATCTATTCTACTGTCATGTATAACTAATTAGAATAAATTTTTTAAAATATTGATATGAGGTGGAAAGAAAAGAAAGTGGACCATACTGGCAAATAATGGGGTAAAGGAGAAAAATGACAAATGAGGTGAGGTTCAATAATCCCCAGAGAGAAGGGAATGCCCTTATTGGTCTTCCTACTCCTCAGTGCTAAGGAAGTCAGCCTGCCGTGAGCACTCAATGAATATTTGCTAAATAAAAGAGGGATATGAATCAGAGGACATAATGGCTTGCCCAGATTCTTTGGCACCAGAAAGACTTAGTGTATGTATATTTAAGCATAAATCCAAATATCATCACCCTTATGGATTGACTCCTAACGAAAGAAGGAGGCAAAGGAGAAAGATGCTAAGAAAAGCAAGATCAAAGATAAAGCATGGTGAAAGAACACGCTTTGGAGCAAGTCAAGTAACATGTTTCTTCTCTCCACCTAGGACTCTGGCAGCTCATGTTCCAGCAGCTCTGAGAAGTCATCATATGTTTCTAAATTTTCAAAACGGATACTGGAAGAAGGGAAGAGAGAAAGAGAGAGAAAAATGATGTGCTCAAACTGGTCGCTAAGCTACGAAAGAACTAACAAATGTATAACCTTTCATTTGCATGTGGCAGCATCCCCCTGGAAAGTCATGGAGATGCAGATAACTGAGTGCCAGCTCCTATCCATGCAAGGAAGAACATACATCAAATTCATTAATTATGATCCAATTTGTGCTTACACTGAGAAAGATAATCATTTGCCATCAAAGAGATGCCCTTAGTAAAGCCACCAAGACACGCAGGAAGTGCTCTAGGGTTTGAAATTCTGTATTTGAATTTCACACATGCTTTTTACCACTGGGATCAAAACTCAATCAACACTTAATAGTGCTGATGCAGACACTCAAGCCACAGGAGTCTTCACTCCTTCACAACAGAGCCTCAGACAGGGCCTGGTTAATAAATTCACTAATTTGTTCTCTGGATTTGTGGGGTGTGTGTGTGTGTGTGTGTGTGTGTGTGTGTGTATACCACATGCATAGGCTACTTTTTTTTTTTTTTTTTTGGCATGACATTGAGGTAGCTGTGAAAGGACCCAGACCAGGCCAGGAAGGAAGAGGGAACAACCACCCTAACCTCATCTCTCCCAAGTGTCCCAGGCCCACGTGAAGCCCAGCTGCCCAGGAGTGGAAGCCAGGCCTTCACTTTCATCTCAAAGCCACACCAGCATGAACCCGTGGCTTAGAGACCAGGCTCCTCTGCCAGTGCTCAGCCCAGGTCTTTGGTCCAGCTCCAGATAGGGCTGGAGTCCAAAGACGGGGCTCAGAGGTTATCACTCTTTCCTTCAGAAGCTCTTCCAGAGGACCTGAATTCCATCCCTGGTTCCTGTTCTAGAATTCAGGCTGAACCAGAGAAAGGCAGCATTTCCTGACTGGGCACATAGGTGCTAAGTGAAAGCACATTGAACAACTGGTGCCGTAGCATGGAATGCAATGGGCTACAACAGAAGGAAGACAGTTTAGAAAAACCCTGCTGCTGGGCTGGGTTCATAGCTTAGTGTCAGAGCGCTTGCCTAGCATGTGTCAGGCATTGGGTTTGATCCTCAGCACCACATAAAAATAAGCAAATAAAATAAAGGCATTCTGTCCATCTACAACTACAAAAAAAAAAAAAAACACACACCCTGCTGCCATCCAAAGAGAGCTTTCCTTTCCTCAGGCATCCCCACTGGAAGCAGAGGACTTTCTATACAGTCTATAGCTTACTATAGCATAAAGCTCAGGCAATAGTGTAAGGCATAAATGACATATAGCCTCACCTGTGGCATATAGCATAGTCTATAGCACACAGCCTCATCTAAGGCATTTGGCATAGTCTGTGAAATATAGCACAGACTATGGCATATAGCCTAGTTCACGTCATATAGACTAGTCAAATGCATATAGTATAACCTATGGCATATAGCATAGTCTATAGCTTATATTATAGTCTAAGACAAATAGCATAGTCTAAGGCATATACCATAGTCTATAGTATATGGCATAATCTAAAGCATAAAACATATTCTATATCATATAAAATAGTCTATAGCATATAACCCAGTCTATACCATTTTTAGTACAGCATATACCACAGCATATAGTATAGTCTATAACATATAGTGTAAATGCCATATATAGCATAGTCTATATCTCTTAGCATATATGGCACAGCCTATATCATGAATATAGCATTGTTGGTAGCATATAGCATATATAGCACAGCATATAGCATACATGTAGCATAGTCGATAGCATACTGCGTATATAGGACAGCTTATACCACACATACAACATGGTCAATAGCACCCTATAGTCTATAGCCTACTTGACTATAGACCAAGGTCTAATCAAATTTTTATGAACAACCAAAGATAATATTGAACTCTCTCACCACCTAATGAGGTGCTGCTATCTCTATTTTATACATGAGGAAACTCTGGCCCAGAGAGTTTAAGTAACTTCCTCAAGATCATCCAGCTAGCAAGGGACAGAGAAGGAATTCAAACTTAGCCCTCTGTGAAAAACTGAGGTGCAGGCAGGAAAGAGCATATTCTTAGAGTGGCACATCTTCCTTATTGCAGAGGACCATGAGAGATACAATTGCAACACCACCATCTTGAATTGCTGACACAGGAGTTTCCTTTCTGCAATTTCTCTTGCTCTGATTTCAAGGTCTGAGCTGTCCTTGTCTCCCTCACAAGGAGGCAAGGACAGATATAACTCATTCATCAGAAAGGAAAACTGAGACACAGAGTTGTGTGATACTGGGACTAGACAGTGGCCAAACCCAGATTATAACTTGAGTCGTTTGCCTATATCCCCAAGTCACTCCCAACTCCCACTGCCCTGCTCTCTCCCCTGCCCATCTGTGTGTGTTCCTGGGGTATGATGGACAGCCCCAGACCTCATGGGTCAAGCCTTTCAGAGAGAATTTTTGACACCAGTTGCCTTGGAGTGGGCAGGCAGGGCAAGGAGGGTAACAAGAGGTTGAAGGACACTCTGTTTCCAAAACCGGAGCTAGAAAAGACCAGAAGAATACTCCAGAGACAAGAGGCACCAGATTCAACTGGGGAGGAGGAGTTCAAAATACCACATCCAGAGAGCCCAGTTTTCCATTCAGGAGCCACAAGACACCCCCTTCACCCCACGTGTAAATTGCCCACATACTTCCAAACAGCTTCCAGACCCCCACCCCCACCCCCAGCTTCACAGCCTAGACCCTAAGGCAATTTCTAAAAGGGGACTGCTGTGCTTAGACTGGTCTCTTTCTCTTCCACCCTTCTCCCAACTTCTACCAGGCTTCATTCTGAAACTTCTCTAAGAAAAAGTGAGAAGCATAATTTCAGTTTCTTGATCTGTGTGAATTCTACAACGTGACCCTCTGCCTCCAAGGGTCTCCTTTTGGCACATACATTCTGAGTCAAAACCCTTGTTCCCCCTTCCACCCTGACATCTAACTCACCTCTCCCATCCCAGACACTGGGCTCGGTGCTTTCAGGAATACAAAGAAGAAGAAAACAAAGTCTCTGTCCTGGAGAGAATTAGAGTCTATGAAATTAAGAGGTTTTATCCTGCACAGACAGGCCATTAACAATCCCGTGCCTCAGTTTCCCCTCTGAGTCCTATGCAAACCATGCATTCATCTCTCCTGAAGGCCAGATGCAGGAGCTGACCACTCCTGGGGGTGATGACAGCAGCATTGCATACCTGCGCTATGCCCAGGCTCTGATCAAGAAATCTGACAAATACTCTTCAAGAGAGGCATTGTTGGGAGAAGGTGAGGGGAAAAAAAAGTACTAGAAATTGAAATGGAGAAAACTATGTTATATGCATTTATAAATATGTCAAAATGAGACTTACCATTATATAGTGATAATGCACTAATAATTAAAAAAAAAAAAAGAGAGAGGTATTATTGCGTCCATGAGGAAATTGTGCCTCAGAGATGTCAAGAAAAGCTCCCCATCCTCCAGCCAGTAAGGGCAGAGATGAGACTGAAATGACACACTCCAAATGCAATGTAACCACCCCTGAGTAGAGTGGAGAGTTGAATCACAAAAATAATTGAATAAACTGTCAGGACCAATTTCCACAGCATTTACTGAACACATGCAAAAAAACAATGTTTAGATTGATGGTGTAAATGGGGACAACCTCTTTGGAGAGCAATGTGGCAATATCGATCAAAATTCTAAATGCACTAATCCTGCGTGCCAGAAGTTTCATTTATATGAATTTATCCAACTGTACAAAGATGCTCACTGAAGCACTGTTTATAATAGAAACAAGCTGGAATCAACCTAAGTGTCCATCAATAGGTAATAGGTTAAATAAACTGGTTCATCCATAAAATGAAATATTAAAATTATGCATGCATTAAAAAGAATGAGGTAGGGCTGTGGGCACTAACATGAATGCATGTCCATAAAAAGGTTCTTCCATGAAAAAGCAACTTGCAAAAAGAAAAAAGAAAAAAAGAAGAAAAGCAAGTTGTAATATTATAGACATAGTACAATCCTGTTTATGCCTTAAAATATTGGGTAATATAATGCACAATACAACTACATCCCAAAAGATCTAGAAGACACACATAGAGCTATTAACAATAGCTACCACTAAAGAGTGAGTGGGGAACAGGAGACTTTTCTGAATATTTGAGCTGCCTTTTCAGAATTTTACAATGTTTTAATGACACTGACACAAGTCACCATGTGTCACCTGTTGGAAAGCAAGAAGTAATATGAGAAATGAAAAGTTTCAACATGGACCTGCCCTCAAGGAACCTATAACCCCAGGATTTTGAGGTCCTCTGTCGTGACCTTGGGAGCAATACAATTCTTGAGTACTTGCATTTCATATTTACCTGGCCCATTCTCCAAGAACAGAAGTACCTGAAAGAAACTAGAAAGATCTGACATCAGAAGATTTACATCCAAATCTGGCTTCAGGACTCTGGGCAGGTCACAGATTCTCTTGGAGCCCAAGTTCCCTCATCTCTAAAATGGGTACAATGCTAGCATCCACCATGCAGGAGGGCTGTGTGGGTGCATTAGAACGAAGAATGTAAAAACACTTATTAAAGGCCAGTTTGGAAAGTGACAAAAGAAATGGAAGTCATCTGTGATTGGCACCTGCCACTGGAGAAGAAGGGTGGGTGATCCAGGGAAGACAGCCCCATCCCAACCCTGACGTGACTCTCACCCCTTCAGCATAAACTTGGCAAAGTGAGGGAAACCACCAAGTGCTCACAAATTCTCCAAAGAGCATCACCCATCTCTTGGGGAATAGAGGTCTGGGATTCTGTGGCCAAGGAAAATGACCCTGCTCCCAAGTGCCCTCCAACAATGAGCCTCCGGCATCAATTTCTAAATCCCCAAGTAAATATTGGTTCATTGGTCTGTTGATTAAAATCAGCGGTGGTGGACCTCATGGCTGTCTGGAGACCCAGCAAGCTGAAACAGCAGAGACGACCAAGAAACCCTTCAACCATGAGCCTCCCATGGTCCCTAAACTAACCCTTCCCTCATATCCTCTCCTTTCCTTTCTTCTTCCTCATTTTTTCCTATCAGTATCTCCCCGCATCAACAAAAATTCTCTGCTTTAAGAACACCCCCTGGGGACTGGGGATATAGCTCAGTTGGTAGAGTTTGATTCCCAACACCACAAAAAAAAAAAAAACACCCCTGGGCTGGGGGAAATAATCATTAACTTAATGGGCTGGTGTAATTACATGAAATAATGATGTTCATGGTAAGAATATAGACTTTGGAAAAAGAAAACTGAGTTTGAATTCTAGCTCCACTGCACACTAGCCAAGTCATCTTAGATCACTGAACCTCAGTTTCCCTAGTAAACGGAGAGTTGATCATAAAACAATTCACACAGTTGTTGAAGGATATTTACGGGAAGCTGCTGCTCTTACAAATGTAAGTTCCTATGGCAGATGGGTGTCATTAAGCCACCAAGTTAAGGTGACCATCTCAACTTGCATAGAGATGCCAAATGAAGGGAAATGAAACTCAGGAGGCTAACCTATTTCCCCAGAGTCACTCAGATGGTTAAGGGGACTCTGGAAGTGAACTTTATTGACACTGAGCCCAGTGTTCTCCCCATATGTTAGGGTGGAGGCAGGGAGGGGTTTGTGACCGGGCTCTCTTGTCAGGCTTGGGGCGGGCAAGGTCAAGTGCATGGGTCTCAGACTCACCACCGTCCCAATTTCTATCTCAAGGAAAGGCAAAGAGCATGCATAAGCCCCAGAAGTACCTGAGGCTGGAGAGCTAGCTTGAGTCTGGGGAGAAACGCAGTAAGACAAAGAAGAGTAGAGCAGAGGGGTCCCAAGTGCTCGGTGGAGGAACAACCAAAGGTCAGCCCTGCTCTCAGGCCTTTGACACCAGCAACACTGAGGTCACTCTGAAAATTCCCAGATCCTTCTGCCACCTCAACCACGTGTGCAATCCATCTATGAACACTTATTGAGCACTTACTCTAGAAAAAGGTACAGAGCTGGGCCTCTGGAGCTCAAAAAAAAATGAGCTCATTACATTCTTACTACCTTCTAGGCAGAGTTGCTTATCCTCCTAGGAATTTGTTTTCTCTGCAAGAATTTGTAACCCCCTTTGGGAAGAGAGAAGGTGCAAATGCATAGAAATGTAATTAATCCCGCCGAAGGAGGGGCTAAGATCCCAGTACAGGTGTCAGAAATGAAAGCCTTAAGCTCCCAGAAGGAGAAAGAGAGTTCAACAGGCTGCAAAAGCAGCCCAAGACCTAGCCCTTCCTTCGGCGTGGGTTTGAATGCAAAAGAATTCTGTCTACAGCTCTGGCAAGGTGGAGTTAAAGCAGATTTTCATACCGCAGGTTGTGTTTTAATTGGCTGTGTTATTATCTGAATTTTTAATTACATAATAGAACATCATAAAAAAAACATCAGATTGCATCAATTCTAGCAAAGGCATGCACACAAAAAAGAAAACCCCCCCGCACACACACAGTTGTATCCATGGGTGCTAGGCCACCCTGAAAGGTGTATTTCTTGCTGTGGGTGGTGGCCCACGTCTGAAATAATCTGAACTAGAATGAGTAAAAATAAATAAATAAATGACCCTGGAGAGCAGGTGCCTTGTTTAGAAGGAAAGTAGTGAGCAAAAGTGAGGGCTAGAGAGGAAGGAGAGCGACCAGGAAAGAGTCCCGGACCCCCCTGCTGGGGTCAGAGCTGCCTCCCTGGCTGCCATGAGCTCCTGGCAGCTTCTGCCGCCCACTGCCCACCCATAATGGGAATGGGTTATGGTTTAGATGTGGGGCGTCCCCCAAAAGCTCGTGAGACAATGCAAGAAGACTTCGAGGTGAAATGATTGGGTTATGAGAGCCTTAACCTAATCAGTGTGTTAATCCTCAGACAGGGATTAACTGGGGGGTCACTGGGGGCAGGTAGGGTGTGGCTGGAGGGGGTGGGTTGTTGGGGCGTGCCCTTGGGTTTCCATTTTGAAGGTGGTGAGGCGAGTCTCTCTGGTGCCACGTGTCCTGGCCACTTTCCTTCACCACACTCTTCCACCATGATGTTCTGCCTCACCATTGACCCCGAAGAATGGAGTCAGCCATCTATGGACTGAGACTTCTGAAACCCTCAAATAAACTTTTCCTCCTCTAAAATGGGCTCTTGTCAGGTCTTTTGGTCACAGCAACAAATAAAGCTGACTAAAACAGAATCCTTCCCCTCTGACGTCAGCAGGGACTAGCCAGTCCACAGCCAGGACTGGTGGCCACAGCAACTCTGACCTCCCACAGCAGCTGGCACTACATACCAAGTGTCCCATTCTTTAAGTGTTTTATGTGTGAGGCCAGGTAAAAAAAAAGAACCCTAGACCTGGAGTAGCTGTGTGACTTTGGGAAAATCATTTAGCCTCTCTGAGCCTCAGTTTCTTCATGGACAATAATGAATGTTAATAGAAGATATCTCTTTTCCTTTTTATAATACTGGAAACTTTTCTCAAGAGAGAACCCATCTCTACTAATTTTGTAAACTTCCTCCCTCTTGATACTGTGAATGGTGCTGGACACTTCATATTACTGCATAACTTAGAAACTACGCTGGTTAAGAAGAAGAAGAAAACAAAAAGAGAACACTTCATACTGCTAGTGGGAATGTCAATCGGTACAGATATTATGGAAAACTGTATGGAGGTTCCTCAAAACATTAAAAATAGAACTCTCATATGATCCATCAATCTCATTACTGGATATATATCCAAAGAAAAGGAAATCAGTATGTCAAAGAGACATCTGCACTCCTGTTTGTTGCAGCAGGATTAACACTAATAAAAAATAGAAAGAAGTAAAGTGTCCATCATCTGATGAGCAGAAAAAGAAAAGGTGGTACATATATATGATAAAATACTAGTCAGCCGTGAAAAAGAACAAAACCCTGTCATTTGAGACAACATGGATAGCACTAGAGAGCACTGGGTTAAAGTAAATAAACCAGACACAGAAAAACATACACCACATGGTCTCACTTACATGTGTAATCTAAAAAAAGAAGTTGAAAGTAGAATGGTGATTACCAGAGGCTGGAAAGTGGTGGGCAGAGGGTATCAAGATTGATCAATGAGTCCTGGGTTACAGCTAGATAGGTGTAAGAAGCTCTAGGATGCTGTTGCATGTTAGGGTTGCTACAGATAACAATGATGTACGTACCGTGCATTTCAAAAACTAGAGGAAGGGATTTTGAAAGTCTTCAACATAAAGAAACAATAAATGTTTTAGGAGGTAGATATGTTTAACATAATTTAAGCATTGCACAATGAATGGGTAAAAAAGAAGGAAATGAGAGCAGAACTCTTGCACACTGTTGGTGGAAATGTCAATGAGAACAGATATCATGGAAAACTGTATGGAGTTTCCTCAGAAAACTATAGAACCACTAACAAATGCATTTTTAAAATGTATTAAGTTCTTTAAAATTTGCTCTTCTGAACTGGGTGTGGTGGTACATACCTGTGGTCTCAGCTACTGTGGAGGCTGAGGTGGGAGGATTCCCTTGAGCTCAGGAGTTCAGGGCCAGCCTGGGAAACATAGCAGGGCCCCAACTCAAATAAAGAAATAAAATAAACCCACTCTTCCAGGAGTCATTGCAGCTGGTATCGACCTGCAAAGATCTGTATATAAAGATTTTTTACCTGATCAAGGTCAGGAATCCATATCAAGCAGGTGATCACCCCTACAAAGGAGTTGCCAGACAGTGGTACCAGTTAACGGGGCTTTGGTCCAACAGTGAACAGTATGGGCAATAAATACTGAACTCTTTCTAGCCATTCACAATGCTCTCCTAGGCCCAAAGCCAAGCCAACCTTTGAGATAAAAGCTTAACCAAGCTGTTCACAAAAAGAATCTAGGCCGAAAGGCCAAGGCAGTCCAACTCTTTCCTTTCTTCCTACAAAGAGTGTCTAAGGACTCCTAAGCAAAGCCTTAAATACAAATCTTGAAGGTATTAAAGGGGGGGACTGAATTTTGTCCAGCCTTTTCACACCTGAAAACGTTACCCAGATGGCTCAGGAGCGCCATTTAATGAGACAAGGAATCTAGAAGCTCAAATAAAGGGAACCCCACTGCCAGAAAGGCCTCGAAGGAAGTGGAGCTTCTGCTGAATATGGAGGCATGGGGGTAAGACAGTGCTTTGCCAAGAGAGTAGCACCTGCAAGGCTCCAAGGAGGCAGAGAGCTTGTCAGCAGGAAGCACTACGAGGTGGCCATTGGGGCAGAGGAGTCGTGGGGGGAGCAGCAGCAATATGGACAGAGTCCTCGGCAGGGCTAGGGGTTGTATTTCATGCCAGCAAAGGTGAGTGGCCTTGATCTTATGGGTAATGAGAAAGCAGACCCACCCCCTTGCTCAGTTCCACCTGGAGAAGAAAGCCAGGAGGAATCACCCCGCCAGGGTGAGTTTCCCAGAGGAATGCCACCTGCCCCGGGAAGCATTTTCCTGCTCAACCTGTGCATGGAGCCGTGTCCAGACGTGCTGCCTGGAGCTCAGCTGAGGGCCACACACACACACCTCCAGGAGAAATGCCCCAGCACTGCGTGAGGAATTCCTTCTCCAGCCTGGGCTGGACCGCTTCTGTCTTCCTCTCCAGAATCCAGCTGCCCTGCTTAGGAGGCTCAGCCCATGCCTAGCCAGATGTGTCACATCTACCCTGGCTCTTCCTTGAGTTTGGCCCACATATGTATGGTACATAATCATCTCCAAAACTTGTCACAAAGATTGTCTCATTTAATCTTTAAGAGCCCCAGGAGGCTGGCTGGGGAAAGGAGACAGCAATCTAGGGCTCACAGCTGAAGGCATCTGTTCCAACTCCACACATCTTCCTCCAGACTAGCACTGGTTACTTAATGTCTCCATGAGCCTACGTTCCCACTGGGAAATGGGGAATCTAGCACCTACCTCTGCACAGGGTTAGCGAAATAAACACAGAGCTCTTGGGCTCATGTCTGTCACGACGAAGCAGACACTCAGTGGATGCTAGTTCCCATGATTCTTAGCCTCCTCATTCCATTAGCACCATTTTGTGCTTATATTATGGTAGGCCAATGGAAAGAAATAAGGCATGTTTAATAGGAAGCAAACACAGTTCAGCTTCTGATCCCACAGTGTGAGGTTCTTCATAAGAGTACCTTGGTCCTGGGGAAATAAAAGTCACAGGGAGGGAAATATTTTTGATAGTGGAACACTTTCAAATGTCCCACAGCCAAACTGTGAGAAAGAGATCCATCTGTGGCCCTTTTCCAGCCACTGTAATTCCCAACCCCCTGGCCTATTTCCTCTGTGTGTCACTACCCAAAATAAAAATGCAGAGGTTACAGCTCAGACCGGCAAAGGCCTGTAGAGATAAATAAGCCCAGTCCTCTCATTTTAAAATTGCAGAATCTGATACCTGGACAGGAAAGCAGCTGAAGTCAGGTCAGATGAAGGAGGAGAAGGGGCCGTCAGGGTCTGAGTCGAGCTCTCCTGTCTCCCAGTCTGAGTGCCTTTTTGTCTGGCTTTGACACTGCTATTTATTTTTGTTGTTGTTATTGTTCTTGTTGTTTTGGTCTGTTTTATTTTGTTTTTCTATACTTTCCTAATAGTTGTCTATTTTCTGGTGTCAAAAAGATAGCCCAGTGAGATCATTTTTGAATCTCGAGACCAAGGGGCCAGAAACTCATGAGAAGGTTGTGGAGGACATAACAGCATCAGGGAACACAGGTGTGCTCCTTACTCCTTTTCCTCTGAAGCTGTGGCCCGTGTTTGCGGAGGCTGCCCCAGATCTCTGCCCTTTAGGCATCCATGGGCCTAAATGTGTAGGGAGGAAGGCTCTAGATAGTGCTTGCTGCCTGGGTGGCTGCAGGGTGGCAGCAGAAATCTGAAAGACACTCTGTCAAGACACCCCTCCCAGGAGCAACAGAGGTTCCTGGCCCCCGTGTGGGTTGGGGGGACCCCCTGCTTCCAGGCCCAACTGTTGCACAGGCCTAAAACTTCTAAACTAGCTCTCCTTGGGGAAGGTCAAGCAGCATGGCAGTACGGTAAGAGGGCCTTTGGCTCTGCCATTCCCCCACCCCCCAAAGACACACAAACACACTGCTTGAACTTTACAGTGGTTTCCCTTTATTTCAAAGTCCAACCTCCTCTCCTTTGTTTGGTGTAGGCTACGAGATTCTCCTTGGACCCTGCTTCGGTCCCTGACTTCTCCCCTCACTCTTGCTCTAGCAACACTGAACCATCTGAAGTGCCCTTGGCTGGTGTCTTCGAGTTCTTGTCCATGCCCTTCCCCCCAATCCCCCACCAAGAACTCCTCTTTCAGTCCTTCCTGCTGAGTTCCTAGTCATCTCCAAGACCTTCCTGGGTGTCATCTGTATTGAAAAGACACCCCCCTCTGCTTCTCCACCTGGAACACTTCCACCCCCCTCTTGAAGACCCCTCTTAAATTCGTTTTCTCTGCAAGGATGATCTTTGTTCTGCTGTGGCACTTTAATGATCCTCTGTTACAGTTCCAGGGACCAAGTTCTCCAAGCCAAGATACAGGACACAATGTTTCATGAGCACAAATATAATTTTGGAAAGATCATGAGACAAAATATTTGAAAACGGGATGAAAACCTAAAACCAGAGCTCCAGTGGCAATCAGTACACCATACTTATACAGAAAACAAAGACCTAGGTTCACCATAATAGAGTACTGTTCATACTTGATCAATTTTTTCCTCATGATTTTTCCCCCACCATTAATACTTAATGTGATCTTGGTCTTTGTATGCCCAGCGCCTACTGCAAGACCCCATATATTTGACCTATTGATGGTTCAATTGGTTGCTTTTACATTTTAGCATTATTGCCAGTGGGTACAGATAGTACCAATCATCATTGAATTGGTTCAAAAAGAAGAGAAAGGAAGGAAGGAAGGAAGGAAGGAAGGAAGGAAGGAAGGAAGGAAGGAAGGAAGGAAGGAAGGAAAGAAAGAAAGAATTTTGGTAGGCAATCCTACTTCCTTCCTCACTCTACACCATTCCAGGAGAATATGGTACTTTAGATTTTTATATACAGTTATGAATCACATAATAAAGCTGATGTTGAAAACATATCACAGCATGTATATACGTAACTGCATGACCAATGTAATTCTGCAACCTGTACACTCAGAAAAATGAGAAGTTACATTCCATCTGATTCAAATGTATGATATGTCAAGATCATTGTACTGTCATGTGTAACTAATTAAAACAAATTTAAAAAAAAGAAAGAAAATATACCACAGCACATCCGTAAGACTCCATCACTTCCTGAGATGGTTACTGTAACCATCTTGGTGTGTATAAATACACCTCAACATGTTTGCTCAAAGACAAAATCAGCCACCTGATGAAGCATTTCTCACATTGTATCCCTATCGTGGATGGTGCATGGCTGTAATATGAAGTCCTCCACACCTGCCCTACATGCTCCCCAGGATGGTGATGAGAGAGGTCGATGACAAGCCAGCAGAGTAAAGTTCTGTGCCAAGAAAAGAGCTGTCTACAGAGGAAAACCAGAGACATGTCCCTGGTGCATACTACCTCAATGACTAGAACTGGAAGGCTGAAGGGAGCGTGATGAGGGGACACCCCTCCAGAGGCCACTGGATGTCCTCGGTGAAGCCTGGCATCAGCATCACCCCCCGCCCCCCGGCTCCAGCCCATTCTTCCCATTACAGGTTTGAAAAGTACTGAAAACGCTCCTGCTTAGGCTCCTTTTAATTAGCACACACACAAAAAAAGAACCACCCCTGGGTTTTGTCTGTTGTACTTTTGTTCCTGGGTCTGTTTGTACTTATTCAGAAATTACATAATTAAAAAAAATATATAATATTAGGTAAATGTGCACATCAGCCTGTCAAGCTGCCTGGGCCAGCCTTCACTTGGGAAACACAGTGACAGCCCCTTTATTTCTCTTCCTTGTTTTTAAAGCACAAAATATGTCACACCTGGAAGTAATTAGCATAATTTTTACTAATTTATAGCTAATTACACAATTACTTTTCTATGAAAGGTTCTGGAAAGACACTTGAAGTAAGTTTCACTAAATCTCACGGCAAGAAATTGCTTGAAAACATTTTTGTTAGCTTCAAACATTGAGGAGGAGGAGGGAGGGGGAATCCCCCAATAAAGTAATTCTTTCCTATTTTGGAGTGTTCAAATATGACAGGGATATAATTTCTCCGGTAATTTACCGAGCAGAATGTCTAAATGTCTCGCTAATCCAACCCAACCAGAAGCCACACGAGGGAAGAGCTCCAAAGAAGTGTTGTCAGAGGGGCCCACGATGGAACCCCAAGACACTGCTTTTTGATTGTAGTTGGTTTCTCAGCAGGAAAAAAAAAGAAAAAAAAAACTGAGACTGCCAACAAGGGTTCTTCCTCTAGGAGAAAATCAGTCTTTTGACAGAATATGACCCCTGGCAGGTGTCTTGCTCAGTTCCTGAGAAAATGTGAGCTCAGAAAGTCTACGATGGATGCAAACCTTTGGAGCCAATTGACTCTCTACATGAAATTCCAAGAGGTCTGGATCTGAGTCGATTACCTTTTTTTTTTTTTTTATAATGGTGCAAACAGAAACAAAAGTAGTCCTCGATTCAGTTAATTCAACTAACATTTGTTAAGTCCCTGCTTGGTGTCTTGTATTCCATGGGAAAATTTATAAAAAGAACAATTCCTGATGTCCTTAGTCATGCAGATAAGGAGAGGGGAAAAATGTCAATCAACTTGCAAGTGTTTATTGAAAAACAGTTTAGGCACAGGAGAAACTAAAAACATAAATAAATAACACATGTAGTCCCTGTCTACAGGAAGCTGCCAGTCTACAGACTGGAGCACACACAGAAAGCACATTGCCTAGCATGACATTGGCCCAGGGCTCAGCAGCTTCGCAGCATCAACTGGACAGCATGGGCTAAGAGTGCTGCCGAAATGGGAAGAAGGTGACGGGAAGCTCATGACCAAAGAGGAAATGTTGGAGCCCTGCCCCTCAATGTTGTGTTAGTGGGGATAGCCACATTGTTCTGGTGAAAGCAAAAGTGGTCAGGTCCATGGAGAAGGACCACGGGGATGCAGGAAAGGTGATGTTGGGTAAAGCATCCTACATGCCCTAGGAAAAGGAGATGAAGGGGAGGCCCACTGGAACCCTGACTTCTAGGCTGCATTTATCTCAGAGCTGGACTTTGGTGATAGTCAATACAAGAGAGGAAAACCAGGCCATTGGACCTGAAGGAGAATTTGTCTGAGGTCATCAGAACTGTTTGGGAGAGCAGAGAGGCAGGTAACTACAGCCTGCAATCACAACAGAGGCAACAGCATCCAGCAAGACAAACACTGGTTCTTGGGGTGGAAAAAACTGAACTGTTGCAATGATTTGTGGTCCTCCCAAAGGTCACATCATATCTATCTCTGGTATTAAATCTTCATGTTGGGAGTGATCAAGGGAAACTGTCTAAAAAGCCACCTGTGGCAGATGGAAGTTAGTGGGGGAAGAAGGAAGACAAAGTTAAGGTTGAAAATCAAGGCTGAGAAACACAGGGTTCTAAGAAACATCTCCACCACGTTCCTAGAAGGGTGGACCTCATCTTCCAAGTGGTCCAGCTGTCATCTCCTCATCTTAGGATGAATCACTCCTTCCTCCCAGCAACTTTAGTACCTAAGCTTGCCTGTCCTGTTCCAGGTGTCCCTGTAGTAAAACTGACTGGTTTGCAAGTTGTCCTAGCCTCCTGGGTTATGAGTTGCCTGAGGACAGAAGCTAAGTGATGGGTTTCCACACCCCTGCCTCTTGACACCCATCACGTGGCAGCAGGCACGTAAGAAGTATGAATAAAACTGAGCTGAGCTGTCCTGCCATCTCAGGTCCTGCTTCAAGGGCCCCCACCTAGGTGGGAGTGAAAGACTTGGCAGGTGGCCAGATTCTGCCAGGCTCACCTCAAGGCTACTGAGACATTTTGGCAAAGGAATGTCCTCTGCCTCCCATGGGAGAGTAATGTTAATAGCTCGCACTTGGCATATTTCTTTTCACTTTTTCAAATTACTTTCACAGCTGCTGTCATTTGACCCTGACGGAAAGCCTATGAGGCAGGTAGAGGAAGTCATTAACAGACACTCCATGTAGGCTTCCTGATTTAGCCAACAGGTAGGCGCTGAGCACCTGTGGCCTCAATACTGCAGTGTTCTACAAGATAGAGGGGAACAGGGTGGGAAAGGTCCTGCCCTCGCCTGACTCCTAATCTCTAGAAGAAACAAATAAAGAGCAAGAAATGGATCTCCTTAATCGATGTTAAGAATTAAAGAGAGAATTAAAGAGTTGTGGGAGAGAGAGAGAGATGTCTTAAACTAGGTGCTCCAGGAAGTCCTAAGGAGAGGACAGGCATGGTGCCATGTGCAGAATGAGCAGGAGTTAGTTGGAGGAAGGTAGAGATAGAATCTGAGACCCATGGGGCTAAATAATTGGACCTATATCCCACCCCAACCTCCCATTTTTTTAAGTAGAGAAAGACTTGGATTCCATGGAAGGATGTGGTACATGCATACACAAACATACAAGCATGTGCATGCGTACACACACACACACACACACACACACACACAATCTGTTAACTCTAAAGACAGCACCAGACAGACAGGCAGTCAGAACTTACAGCCAAAGCACCTTAAGGACAACTGAAGAAAGGGCTGGGCCAGTCCAGGGACCTGCTCGCCTGTGGCTCTGGCAAGCCCCGGGCAGGGAAGCCAGCTCTCGAAGCTGCTTCCCAGGATGACACGCCCCCTCCCAGGATGACATCGCCAACTTGTCTGCCCCTGTGAACAGTGTTTACTATTCAACAGGGCATGATGAGACTGTTCTGAGATGTCAGAGTCAGCTGGTGGTTTCATTAGAAGCAATCAAGGAAGCCTTGGACAATTAGTGGGAAGGTTTTGACAGAGAGAATGTGCACAGTCCTGGTAGCTCTCACTAGCTCACAAGTCAGAGCTTTTTCCTTTTTTCTTTTTTTTTCCTGCTACTGAAATTTGAATATTCATTTTCTCCTCAACAGCGTCTCCTGTGACTCTGGTCAACTGTTTCCTCCCTCCATCAGCAGATGCTCTGAGTCCCTCCATCTCAGAAAGTCTCCTTAACCCTCAATGAAAACAATTGGCTTTTCACTCCACAGTCCATTACTGCATATCAGCCTTCAACCTGAACCGTGAGCTTGATAGTAGCTATGAATGAGCTCAAAAAGTGGCCAAGGGTGGCATCTGCATCCCCTGGTCCACCTGTAAGTGGATGGATGAAGAACTGCATGTTTGGCTTATGGCCCACTTACTAGGTATCCTGGAGATCTATGTACTTCCCAAACGGACAGTGATACCTTGAGCAAGCCACTTCTCTTCTGGGCCTTGGTTCTCCATCTGACCAGCGAGGAGGCTGTCATATTGATACCTTGGTGCTTACAGCTCTGGAATTCTGTCATCATCACAGGCTGCCCTGGAATGTTCTTTCTCTCTGATGCAATATTGAAATAGGTTATCGGAGGGGTAGGAAGTGACAGAGAGAGCCACAACAGGCAGACAGAGGACAAGGGCACAGACAGATGGACAGAGACAGATTGAAGTAGGGAAACTACCTAGCCAGAGAAAGAAAGAACAGTCTGGTGGTGTGGGGAGAAAATGAGAGCCCCTGATGTAAGCAGATTCTTGCCAGTATTGCTGGAAACAAATAGTGACAGATTGCTAACATGTTACAGTGAAAATTACCAACACGATGAGACTTCTGCACCATAACCAGCACCTCTTGTTATCCCATTAACAAAACTGAAGAGACCAAATTGCTAATAGGAGAAAACGTCCACATTGTGTGATAGCTCTCCTGTTCTGTGTGGAAAGTACCACCCAAGGACACCTAGAAATCTCCCAAGAGCCATTTCACCTTAGACTGAACTGGGGAAAACCCTGGAACGTCCCTCTCTCTTCCACCACATCCAAGAACACCTGTACCTACCTCCAGCACCTCCCCCTCCGCTGCTCAAGTGTCTGCACATTGCTGAGCTGGGCTGGGAAGTGCTGTCAGTCATTTGACAGAACTGCAGCCAGTGACCTTTACAAAGTACACAAGGTATGCTGGCAAGGCCAGCGGGGAGAGAGGGACAAGTGGACAGGGGTGTGTCTTGAGTGTGTAGAATGCTGAATTCCAGGTCACTTCCGTTTGCTTCTACAACAAACCAACACTTGAGAACTCAAGAGGACTTATATTCACCACCCCCAAGGAGCCCCGGCCCACTGTAGCAAAGCCAGAGAGAGCTCTGAGTCCTCATTCCATCAGCCACAGAGTTCAGGCTGTCTTCCATGCCCTGGGAGATGTAAGGAACACGACACATCTGGCTTGGGGAAGTGTCTGCCCAGGCATTTGAAGAGGATCTTTCTTCTTTTGGCCGGATTTCCTTCTCCATCAACCCTCATCCAGAAGAACAGGATTAAGAATTCACTTTCTACTCATTCCTCTCTTAAAAAAAAAAAAAAAAAATCCTCTGGTTGCCTAGACCCCTTCATGTTTTATCCCAGCTTTGGCCCCTGTGATAATCATTGACTATCCCAAGTCCCCTGTTACCACCCCAGAGAGTGGGCCAGCTGTGGGCTGTACGCCCTGGTAGTCACTCAGAAAAGTAATTGGCCAAAGATTGTTCTGAGTAATTGAATGGCAAAGGCTTTTGTATACCAAACAGGGACTTGTCTTTGTCAAGAAAAAAAAAAGAAAAAAAAAGTCTTTACAAAGTACCCAAGTGCTGGGTGTCAGACAGGACAAGTTTTTTAATCATGTTAAAATGATTTATTTAAACGTCAAGCCATGTCACCTCACTTCCTTTCATTTTTCAAACTGTTTGTGTTTTTTCTGGATGATAAATTTATCTTCAGACAGCCTCAATATGACTAATTAACTTTGAAATATAAGAACCAGATGTGTGAGTTGGAGAGCGTTCTGAACTAATGCCAGACGGGCTGGTGGGTTTTTTCCTTCTTCTTCCTCCCTGCCTTCCCCCTCCTCTCCCCCCACCCCGACTCTCCTCCCTGCTGGCCGCCCTGAAATTACAAAGCAGAGAAACATTGGGGAAATGAAAACACAGGGCTCCAGCTGGCACTGGGCACCCACTGCTCATTGGCCTCTCAGGACCCAGTGCTCCCCCTGTGAAAGAGACCCCGGTGTGCGGAGCCAGGGAGACCAGAGCTGTCTTTGGAGGAGGGGCTGGGAAAATTCCCCTTGCCTGCTCCTACTTTAATAAACTTCCTCATGTGGCACAGAGAGCTGCCAGAATGCATTTGCCACATGAAAGTCAGTTCCCCTGCACTATGGCACGAAGCGATTTCTTTTAAAGAAAGTTCTCCCTGTGACATGCTCCTCAGATCTACCTCCTCCAGTTCCCTTTTGATGAACTACACAGGAGAGAGCAGAGGCATGGTGGAGGGCCAGCGAGTGGGCCTCTCCACCCTCCACACTGGACACTTCTCAGCAAAGGCCTTCTGGGAGGCTGGAAACCCCAGATGTGTGAGTGGCCGTGTGTGCATAGATATGTGTCTACACAGGTCTTTGTGTGTGTGTCTATCTTTGTATGCATATGGGTAGGTATTTGTGCCTGTAACTGTCTGCATTTCTGGGTATTTGTGTCTATGTGTGTGAGTGTGTGCCTGTGTGTCTTTGTGTGTGTGTTTCATTCTCGGAGACATGACAATAACTCCAAATAATTAGATAATAGTTAAAAAAAAAAAAAAAGATTTACTTCTCCAGGGCTCATGTAGCTCAGTAAAAAAGACCAGAGTGAAAGATTGGAGCCTGATGCCTCAGTGTGCCCGTGCAGCTACCATAGGCTGACCCACTGGATCTCTCTACCAGAAGTAGGTTGAGGTTATGTGAGATCACAAGTATGAAAGTGCTCTGAGAACTTTGAGAGACATGATCTACGTCCTAAGGGATTATTAGAATAATTACCACGATTATTCCATCATCATGACCATTATCATTATCATACCTCTTGATGTCTGAGATTTTTCACCTGGGATAATCTCACACACTTGTTAGGTCAGTCGAGCTGCTCACCGAGCCACACCTCAACAGAACCATCAACAGCAGCGGACTTGACTCTTCTCCCTTTTAGGAACAATGCCAGGCAAAACTGCCTTCTGGGCCCTGGGAGAAGAAAATCCCCCGCTTCACACCTTAGACTGTGTGCTGCCAGCAGAGAATGATTCAGCCACCAGCACCCCTGAGCCTCGTGCTGTTGAGGGGACAAGAGAAGGGCTCTGTCCTCTTACATAGCAAGGCAGTGAGAGGTTTGGGAAAGACCCTTCCCTCACCCATCCTTCCTGCCTCTCGAAAAGAAGTCTTGCTCCAGGATCTGGGGACAGGCAAGAATGTATCAAGTAGGTAAGATTCTCCAAAATATAATGGGGGAGGGGGGTGTTCAGGTGTTCAGTTCCCTGGGAGCCTCATGTTTACCCTGCTCTGATCTCCATCCCTCTCCCTTCCCCCCAAATACTTCTTTGCTTTCAGCAGTGTGTCACCTGATTCCCAGTAAGGAAGTGTCACCCTTCAAAGAAGTATTTGCATCATAGCAGGAGTTTCTGGAAACCTATGAAGAAAAGGAGTTTCAATCATTCAAAGTCCAAAGGAATGAAAGGGAGTGGAGACAGCAAGCTCCCCACTTCTCAGGTCACAGCATGCCTCCTCCTGATGTGGATACTGTGCATCTCAGGGGCAAATGGATGGGCCAGAACAGGAGGGTGTGGTGGGAAGGTGCTGTTGAGGAGCTCAGGGTGCAACCACCCCTCCTGAGGCAAAGTGAGGAAGGAACCAAAAATAGGAGCGGGAGCCTCAGTGAGCTTAAATTTGGGAGCATGCACCCATCTTTTCGAGTCCTTGCCCTCCTCTCTGAAGACAAGCAGTATTAAATCCTGCAGAACTTCCTGGGAGTAGAAGGGTGATGGCAGAATATTGAAAACGATAGCTTTACTTGGCATCTCCCAACTCCCCTGGATATACACACAGACCAAAGGTTGGTCATAATTTTATCTCCACTTCAGCACTACTCACCCCTACCCCCACCCCTCATTTGCCTCCCCAGAGGCTACCTTTTTGAAATGTTTACTGGGACCCCTGCAGTCTGTCCACTGGAGGACTGGCACCCTGGCCAGGTTCTTTTTCCACACTCCCCTTACCCCCTCCCTAGGCAAGAAATTCAGATCATTTTCCAACTATTAATAACATTTCCTGCTATGTCAAACTAAGATAATTATGGAGCTTACCAAATCGCAGGATCCTTGACTAGCGGAAGGCTGGGGAATAGGAAGTCGGGAAAGTTCGGGAAGCACACAGAGTAGAACGGTGAGCCCTGGGTGGGAGGCATGGGACTGTGCCCTCTGTCACTCTGAGAGAACAGCAGGCCTGTCTCCTCAGGGCTGCACCTGAGACTGAGACCACCCCTTTCTCCCAGCTTCTTCCCGTCCCCAGTGGAAGCAGGAGATTGCAGTTATGGGCCAGAAGGCACCCTCAGTCCTGGCCACAAGGAGCCCACCCTAGGACAATGCCAACTCCACAGACCCAAGCCGGCAATTTTTTTTTTAAACCAGAAGACATGGATTTTCTCTGGGTCCCCACACAACCATGCTAGCACCCCTCGCCTTCTGCCACTAAGTGAACATAACCAGCAGAGAGACTTGACGTGATCCGACGGGAGCCACAGTTTGGGAGCCGTCAGACTTGATGTCTCCAAAACCCGGATCCCAAGGCCCGTCCCCCGGTACAGCTTGAGATATTTAATAAAGTAAAGCCCTCAGGATCAAGGGGCTTCAGTCCCCCCCACTCCTTTCTGCAGCTCGCGCTGGAGTGCTTTAAAGCCTGCCTTGCGTCTGTCTCTCTCTCCAGAAAGCCTTTCATGCCGCCGTGCCAGACTGACATTTTGACAAGTTGCCACGAGTGACATCTGATTTGTACAAATTTCAAGACTAATAAATCTACCTGTCAAAGCGGAAACTTTAAAAGGAGCTAAGCCCAGCGGGTATAGTTTAACAGAACTCAAGTTGATGAAACTGTAGGATGGAGAAATTATATCTGTCACAATCCACCCACATTAGTTCTGCAGAAATGTTGGCAACTGAAACAAACGTCTTTCACGGGTGTTACCGAAAAAAAAAAATTAAAAATTAAAAAAAAAAATTTTTTAATCCAAAAAGGAGATTGTTAATACCCCGAGTAACAAGTAACAGTTCTATTTGTAAACTAACAAATTTTATTTATTTAATTTTTAATTTCATTGCAGATGTTAGAAGTGACTCTCCTCCAACCTCCTTAGCTGTCTCGCTGGAATCCGGACTTTCCATTCAAGCTGAGGCCCATCAATCATTCTGCGGCTCCTGGCTTGCTCACTCTTAGAGTGAGTCCTAGGCGGTGGTAGCCTCGGCTTGCAGGGTGAGACAGACTCGCTCCCCACAGTCTTGCATCCTGGGGACCCTGAGAGGACCCCATTCCCCAGGGTCAGATGCAAAAGGCACTGAATCGTGTCGCAGCAGCCCCACCTCCCAATTTGGAGCTGGAGGCCCTCAACTGGCCCCCATTCTGCATGCTGCCGTGTGATTTTTGTTTTGAGATTGTGGACCTTTATGGAGAAGCTGGGGGTGGAGACAACTAAAGAGAGAGGTACTTACGATCCTGGCTGACTTTTTATTTTTTATCCTAACTTCCCTTCCTGTCTTGGATGAGTCCTCTTTTGTCCTGCATCGTCATGTCAGAGATGTTGAAGAAGTCAGAATTCACAGACCAGAAGAAGAAACGAGGTGAAGGACAAGTGGGCCTCTTCAGGATTCCCTTATACTTAGAAAACCAGTAAAAAAGCCTGCCACAAAGCCCCTTGCTGGATTAGTCATCCCCCCCCTACGCCCCCACCCCAACACACACACACCCCGTCCCCACCCTCAAGGTCAGAGAGGAGGAGAAATGCTCTAGCTCTCAGTTTCAGCTTCTGGAAGTAGCCTCCTATTGCCCTTAGGGGGGGTATAAGCTGTTCTCTGTTTGCAGCCTCAACAAGCCATAACCTCCAAATAATCATTGTTATTACTGCTACCTTTCCTCCTGGGGGTTCAAAATGGGATCTCATTTGACCTCTTACTCATTCAGTTAAGAAGTAAGCCAGCAGGGACAAAAGGAATCTTTCTTCTCATGTTCGGTTAGACATGAAGACTTGGGGTCACCCCCAGCAAACTGACTCTGGAGTCCAGCACTCCGGGGTGAGGATCAGGCCAAGCTAGGAGAGCATGTGGTCCTTCCCCTCCCTCTCCACATAGCTGCTTGCTCGCTTCAATTCTGGAACTTCTGCTTAATTTTCTCTTGGCTAGGTCAATATCTAGAAGTTAACACCTTTTCTATTTCTTGGCGTGCTCTCGGAGCTCGGTCTGTGAAAGCAGAGTTAATAAGGATGATGCTCATGACGATGACACTGAGGCCGAGGGGAGCTAAAGAGGGTTTCGAACGACAATTGGGGATGAGCCCAGAGACCCAGAGCCGCCGTCTTGTAGGTTAGGGAACACAATGCCAATCTCTCTGCAGCACACTGGGGTTGCTACTAGTTGTACCCAATTCAACTTCTTTTTTCCTGTCAATTAAATATTTGTTAAGCAGATTTCATGTCCAAGACACTCTGCTCAGCACTGTATGAATTAGGGAGAAGTGTAAAACATGATCTTGTCCTAAAAGAGTTTACAGTCCATATGGGGTGTTGAAACAGTGATATAAACAAAGTAACACAGAACAAAATAGATCCCGACTGAGAACAAAGTGAGCTGAAGTACAAAAAGAAAGCCCTGGAAGAGAGAGAAAAGGACACCAGACCCAGCCCCGTTGCCAACTGGCCACGGGACCTGGCCGAGAACCGCCCTCTGTTAAATGAGATGGTTGACCAGATGACCCCGAGGCCTCTAGATGTTCTGTGGGCTTTTGAGAAGAGAAGCTGGGAGGTTTGACACTCAAAAGATCCTTATAAACTATAAACAGTTATGCAATTGCCAGTTGTTACTGTCACCATGGGCTGGGCTGAACGGGCCTGTCTTCACCAAGGGATCACATCATGATCCAGCACAGAACAGAGGAGCAAATGAACAAATAACAAAAAAACAAAAAAAAGAGGGACCTCTGAAGAGGGAGGGAATTCAGTCCTACTTGGCTCTCGCTCTGCCTTTTGCTCCCACAGCCTGAGCTGCAGCACCCAACCGCTCACCCCCCTGGCATTCGTGTGGGTCTCCCCGCTGCCCATGGGAAACAGGCAAGGTCAGCAGATCAGCGGATCAGGACAGCAAGAGGCGACCCACAGGACACACCCAAAGGGCTTTTTCTAGACAGGATCAGGCAAGACCACAAATGAGGACAGCAGGTTTTGGAAATGGGAGACCCTAGAACAGCCAGATAAAAACCCTGGGGCAGGACCCCAGGCCACCAAGCCACTCCCTCCCCGTCACCACCCAGGGAACAGCCAAGCTCACCAAGCTGAGAACCCCAGGGTCTGAGAGGCATGTGTGTGCGTGTATCAGCCTCTACAGACAGGAGCCTGGGGGAAAGTATCCTGAAATTCTGTAAGACCACCTATTAGACAGGTAGAGGACCGAATGCTCCCGTAACCCAAGGGTTTGATGTGTCACACGAATTACCACTAGCAGAGCCCCCAACCTATTTGATTCATAGATTGAACTGAATCAGAGAAAATTTTTCAGAGATAATTAGGAAACCAAAGCACAGAGAAGTTTGGCATCTGATCTACAACCACACAGCCAACCAGCAGAAGATTTAGAAACTGCTGGGTTGAGTTTTCCTTTGAGACAGTGGCTTTTTACTTCTTTTCCCCTCCACGGCAAGAGAGTCCCTTCAGGGAATGCCTCAGTTATGCCAAATGTGACTAATAAAAAAGAAATTGTTTAAAGGGTTTTTCTTTCCCCTAAAATAAACATTTCACTTGATGTTTTATGGGGTGGGTGTTTGCTAACCCTTAAAGTTTCCTGGCCTAGCAAACTGGAGACCGGTTTCCCTTACATAAGGAGCCTGCTCACGATCGGAGGTGAGTCAAGTCTTAGGAGAGACACAGGCCCCACAGCAAGGCCTAGGTAGCAGCCCAGAGCAGGTCCAGAGGGCTGAGGCCCAGGTGGGGATCTGCAGAATCAAGGGACCGCCTTCCTCCCTGCAGGGAGGCGGGCTGCTGTGTCCCTGGACTCCGCGCTCCCCGTGCACTTTCATAGCCCATTGCCTCCTGTCTGGGGCCCATTACCCACTCGGCAGGAGAACTTCAGTTTGAAAGGAGAATAGAGGCCCATCTCTTTCTACTGCCTCCAGGCAGCTTTTGGGGCTTTACAAGCAAAGAGAAAAGAGAAAAAGGAAGGAAAAAAAAAATCTTGAGCTGTTTTTCAAATGTTCTGGGTCTTGGCAAACCCCAAAATGCCTTTTGCCAAATGCTTTTTCCCTTAATTTTTAAACCTCGGGTGTATTTCCAGAACAATCCAATCCATCTGCTTCTGATTCATTTACACTTAACTCATTAGGAGGCTGTTGCGTAAGGAACAGTTTGACGTCCCCAAGATCCCGGGTGAGGGATTCTTCTTCCCCCTTTGAATCAGGGAGAGGCATCTCGCCAGCTGGGCATGGCACACAAACCCAAAAGAAATGAAAGCCTGGCCTGAAACTCCAAGTCCCTGGGATGAGGATAGGCCTCGCTGGTGTCCCCACCCATCGTCCATCTCGTTCCGCTCTTCCCGTCACATCATGATCACCATGATTGCTGCTATTGTCATTAAGGGGATAATAAATGGCCACACAGCCGTGTTAAAGGCTCTGCCTGGTACTCCACTGGGTGTCGTTCTTCATTCACAGGCTCCAAACTCATCTGGTGAGGCGCTCAACAAACGCACCCAACCAAGTGCGAGCTATCGGCGGGGCCTCTCGGGAGCACCCGACAGGGGACTCACGTCTAAACACCAGTGCCACCCGTTTTGCCTTCTGGGAGGACTGTGAGCCCTTCCAAGGGAGCATGAGGACAGAGCAGTCTCTAAGGGCAGAAGGCAAGGCTGGAAGACGTGAGGGTGGCCCTGAGGGACGCACAAAGGAATAAAGCTCACAGCTTTGCAGGAGCGTGAATGGCTGGCCGACCACCCGGGGTCAAGGAGATGGCTCTTCTCTCCCATCTTCCATTTCTTGATCATCTTCATCCTCAAAACCACATTTAAAAAGTACAAAGATCTATGGAAGACAGATGATCCATGCCCTTTGCTGAGAACCAAGGGACCCCAAAAGGCAGACGAAATGGCCTCCCCTTGAGTCCTGTGTAGCCCATCAGGGGAAACGGGATGTTGTTGTTGTTGTCGTTGTTGTCTTGTTTTGTTTTGTTTTGCCTGAGGCTATGTCACTAGCAAGGCAGCTCTTGGTCAAGTAAGCAGGGCAGAGGAACAATAAGAGTTGTACTGGTCAGGGACGCCTTCCTGGAGGCAGACCAGCAGACCAGTGCTCAGCTGGGCGCGAGGAGGAGGCGCGGTTCTGGAGGAGGGCACAAGGTTGAGGCTCAGCAGCAGGAAGGAGCATGGCAGGCTTGGGGGCCCTCAGCCACCATGTGGAGGAACAAAGGCAAATGAGTGGAAAAGGAGGTTGTAGGTGATTCATCTGGAAAGCCTGGCCTGGATCCCAAAGGCAAGAGTGAGTCATGGGAGGGTTTTGAGCATGGAAGGGAGACGGAGACAGCAGTGTTTTAGGAGAAATGATCTAGTGCTAATGCACAGGGTGGACCGACGTGAAGACAGACTGAGGGCAGGGGACCAGTTAGGAGTCTGTTGCAATCACTCAGGCATGTCATGACAGGGATCTCAAACAGGGTGGTGACAGTGACGGAGAGAGAGAAACGAAGGCAGCAAGGGGACCGGATGACTCAGTGGTGGAGGACCCTGAGCAAGGGGGAGATGTCACAGAAACCCAGGAGTGTGTCAAGTGAGGGCAGAGCGCTTTCAACTCCAGCTGACATTGATGGAGCAGCTAATATGCACCAGACGCTGTGCTGAGCACCTCGCGTGAACTATCTCAGTCTTTACCACAGAAGGGTGTGCCAGGTACCCTTATGGCCATGGGTTGAACGTCCCCTCCAAAACTCACGCTGGAAATTTAATTGCCATTGTAACAGGATTAACAGGTAGGACTTTTAAGAGGTGATGAGTTCATGAGCGGATTAAAGCTCATGGGTTCGTTCCATTGGGAGCAGGCTCCACACAAAAGAATAAGTTTGGTCTGATTTTCTCCCTCTTTCTCCTACACTCACTTGTCCTCCCACCTCTGCCTTCCACCAGGAGATGACCCTCACCAGTTGCCAGTGCTGTGCTCTCAGCTTTCCCAGCCTCCAGAACCAAATAACCTTCCATTGTATGTGAGTGACCCAGCCTCAGGTATTCTGTTATAGCCACAGAAAACAGACCAGGACAATTATTATCTCTATTTTTCTGGTGAGGAACTGGGACTTAGATAGGTTCGTTACTCACATAGGGAATGGGCAGGGACTTGAGCCTTTAACCACACTGATTTGCTGTTTCACCACCACTAATTCCCCCAACCAAGCCTCCATTCCTGTCTTACTCATCTCCTCACTGACCCTCACAGGCCCGCACTCACTCACACACCACCCCTCCCAGCCTAAATCCAGATCAAGCCTCGACTCCTTCCAGAAATCTCCATCACCACATGAGCTCCTGCGGATCCTCTCCTTTTCCCACCACCTCTGAGATGCACTGTCGTCATCACAGACATCAGCCTCTAATTACACAGCATTCTCTATTGACTCCGTCGGTTCCTCTGTTCACATGTTTCCTGGCTTTGGGGCTTGACACTGGTGCCAAGTCGGAAGCCCAGCCTTGCCCCTTAAGTAGTTATGTAGCCTTGGGCAAATTACTCAACCTCTTTAAGCCTGTTTCCTTAGCTGTCAGTTGGAGATAAAAGGGTTATTGTCAAGATTTGATGAGAACATGCCTGGCACATGAAAGGCACTCTGTGAATGGTATCTATCAAAACAATCAGAGTTGTTTTTATTAATAGACCCATGACAGACAATGTATGTCCAAAGCTTTGGACATAGTAGGTACTCAAGGATCATTCTGTAACTCATTTCTTCATCAGTTTCAACAGTTAATAGACATTTCAGTATTCGGCACCAAGAGTCTTTAAATGATTACATTTATTTCAAGGCTTTTAAAACAAATGTAGGGAGTGAAGAGATCCTGCCATGGCATGTTTAAGACAGGGGATCTCCAAAACCAGGGTTGGAATTCAGAGGCAAGGCTGACACCCACAGCAGAGGGCCCGGCACGCTCCGGCTTTCCTTGGGAAGGGGAATCACCAGCTCATCCCAACCCAGGAGATGGGACTCAGACCACACTGGTGGCTCTGCTAGTCTCAACAACATCAGGTCCCCTCTCACCCAGCTGGCCCCACCCAAGGCAGCCCCAGGAGAGGAAGTTCCGGCTCATAACTGGAAGTCCATTCTGGACTGTGGGCATAGCTCAGTCAGAGGGCTTGCCTAGTGTGTCCAAGGCCCTGGGTTCCAATGATGATAATAATAATAGGCCATCTGTTCACATTTCCCCTTCAGCATCCTGTCTCATCCCCTCGCAGTCTCACGTAGCCCTCCCTGCATTCTTCTTGGTCACCTGAAAGGCCAGTACCCCAGCCCCCGTGGCACCCCAACAAGACAAGCTAGGCTGTCCCTCTCCTCCCACTGCCCTATCAAGTCCAGTGCCCACCAGCTGCCTCTAGGTTACAATTCACAGTGAGGTGTTCATGATGGAAAGCTTATTAAACACTTAAAGCAAAAGAGGGAAGCACCTTCAACCCTCTCCCTGAAAAATAAAATAAAAATGAACCATGTGGAAAAGAGTGAAGAAGGTGAATTTGTGTAGGGAAGAGGAAGCTGGTATTTCAATGACTGGTCTCTAAAGCTAACACCCCAGTCTTGATTTTCTTTCTTTTTTAAAATAATACACATGGGACTTCTGCCTGGGACAAACATGGAATGGAAACAAAAATTGTGGGGGAGTGGGGGCCCACCGTGGAAGTCTCTAGAAGTGAAGGGCCCAGTCAGGCAGTGGAGGAACTGCAAGCCACATGTTCAGGGACAGGAGCCAAGTGCGGCAAGAAGACCCCCGGCTCCACACAGGCCTGGAGACCTTCCTGCAGCTGGCACAGGGCACCTGACCCTTGGAGGCAAGTTCCTGGCTCACTCCCTATCCCTCTGCACAGCAGAATCAGTCGGGCTGGATGCTGGGAGAGGGAGGAGGAAAATGCAAGAGTGTGGAAATGCAGCCTCAGCCGGGGGACGCTGCTCAGGGTGAGCCAGAGAGAGGAGAGGAGCCTGGGGTCTGCTTCCTTCCAGCAGGGCGATGATCGGGAGGACTCCCCCGCCCCACGGCACTCCATGGAGATGCTCTCAAAGGGAGACAACCCACCCGATGCTGGATCTGCCTCAAGTGCAGCCAGCAGTGGGGACAGTGGGGCCACTGGGCTCTGTGAATGACTTGTCAGCCCAAGATCCTGGCAATTGACTCTTTTTTTCTTTTTAATGGGGATTCAGGGCCCCCCACTCTCACACAGGCACAGACTCCAAGGGAGGGTGGCAGGAGGAGTCCAACCCCAAAGCTCATCTTCGGCTTTCAAACCGCACAGGCTGTGCTTGGGGAAAATGTCACCGCTTGGCTGAGAGCATGGGTGGCACTGGCAGGCAGGGAGAGGCAGAGAACGGGAACCGAATTTAGGAGTGACTGGAAGGTCGACAAGAAGGAAGAGCCAACGCACGGCGTGTATATACATAGAAACAAGAAGCACTCGCCAGCCTGGCTTGGGCGCTCGCTCTCCGAGCACCCACGGCCGCTCCTGGGCTGGAAGGACTGGCAGTTTCAGGCTGTCTCCTGTGGACACCACCCACACCAGGCTGGCTCCTACTCCCAGCCTTTGCTTCTGCCGACTTCCACATTTGCAGTGTCACTTTGCCACCTCTACTGTCACACGGTCATCACACACACACACACACACACACACACACACACACACACACACACCCCTATCCAGCCTTCAAGGCTGCCTCTAGCCTTGAAGACACCTTCCTGTCCAAGAATATGGATCTCCCATCTTCTCACCACTTATGGCTCTTGCCCACGCCCCAGAATTTTCAATAATCTGAGCCCAATGAGATTTGTCCTTTGATCCTAACCGGCCCTTGTATTGTTCCTAGAGGTTCAAGTACATCTTGTTTCTTAAAAGGGCTCACCCCCTGAGTTCAAGAATGTGGCCATTTGCTCCCCCTGCATTGGCCTCTGTGTCCAGCACGTGGTTAGGGAAGACACAGAAGGGCCTGGGCATGGGCTGACTCGATTTTGAACCCTGTTCTCCTGACTGGTCACCGAGGAACTTGCATGACTGGAGAGAGTCCCCCAGGCCCTGTGAAACCGCCACAAGTCCCTTCTCCTTCTTTCTCATAAGCAAAGGTTCTTTTCCATGTTTCCCCCACCCCCACCCCCACCCAAAGCTATCTTGCAGAGAGGCCTTCTTTTCCAGTCTGGTCAAACCAAAACCTCTTTGCCCAATGCCTAATGATATCCAGTGGCCCAGGGTTGTTATTTGATATCAAAAGATGTCAAAAGCTTTATACTCAAAAAAAAAAAAAAAAAAAACCCACAACACATGGGGGATTATACCAGGAGAATTTAACTCTCTTAACTGTGACAAAGTCTAGTTAGGGAGATTATAGCTGTTTACCCGGGAAGTAAATACCGCTAAGCTCTGGCCAGGCCAGGAGTAAGGAAGGCTTGTCTGCTAATTCTGTTATCTTACGGGAAGAAAAAGGAGAGGAGAAAAGCAAGAATAAAAGATGAGAAGTGATCATCTCGGAAGTGGGGATCATTCTTGTGTGGTGGCACATGCTGGAAATAAAAGCGAACCACTCTCACAAATCTCACCCAGAGATGACCCTCTCAAACAGAAGGGTCACCTGCCTGCTGCCTCACAGACACGAGAGTCAAGGGGCACGCTAGAAGGGGACACAGGGAGATAAATGTTCCAGGCCAAAAAGAAAAGAAGAGAAAAAAAAGGGTGAGGGCTGGGAATTTCCAGAAAGAGAAATGGGCAAGACAGAAGGGTGGTCTTTTGTCCTCTCTTGCAGAATATGTGTACACACACACACACACACACACACACACACACACACACACACGTGCATGTTATGGTTTGGATGTGAGATGTCCCTCAAAAGCTCATATGTAAGACAATGCAAGAAGGTTGACAGAGAAATGATTGGATTGGGAAAACCTTAACCCAATCCGTGAATTAATCCTCCGATGGGGATTAACCGAGTGGTGACTAAAGATGGGTAGGGTGTGGCTGGAAGGGATTGGTCTTTGAGGGCGTGGCTTTGGAGTATATATTTTGTACCTGACAAGTGGACTCTCTGCTTCCTGATCATCGTGTGAGCTGCTTCCCTCTGCCACACTCTTCTGCCAGGATGACCTGCCTCACCTCCAGCCCCAAGGAATGGAGCTGGCTGGTGGTAGACTGAGATCTCCGAAACCATGAGTCCCCAAATAAACCTTTTCCTCCCTAAAATTCTTCTCATCAGATCTTTCAGTTACAGCAGTGAAAAAGCTGATTCAAACACACGTGTATATAGACACACCCATGTATGGACAACTACATGCACACATATATATTTTTTAGACTCCAATCATCTCAAAACCAGAGCACATTTTTTAAACGATCAAGCAGAAGGATTCTCAATGGTGGTCAAGGTGAAAGGATGGTGAATGAGCATATTGCCCAGAAAAAGAGGGTGGAAGTAGAGAGAAATGTAGAGTTGACTTACTTTAGAAAATTAAAAATAACATATTGCTTTTGGACTATCAATTACAGTAAATAAAGCCCTACAAAATCTCCTTAGCTTATATAGCACGAACTCTTAAAAAATTGTTTAGAAAATACTGATTCTCATCCATCTTCCCATTTCACAGGCTAGGAAACTGACGTCCAGAGGGAAAAAAAAAAGTGTCTTGCACAAGATCATGCAGCAGGGTGGGTTTTTTTTGTTTTTTTGTTTTTTGTTTTTTGGGTTTTTTTTTCGCAAGTCAGGGAAACAAACCAAATCACAGATCATGATGTTATAACAGAAGTACTCTTGTTACCCCAAGTTTTACTCCTGGGCACCTGGCATGCCAAAGAGCTTCACCACAGAACATCACTCCTGGGCCCAGCCTGAGGCTTTGGCCATATGAACTATGTCCTCAGCACAATCGAGAGCCAGAGTCCTTCTTAGGAGGTGCGGTGATGACATGGGAAAAAGCATGGGCTTCCAACATTCAGATTAGATTTGTGCCTCCTCAGCTTGTTAGCTGAATGAGTAAGAAAACTACTTAACCTTTCTGAGCCTTTATGTTCTCATCTGTGAACTGGGTGCCCACCTGGCATGACTGCCTCACAGAACTGTTGTAAGGAGTGAATGAGATCACGTAACAGAAAGGTTTGGTATTCAGAAGACATTCCATTACTTTTAGTTTCTCCAACATCATTTCTCAGTTACTAAAACTCTAGAAGACCAAAGAGACCTCCTGAAGTCATTCAATGCTCATCTCGTGCACAGGAAAACGGGACCAAGGATGAGAGTCCCCATAGAACCTTCTGTCCCCAGTGATGTGCTGCAAGGTGTGGCAGTGACTGCCTGGAGTCTGCCACTCAACCAGGAACCTGCCCCTCCAGAACACTCTCCCTCACCCACCCACTTCAAGCCTGTAGGAAAATTGCAAATCTGTGCCTTCCCTTTTAAAGGTTCCTGCTGGTGGCCTAAGGACCTTCAATGATCCTGTTCTAAATAAAAAGTTTGAGCAACGAACAAGAACTTGAGGTGAAACATAAGGGGAGTTTCTCTGATGAGTCCTAGGTGGGAAATAATGGAGACCTGAATTAATTTTCTATTGTTGCCACCATAAATCTAGTGGCTTAAAACAACACCATCCAATATCTTACAGTTTGGGAGGTCCCCGTCATTTCCCAGTTTTCACAGGTCTAAACTCACGTTGTGGGCAGGGCCAAATTCAAGGTGAGAATCTGTTCCCTTGCCTTTTCTAGCTGCCAGAAGCTGCCCATGTTCACTGGCTCATGGGCCCTTCCATCTTCAAGGTCCTCTGCAATGTCACTGACTCTGATTCTCTAGTCTCCTTGTTTTATTTGCAAGGATTCCTGTGATTGCATTGGGCCCATGAGATAATCTGGGTAATCTTCCCATGAAAAAGGTAGCTGATTGGCAGCCTGAATTCCACCTGCATTCTTAATCCCTCCTCACCACAGACACACACACACATACACACACACACACACACACACACACACACATGTTACCATATAGCATAACATATTTGCAGATTACAGAAATTAGCACATGGGCATCTCTGAAGAACTATTATTGTGCTTACCCAATACTCAAACCTCCTTCTCAAATTTTTTCCCCGAACATTGACAGAGACGTTGCTGGCTGATCAGAGCACACATTTCTGCCTCAGATCCAGGCTCAAATTCCCGTTGAACTCGGTGCTTCTGCAGTCACCATGAATCAATTTGACTTGGCTTAGGTGCAAAATCTGCTTGTTGGCCTTGACTACACTCAGTGAACTCTGGCCTGGGAACAGGTTTGTCTATGAAATATTCATCTTCTCAGGCCATCTCAAAGTGTCGGTGTCATCCCAGCCAAAGGCAGAGAGTGGGCGAACGCCATGGTTCCATCTCATTTCTGATATCAGAGCAGCTTCCCTGGCTAAGTGGTCCCTCCCAGTCCTCCCTCTGGGACCACTGTTAATAGCAGGAGTTTTCCTGGTCACCTGTTCTTGGGGACTTTCTATCTGAGCACTAAGCTGTCCCGCTTATTTGGGGTCCATGCAGGCACCTACTTCCCAGTCTGCTCGGCACTGCCCACACAGTCCTCATTCCTCAGAGACGAGACGTGCTCTTCCCCTGGAGGCATTCCTTGTTGTTGGTCTCAGGAGAGGGAGCGGCACTGCCAGCGGAGTCTACCCATCAAACTGGTTGAAAAATTGTATCTGTCTCCCTTACCTTTAGAGGGTTTCGTCCCAATGTCCCTGACAACTGATGGATGGTCCAAAGCTCCCTCATACCTGGCCAGAAGAAGGAAATGGGTACACTTGTCCATGCCGTCCCAGCCCCTGGCGGAAAAACAAAGAAGGAATAAACAAAGGTCATAATCAAGGGGACAACACGACTGTGTCACTCAAAAAAACATCCTTGCTCTTACGCTAACTGGATAGAGTGTGGGGACAAGTCACTTCAGGCCCCTGTGAGATTTCGTTTCATCTAGTCTAAAAAAGAATGTTAGGCCAAATTAGTTCTAGGATTTCTTTAAAAACCTTGGAGCAAACGGTGTCGGCTTTCACAGCCTGGAGTGACTCCAAAAAAAAAAGAGGAACGAGACTGTCAGAGAACAAGTTATGGGTTCTGGGGACATTCAGCCAAAAAAAGAGAAGAAGGCAGGCCTATGATGGTCCTCCCAGGCCTTGTCCCAATAGCATATGACCCAATGGATGACAATGACATGACTTTCATTGACTCACTCAGGGCATCAGCCCCCCTGTAAGTACCTCCCGATGTTCCTTAGTGCCTACCGGATGTCCCTGTGTCTCCTCAAGCCACATACAGTTCATTTTCTGGTCACCTGCCATTTTGTTTCCTCCCCCATGGTTTGCTGCAGGTCCCCTGCAAGATAATGGGCACTGCCATCTTGGGCTGGGTGCTGCCATCCCGCCATCTCAGAGGTGCTGGAGGCCTGGGATACCAAAGAACTACAGGTTCCATGGAAATCATGTCATGATTTCAGCTAGCACAAAGCAGTCACTGGGGAATAATTCCAGGGACTTGACTTGGGAGTAAGATACAAACAGAAGAGAAGTCCTCTTTTTCCTCTCCATAGGCCTCCCAAGAAGTCCAACAGGGGCCGAAGTATGGGGTGAATCCAATCGTGAACCATTCACCAGGACGTGCTCAGAATTGCTCCTTTCCTCCTGCAATCAAAGCGTGGTTTACAGGTCAGGTGTTTGTGCCTGGTTCCTTCTTCCTTCCAGATGATATCTTTCCCAGGAGGCCCCACAGCCTGTGGTACACACAGGCTCCTCACAGGCCCACGTTCACCAGGCCTGCTCAGACATGTCCAGGCCAAGCCTGGGCTTAAGCTGGGGCTCCCTGCACACTTAATATGTCACAGCCTGCCATGGTGCAGAGGCACTGTGTTTACATGGCCCAGCTACCAGAAGACGGGTCAGAGGAAGCCACAAAGAAACAGAGATTGTTTTCCTTATATGTGAAGGCAAAAATCTAATAGATCTCTCTGTACTGGAGTGAAATTCCTCAGGGGGTTATGAGTACCCTGTAATGTGAACCACTAAACCATTTAGTGAGATGTCTGAGTGTCAGACATCCAGCCCCGGAAATCTGTATGTCTAACATTGTTCACTGGTGGGAAAGTACTGCTTGAATTGTCCCAGAATAAAAATCCCAGGGTTAGCCACCAGCCTTATTGCCCAGAAAGAAGAACCATCCAAATTCTCCTTCAGAGTCCAGTGATCAAGGCTGAGACCCTCTTGGCTCACAGATGAAAGAGTAGGGGATAGCGGCCAGGACCCTCTACAACTCTCAAGCCCATCTCCATGTGATTGGGTCCAAAGAAGATATGCTGAGTATGATCACATGTTTTGGAGTCAAGTCTGTCAGGAGAAGAGGTGTTTCAGGGAGCATGGTAGCTACACTTGAACGTACTAAGAGCCGTGTGAAGCAGAAGTGCATTCAGGTTGTCAAGTTCAGGAAGTAAAAGTTCACATGGGATCTGAGTCAAAGCACTTGGACTTGAGCTATACTGCCCCTCATGTGCAAATCTCCCGGCCTCCTGTTCCTCAACTGTAAAGTCACCCAATGACCGCACATCACAAGGTCATGGTGACAAATCAAGATAATCATTTGATAGTGCATTGTGAACTGTAATTGGTGTCCCCAAGCTGAGCTCTTCAAGTGTGTCTTGTTCAGCTCTCTACACCCAGTCCTGGCACCCCTCCTGCTGTATATCATGCCAGTATTCAATAAATGGCCATTGAATGAACTTGACGTTTGTCCAGAGGACAGAAGGCAATCGATGGTTAAAGGTCCTAAGGAAGGTAAATCTGTCTTTAACTTAGAGAAGTTCTATCTCACAGCCAGAGGAGTTCACCAGGCTCATTCAGAGGCAGAGATCTCTTTTCCATGGAGAAGTTCAATTCCAGAGCCTCAGACGAAACCAGAAATGCTCTAGAGGGAATTCTCCTTATAGGACATGAGAAATAGAGAGTAGAGAAGCCACACCAAGGAATAGACTCTTCACTGAAACTCTGCCTTCCTCATGAGCCCAGAAGCTCGGCTCCCACCCACATGAGCACCTTAGCACCAACAACTCAAGTTGAGGCCTCACCACAATCACAAAGCATTATATGCCATGCACCTTTGGGACACCCACCAACAACAGCAAATATAATATCTGTTCACATCAGGTTTACCAGAAAAGCACACTATCTCCCTAGACCTCTGAAACCAACATGCTATAATGGTGGGACTCTTCACTTAAGCAACTGCTCTAGATAAGCACCAGATTCATTCATTCACTCAAGGGTTCAATAAACACATAATCTATGACTGGCACTGTATTGGAAGGTGGGGAGGTAAGAACAGGAGCTGAATCATCAGAGATGGCAGCAAGAGTCAGGTACAGCAGTTGGCAAAATAGATCTGTTCTTTCTCAGGGACCTGCAAATCCATCAGGGTGTATGGTTGATTGCCCACTCCAAAAATCACATGGAGATTTAACTGGCTCTGTGAGAGTGCTGGTATAAGGTCCTTGCTTAGCATCTGGACAGTTGCCTTAAGTGACAGACCCATTTTAAGAAAAATTCTGCTTTCCTGCCCAAGGGCGTTTCTGAGAAAGGCTCACCACTCCCTCCTACCAACCCAACCCCTAACCACCTGCATGAGGACCTCCTGGGCTCCAATTCCTGAGCCTGCCCCATAAAAGTCCCAGAACCCCATCCTGTTTTACCTCTCTCTGCTATAAAGAGATGGCCTTTATTTGTCAGCTCTGAAAAACAAACTCTCATGTCTATCTCTGCCTGGTCTCCCTCTTTCATTTCTCACTTGTCCGTATCTTGTTCCTCGCTTTCCCTTCAAAGGGATGGTAGGCCTCTCAAGAGGTGAGCAGGTCATGAGGCTGGTGACTGGGTTAGACTGTTATCACAGGTTTCAGTTGATTGTCAGGAGTGGTTTTATTACAGAAGCAAGTTCAGCCTCCTCAGGGCCCTTGCTCCTGCCCTCTGACACTCATGCACCCTTTTGTCACGAGATGCCCTCCGTTGTGTTATGATGCAACATGAAGCCCTCACCAGACTCTGCCAACATCTCGATAGTGGATTTCCCAATCTCCAGAACCATGAAAAATAAACTTCTGTATTTTGTAAATTATCCAGTCCGGTGTTTGTGTTATAGCAATACAAAACCGACTCAGATCCAGGGACACAAACATTATGTAATAAATAAGTACATGATTACACACTGTGATAAGTATTAAGAAAGAAAAGCAAGGGAGTATGGAAGGGCCATCACGGGGCCAGAGTCAAGAAAAGACTTCTCCAAGGATGCAGCATCTGTGCTGAGACCTGAGGGCTGAGTCCTGGTAAACCAGCTGGAGAGCCGTGTGAGGCTGTCCTGGTGTTTTGAGGTGGTCCAAAGGTGAAAGAAGGCAAGTACGGTTGGAAATTGTGAGCCGGCGGGGGCTTTTCTAACTTACTCTCAATGCAACGGATAACCAGCAAAGAAGGATGAGAGCAGACTCGTGCCTTTAAAAGATCACCTAGAAGATGGGTTTGGAAGGGACCCAGGAACACAGGCCTTTGAAGTTATATTGTTGTTTAGCAGAGGGGGGCGGCTGATGGTGACTTGCACAAACGTGGGGTAGTGAGTGGCACCAAGGTCCTAACAAAAATCGATTCTACTTGAGCTCCCACCTACAGGAAGAGGTACAAGAGCAAAGGAGAAGACAATCCTGTGTGCTCAGGGAAAATTATGGGAATAAATGTAAAGCCATGCTAAAGTCTTAGAGCATCTGAAGACATATAATTAAAGTAAAAGGATAGATCTTCAGCACAGATCGTTCACATAGCCTCAAGCCACTACTTAAAGGAAAAAAGAATAGAAGGAAATACACCACTACGTTAACAGCCATCATCTGGAGCTTTTTACTTCCATCTTTGTGTTTCTGTTTGCCAAGTCGATTGCCATTATTTACATGTTTCTTCTGTAATCAGGAAAAAATATCCATAAGTTAATTTTAAAAATAAAATCGAGTTGCCTTCTCATGTTCTGGGTGTGTCAATGGGAAAGATTTCAAGGGTCCTCTGGGACTTCATCTTCCCGTGCAGACTGATGTCCTTCCCCAGGGGAATCAAGGCAGAGGCTCCGCAACACGGTGACAGCAGAGTCACACTCTCAGCAATTGCTTTCCCTTGGACAAAAACACAGACCTGTCCTCACTTTCCTCCACTTCCCTGATAACAGACACAGTTCCTCGGTGCAGCCCAACAGGGCCTCCTGGCCATGCCCTCTCAAAGAGATGGCTCCCCTCGGAGCCACCTTGTCCCTGGCTCCTGAGCTGCTGCCCACTGGACCCATTGTACCCATCTGAGTCCAGTTACGCACACTGGACTTTCTCTCAAGGATGTAGAATTGAGACAATTAGACTAAATTAGAGAATGATAGTATTTAAACAAAACTATGGCCCTGTAGCACTGAGACTCACGTGATGCAGAGCAAGTCAAAGGCATAAAAAAAGTATAGCTACCTATCCCCCCTGCCCCAGGAATCCAAGAGGGGAACGATGCAGGAACAGAGAGGGAGGTAAGAGACCTCGTGGCTCCGTGGCAGGCAGAGAAAGCAGCTTCAGCTCGGGGTGACACTTCCATTCCCCAGATGGTCTGTCTCTTAGTTGTCTGTGAGATGGGATTTTTGCCTCTTCTCCATAAATCTTGTTTGCCTGAAATTAGGGAGTTTTTCTTCCTTATAACCAAAGAGCTTCAACTAAGAATTTCCCTTCTACAGATGTTTCAGTGTTGCAAAAGTCATACATCCAATAGAAACCCATACTTCCAACTTTGAATTTTGACCTTTTCCCAAGCCAGTGGTAGGCACTATAATCCTCCTTCGCCAGCTCCCAGGCAGCTGTGCAATCATGAGAGAACGTTCTACACTCTACAGTAGAGTATGTTGCTAAGAATGGAGGGTGAAGCCGGGTTCGGTGACCCACATCTGTAATCCCAGAGGCTCGGGAGGCTGAGACAGGAGGATCGTGAGTTCAAAGCCAGCCTCAGAAACAGCGAGATGCTAAGCAATTCAGTGAGACCCTATCTCTAAATAAAATACAAAATAGGGCTGGGGATGTGGCTCAGTAGTTAAGTGCCCCTGAGTTCAAATCCTGGTACCAAAAAAAAAAAAAAAAGAGTGGAGGGTGGATAGATTGGATATAGTAAATGCGTTTTCAATTTAACAATATTTTCCACTTGGGAGGGGTTTATTGGGACTTCTCCCCATGGTACAGTCAAGGAGCATCTGCATTCCACTAACAACCCAACTTATTATCTGTCCACAGATATTCCACCCTGCTGATAATCAAGCCCTCCACCCATGCCATGGGCTAGAGTCTCTTCCCCTTGCCCAGGGCTCCCTCCATCCAAAAGGTCCCACCACCCAGCCAGGTCAAGCCAAGCTGCAGCTCCAAGCTAGTGCAGCATCTGCACTCCACAAATGAAACAAACCAAGGTCCCCTGCTACCCCCTTCAAGGATCATCGTGCACCACCCTCAGGAAGCACACAGTGCCCTGTGACCTCTCTATCTGCCCACAGGCAGAGGTTTGCCCCTGGGGAGAAGCCCCTGCAGGAGGGCCAATGGCCTAGCTGCCACTGCCTGAAGCCAGAGGAGAGAGGGAGTTTGACAGCTCCAAGGTAAAGCCTCTTTTTATTAAGACAACACAGCAAACTTTTTTAACCACAGCTGACATCACTCTAATAAATCACCATCATGTCTTGTGGGATAGAAAAAGCCAAAACACTGTCACATTTGATTTTGCTGGCTACTCGCGTCTCGAGAACAAACCATGTGTTTTTAATCAACAACACTTTGTTTTGCATTTCTCAGACCCCAATACTCTTTAAATAGTTGCTTTTACCAGAGGGCTATTTTAAACCCAGGGCCAGCTTATTTGCAGAGGACATTAAGAAACAGAACACCATGTTACCGGCTCTGCAGGCTTATCCCCAGCACTTTCTCTTCTGTGATGATTCTGTATGATGAGGTCGGATCTGTCTGTTTCAGAGGGGGGCTTTCCTCTCCCCTCTTTGGGAATTTAATTAGATGTCTTCCCAGAAAGTTGGAGTTTTTTGGTTTCTCTAACAGGCAACCCGACTGGGTTATGGGAAAACAGCAAACTTCCAGCCAAAGGAAACAGAGAGAGTCACATCTGGAACTAGGATTCCAAAGGAGGTGGCAGAGGAGGGGGACTGTTGGAAGGGAAAGAAGCAATAAAACAAGATTTCCGGAATGGCACATGTCAATTTCTGCATGCACACAGGCCCCAGACATCTCCGAGGTGGATGTGCTCCTGCAAGTCGAAGGAGGCTTGCATGGTGTTCCTTTTTATTTTGCTGGGAATGGGTGGCACCTCCAGGCAAGAATAAGCCTCAGGAAGCTGTCAGTGAAAGCGGCCACTTGCCTGACTGTTGGATATGCCAGGACCTTGACAATGATTGACAGCTGGGTTCATCTTGTCCAGACATCTGTCTCTAAGAACACCTGACTTGACAAAGACAACAAAAAGGGACCGAGACACAAGATCCCAATCTAAACTAGAGAAAAAACTCCATACTGTTTGCTGAACAGTTCACTTAAGCCCAGTTGAACGGTGCAGTCAAAAATATAGGCATGGCTACTGTGTGATTCTGGTGTCAACTGCCACCCCTCAGCCCAATGGTAGGATTTTGATTACGTGGTCTTTTTTCCTTGAGTGACTACTGAAATCCTCTGATACGGATCACATCAGGGTTTTCCTCTGGGGTGGCCCGGATCATTCAGCCTTTGCTGATCAGCTCATGCTGCACAGGGTAGCTGATAACACTCAGACCTGTTGGACATCAAACTCCTCTTTTCTAGGGCCTTAGCAGATCATTCACCTGCAAAGGACTCTCCACCATGCAAAGTTCCTTCTTTAATGAAGAGTCTTCAGCTATATGCTCTGGTTATTCCTTCTTCTTTTTAATATGCCGTCAATTCATGAAATATAGCATTCGCATGAAACTGCTCCATGAAAAACTCACTCTGACAATGTCCACTACAAAAGTGCCTGCCCCTAAGCATGTTCTGCAACTGTGCTTTATATAATTGTATATTGTATGTTATGTGTAGGGGAGTAATTTATATCCATCCCTGTCATTTGGGGAGGGGAGAATCCTCCAGGCTGAGTGCTGTCTGGAAGACCCTCTGCCATTATCAGAAGCCCTTTGTTCCACAGTCAGTTCTCTCCCCCTCCAGCCAAAGCATCCCTGGGTTTAGCTGTTCATCTGTAGGCTCACTGGGTTTTGCTGCATTAGCACTCCAGGTACGAGGGTTCCATTTGATCATGTAAGTATATTGGCAGTGACTATTTACAAGCCCAGGCTAGGAATTACTTTTCCAATTGAGTATTACAAATAGGTGTTCAAACTTGTGACCTGAGTCCTTAATGTTCTGTGGCAAATGCTTTCATTTATTTCATTACCTTCTAGAATAAACTAGGAAGCCTGGAAAGATAATGAAATGTTGGAAAATGTCTTCTGGTTGCTATTTTATAGGTATACAAGACTAGATTCAGAAGGAGGTAAGTGGGTGTAAGAATGTGTGTGTGTGTGTGTGTGTGTGTGTGTTCTGCAGCTTCCAGGATTGACACTAGGCAGTCACCTTTAGGCAGCCTCCATTGTCTCTCAGTTGTCTGCAACCACTGACTTCCCAGGGTCTCCCGTCCAGGGCCATGATGCTCTCCAGGTGCATGGAGGTTTAGGGTTAGGGTTAGGAAAACATAGAGATTTGTTACTCAAAGTGTGGTCCATAAAATTGTGGTATTTGCCTGCCAGTTAAAAATGCAGACTGGGGTTGTGTCTCAGTGGTAGAGTGCTTGCTTAGCACGTGTAAGGCACTAGGTTTGATCCTCAGCACCACATATAAATAAATAAAATAAAGGTATTGTGTCCAACTACAACTAAAAAAGGTTTTTAACTTATTTTTTAAAATGCAGAAATTCTTCAACCCCACACTTACTAACTCAACATGCATTGCCATAAGATCCCTAACTGATGGTATAAACCCTATTTGAGAAGCATTAGTATTTCTACATGTTATAATCCATGAGGACAGTTATAACACTATTGATGCCAAGCTTTTAACTTCAGACTAACAAAATCAGAATTTCTAGAGGTGGGGCTTAGGCATTAGAATTTTACCTATCCCAGTCATTTCAATATCCAGCCAGGGTGAAGACAATTAGCCCTAAAAGGATAATCATTTATTGATCATCTACTATATGCCAAACACTGGTTGGGAATTTTACAGAGGTTTTCTTTATTTTTTATTTTGAGAGAGAGAGAGAGAGAGAAAGAGAGAGAATTTTAATATTTATTTTTTAGTTTTTCAGCAGACACAACATCCTTGTTTTGTATGTGGTGCTGAGGATTGAACCCGGGCAGCACGCATGCCAGGTGAGCGAGCCACTGCTTGAGCCACATTCCCAGCCTGGGTTTTCTTTATTTTTACCACAACCCTAGAAGGGTAAGCATTATTCTCTCTGCATCAGAGATACCAGGTCTGATATCCCAAAGGTCTCATGCCCAAGTAGGCATTTGAACCCAGAGCCTTGAGCTCTGGGCACCACCCATTCAGTGTGCAAATGACAGCTGTGTCCCCACACTGAAGGACTGCTTACAAACAGGGGCAAAAAGCCATGAAGCTCCAGGAAGCCCAGAGTGGAAGAATGCAATGTTCTACTTATAAATCAGCAAACTGGTGTGGAAAGGGGACAGTGAGTGGCAAGAGCACCAACATGAGAGTGCTGCCACTGACCAGCTGGGGATCTACTGGACCGTGTCCTGCCAAGAAAGGCCAGTGCAGCAGTCCAGAGTCTGAAAGACCAGCCACCCAGGGGGAGCTTCCCAGGGCTCCTGCCTAGTAGCATCCAGAAAAGCCAGGTCAGTCGGGTGAAGGATTTCAGCGGGGTTTAATGGGACATTTATGAGCAAACCGTACTTATTAGTAAACAATAATTATAGGAGAGCAAGTGCCCCGGGGGGAGCAGGTAACATGAGGCCCCTTTTTTTCTAATGCCCTCCATGTGCAAACCCCATCTGGAATTCAAACATCCCTGCTGTCAACAGGAGTGTTTAAAGAGACCTGGATTTCTGTAATATAAGCAGTAATTCTGATGTCTACTGTTAATTGAAGGCTTCATCATTTACAGGGTGCTTTCACATACACTAAGGCATCTAATCCTCACAACGAGCCTGGGAGGCAAGTATTTTTATTCATCTCATTTTTAGATGAGGAAGCTGAAGCTCTGGGGATATGAGGTGGCAAGCCCAAGGTCACGCAGCTTGTGACTGAGTCACGGAGATGGAATTTGAATTCAGGCCTTCAAGGCTGATGCCATTCCTGCTGGGGTACAGCGGACTCTCAGATCACTGTATGTATCATCAAAACCCCAATCCCACCAGAAATCTTGCCTTTCACTTCTGGAATTTTCTTTGCTACTAGTCATGGGAACCTGCATCCCTAACAATCTACATCCTGTGTCCTGGCTGAATTCTTGGGAGACATTCTTATTGTTTCCATGTAGGTACCTTTTCTAAGATCTAAGGTTGTTATGAGTAGCTCTTTGGCAGCCTGAAAGGAAAACAGCCAACTTTAGGCAAAACTTGAAGTTTACCCCTAAGCACACACCAAGACAGACAGACAGACAGACAGACAGACAGACAGACAGACACACACACACACACACACACACACACAGACCTACACACACAGTTTCAATAGCATATTGTGTTTCAATACCCTGTTTCAGGGTAATGATTTAAGTTGCCCCTAGATTTAGTGGAGGGGAGGGATGGGGGGAGAGCCATAAGCAAAAGTTATCATGAACACTTCAAAAATGGCTACAAAGTTACCCACGTCATCACCACCTTGCAGAAGATTAAGGAATCTGGGAACAAATTAGCCTGGTGTAGACAGTGACTTAAGGAGAAGTCTCAGGGAGGAGTCAGAGAAGCCAGCAACTTTAAATCCTGTAAAGTTTTTTTAATCAAGTTACACTATTATTTGAAATTGGCAGGACACCAATGGATTTAGTCCAAAGGCATAATTTATGACTTTTTTTTTTTTTTCGGTTTTCTTTTTTAAGGGCATTAGGGTTTTAGTTCCTTTTTTCCTTCTTCTTGAAAGTTTTTTTTTTTTTTTTTGGCAATATGTCGCTTTCTTTTCTCAAATCTGTTTCCATCCAACAAGTATAAAATGGAGCCAGTTTGAAGGGGCCCTGCACCTCCCTCTCCTCACACCCCCAGAAAGAGCTTGCTCCTGCATTAAACTAGCCAGCCCTCTAGCCACGAGCCACTTTGCACAAATTGGTGCAGTAGCTTCCTTCTCCAACCCATCCTCCTTAAAAGTTCAGTTATTCCCTCGTGCGGAGGGTGGGGGCTGTTCCTCCTCACTGAATCACCCCAAGATTATGGGTGAACTTTCCCCCACAAATGGCCTCCCTCCTTTCCCTAGCAAGCCTCTCCCTCAGGGCCTTTGTTCCCGCAGGCCTCACATCTCCAGGAGCCCCATGCCCTTTGTAGTTCCCCCTGCCCTTCCCTGCTTCCCCCGCGCCCCACCCTGGCCCTCCCAGCCCCGCCGAGGGCCGCTCTCCCTGGCCTCCCTGCTTGCTTCTCAGGAGCAGGCCTGGGTGCCCTGGGAGTACACACATTCATGCAACTCCCCTCCCAGGGGCCCTGAGAAATCCTGGAGATCAAAGAGCTCGGCAGCGGGGCCAGGTGTCCGTCCTCTGCCACAGGCCACGATTAATCAAACCGCCCAGCTCACAGGGAGATCAAACCCGGCACCCCGCCAGCTGTTGGTTAAAGCTGGCCTTCAAGTTGCCCTCATTAAATTGCCTTCCCCTCTTTCTTGCTGACTCCCTTCATCCCGTGACCATCTATCTCTTGGATCTTTCTCTGGGAGCTTTCTTCCTCTCTCTCTCTTTCTACCAGTCCCTCCGTTTCTGTTTTTCTCTCATTCTTTTCTTCTTCCTGTCTTTCTCCCCACCCCCAGACACTTCTTCCTCTATCTACCATCTCTCCCTCCTTGTTCCTCCCATTGACTCTCTTCCACTCATTCCAACTTCCATGGCCCTCAGACTCTTGCCTGGAGATGCCCTCCTGGACCCTCCTGCTCAGCCTCTGAAGTTCCAGGAAAGAAGGGGTCTGGGGCTGCTGTGTGCCAGCTGCAGGGTGCCAGGCCCCGGGGGCTGCTGGGGAGTGGATTTCTCCAGTCCTCCAGGTCAGGGGCGTTCACGGGGGCTGGCCTGAATTCTCAGATGGCCCTCTGCAGCAGGCACAGGCTTCTCCCATGCACGCCAGCACACGCACACGGGCACACCGTGTCTGGGCTACTGTTGGCTTCCTGTTTTCCAAAGGCTTCTAAGACCACAGAGGGAGCTGCTCAATGCAGCATCCATTGTGGGACCAGCTGCCCCGCCTCACCTTGGTACAGATTATCAGACCCCATATGGGAGAATCAGTTTCACCTAGAACAGGAAACAGGGAGGAATCTAGGTATGGAAAAAGGTCCTTCTTTTTTTTGAAGTTGCTGATGGACATTTGTTTCATTTGTTTAGATGTGGTGCTGAGAATCAGACCCAGTGCCTCACACCTGCCAGGCAAGCGCTCTACCACTGAGCCCCAACCTAGTGCCTGAAAGGTCCTTTCTTTTCCTATCATCTCTACCCAGGAAGAGGAAGGATGGAAACGTTGGATCCTGACTTCTTGCTCAGCTGATGTGTTGAGAATATTTACTCCAGTTGTCAAAGAATTGTTTTTACACACTTTTTCTTACAACAAACACTGGCAAACGAAAAAGAAAAAAAAAATAAAGAAATAAAGAAGGAAAAGAAAAGAAAACACAGGCTTCAGAGTACTGTCCTCCTTCTCAGTCTCGCTCTATATACATCGATGTATTTTTTTTAACTTGTTTTTCATTTTAGTGGTTCTAAGGCGCACAGGCGTGAGAAAACACAGATGGAGAGGAGCAGACAACGTTGTCGCTGTGCGCAGAAGACATCGCACCATGTTATAGATTCTCAGAAGTCTTGGAAGACCTCAGGATGCAGAATGGGGTTGTTTTTTTTTTTTTTTTTTGGTTTCAGTTGGGTTTTTTTTTAACCCCCCTTTTCTCCTTTACAGAGTTGGAAGTATCTCCTCCTTTCCTTTCCTCTCTCGGTACTATTTCTATGCCTCTGGCATCACCTGCTGCTGCTGGGAACACAGAGTCCCTTGGCCCCGGTGGCTGGGTCACTGGGCTGCCCCGGGTTTGACCCCACCTCTACCTGCGCGTGTTTCCCCAGCTGTGGAGAGGCGAGCCGGTGGGAGGAGAAGCCATCCATCAACTCCAGCGGCAGAGGCCTGAATGAGGGCGGGAAGGGTCAGGCCTGGTGCACACTTGAGCATGGTGCAGGGGGCGAGGGGGGCTACAAATTGTGGAGATTTCAGTGCTGGGCTTGATGGATGGTACAGAATGAGGGGCAAGATGCCGTCCCCCCCAGCCTGCTCTGGCACCAGGACACCGCCTGAACTCCTGGTCTCCACTGACTTCCTCCCAGTCCACCCCCACCCACCCCCTTCTCCCCGGCTTTCTTTTTTGCTGCCTGCTCACAGCCCATCCGTCAAACTATGCCCCGAAGCTGACCTTTTGCAGAGAACAGCCAGCCTGAGAGAACCATTTCTTGCTGAAACACCTCACCAAGGAGTTTTATGAATGCTGGCAGGCCCAGCAGTACATGGTGTGGCACAGCTACCTCACCGTCTCCTCTGCCTGCCTCCTCGCCCGTGAGTTTTTTCAGCCTTCAGCAAGAAGGAAGAGTGTGGGGCCAGATTGCTTTAGCAGAGTTCCTGGTTTTCTTGCTCAGCGCCAAACCCGCTTCTGCCCCAGGTAGGCCCTGCAGGGTCTCGCAGTCACCTGTAAGAGTTGTGGGTGCTTGCCTCTCTGAGATTCATGGGTCTATAAGGTTCCCTCCTCGCCTCTTAAAAGTAATGACAGAGTTTCAGGAGATGCTCTGTGGCCTCCTGCTGAGAAAAGCTAAAAGTTGACTGAAAAGTCCAGAAATCTTTGCTGGCAGCATGAGCTGCAGCAGGGAGGGCAAGTGCTCAGGGACTCGGCAGGGGAGGGACACGAAGTTGGGCAGTTTCGAGCTGGCCCGGGGACCTGTCCATCTCATTGGGGTTTCTTTTTCAGAGACCACACAGGTTGCCAGTCGCGCCATTGCAGCAGCACAATGGAGCAGAGAGTAGGGACGGACGTGTTGAGGCGAACAGGGATGGGAGATGTTTAATAGAATTACTCTTAGGCTTCGAGTTAATGAATCACAACTGCAAGAAATCATGATAATCCAGTAGGCATTAGTGACAGATTAGCTTCAAAGCTGCCATAAAAGTGCCATAATGCTTACCTAACGGCATGATTAATTCTCCCAGTACATAATGGCTTTATGGAGGAACCAGGCACCAACAGAGGCTTGATGGAAAGCCACACAGAGATCCCAGGGCGCCAAGGGCACCCCCACCCTGCCCAGCCTGTGTGGCTTCCGCTCCGCCTGGAGGCGACTCCCCAGATTGTGTCAGACAAAGCAGCAACTGGGCTGGACCCAGAGCTGGCTCCCAGGGCTGTGTCCCTCACTGAGTGGCAGCTATCCCAGCGGACTAGGAAGTGGCACCACCCCAACCCCCAAGACAGGCACTTCCGATGACTAACGCTCGTGCCTGAAGAGCCCCATCCCATTCCCTTCCTCAAAAGATCAGTGTGGAGAGATCTAGAAAGAATGCTGGACCGGGACACTCATCCTGACTCCACTCCTCACTTAGCTGTGTGACCTAGCAAGTTCCATAACCTTTCTGGATTCAGACAGCCCAGCTCTGCCCCTACATCCTTCACCACCAGAATGCCTCCCTTTAATGGCACCTAATATTTAGCAATCACTAAATTGTGCTCCAAGCATAATACAGATCCTTTTATATGTATTATTTCATTTACTGCCCCCTAAAATCTTCTGAGATAGTAACGGCCACTATCTTCACTTTACAGATAGGGAGAGTGAGGCTTGGACAAGGAAGTAACTAGCCCACAGTCAATCTAGGATTGACAGGCAGGATTCTCTAGCTCCTTGCTCCTCTACCAGCCCTCTAAGACCACCAGTCCAACCTCAGGGGAAATCCCCCTGTGAGGTACTGAGCACCACCTTCTAGAAGAAGCTGTGAGGAAGACATCCTCAGCAATTCTTCATTTCCTGCCCCATCCACCATGCAATGGGAAAACCAGAGAAGCAGGAGATCTGGACTTCATCTTCACCTTGACACTGTGGATCCTGTTCTGATAGCATTAACTGGACACTTAACTTCTGTAGGTCTATGTGTCAACTTCTCTTCTGGACAAAGGAAATAATAATAATACCACCTTGTCACCACAGGGAGCTGAGCGTCTTGATTCCTGGAGGCTCGGATCCTCTTTTCACAACTCCCTCTAGAGTCCAGTCCTCTTGTGACGCAGACGCACATGCTGCTCCCGGGGCTCTCACTGTGGCCTGCCCGTCTTCCCATAAATATGGAGGCAATTAGCACGAAGCCCAGGTCCAAAGGGAATTCTCAGAGCCATGTTCATCTTCATAATGTTGAAGAAAACCCCTCAGGAGGCCTGAGTCACTGCTGAGGCGGGCGGGCGGGCTGTTTCTGGTCTGATTAACTAGGGCTCCCTGAGAGGCATGCAGCACTCCCTCCACAGCCCTCCGGCCAGCCCACACCACTCCCAGGGTTCCCGCCATGTGAGGCCTCCCATCAGGCCTCCACTGAGAAGCAGCAAAAAAGAAGGTTTGGTTGCCTCCTGCCAAAGCATCAGCATGCTTCAAACTTTCCCAAGAATCAAATGGCAGACCATCACTCAATCAGCAAATATTTACTTCTCCAGGCCAACATGAGGGAAAGGCCAAAGAGATTCACTTCATCGCTTTGCACCCCTGAATCCCAAAATGGACCCAAGGCTCACACCACTGGTGGCAACTATGTTGAGGCTCTGGGTAGTTTTTCCTGAAGGTGACTACCTTGGCCATGACCCATGCATCTCTCAAAGCCCATTCCCTTGTCTGAGCTAACTGCCCGACGTGTGTCAAAGTGGACCCTGTCACTGAAGTTACAAAGTCATCAAATTTCAGTTTTGGAAGAGACATCCAAGAGATTTCTTCAGCCCCTTCTGCTACCCCCCATCCGCTATCAACTCCTCTTCAGTCAAATACATAGTTCTTATTTCAACATGCTATGCCCAGTGAAAGCTCAATAAATATTTATTGATGGTGGTACCCTTGATGAATTAACAGCCAAATCTATAAAATTCAAGTTTCATACAAGGAGAGATCCTGGTGGGAAAGAAACTGCTACATAAAGTTTAAAATTTTTCAAAACGACAAGTGCTCACACACAGGCGCGCGCGTGCGCGCGCGCACACACACACACACACACACACACACACACACACACACACACAGAGGTACACTAGGTTCTCTGCCCCACCAGAGAATCATATTGGCCAACAAGAAATGGCCTCCGGATGGAACACTCATGCCTTCAAGTTGAACGTGAAGGGCATGCTCAGATTCTCTGAGGTCAAGCAGCCCAGCCTATAAGAAAGAGCCTGACCCTAGATCCAGAGTCCCCTTCTGTCTCCTTCTAGCACCAAGAGCCGGTGAAATTCCTGTTCTAATGAAACAAAATAGCACTGCTGAGTGCTTCCTCAGGTCTCACAAGTGAGCTAAAGTGAATGCAGTCACATATACAAGTTTGCAGATACTAAAACTTAGAAGGACGGGTAGCTTATACTAGTGTTTTCAAAATGATAGTTGCTTTGGTTTGAATCCGAAATGTTCCCCCAAAAGCCTATGGGTTAAAGCCTTAGTCCCCAGATTAGCACTATTGGGAGGTGGTGGGAATTTTAAATATAGGGCCCCGTTGGAGGTCTTCTGGTCAAAGGGCACATGGATTTGGGACCTCAGTCTCTTCTTCTTTTTCTCTGTTGCTTCCTGGCCAAGAGGTGAATGGATTGCTCTACAACTGTCTCCTGCCATGATGTTGTTATGGTTTGGATCTTTAATGTGTTAGGCAATGCAAGAATGTTCAGAGGTGAAACAATTAGATTATGAGAGCTGCAACCTCACCAGGGGTTTGTTGTTTGCTCAGATTATGTCTGAGCCTGATCCATATCCACAGATTCTCTCTTACTGGAGGAAGCTGATTTGAGCCTAGTTTTGCATTAGCCTAAATTGTCCCAATGCAGTATGGGTCAGGGCTAGGGAGGGAGGGTAGGGACAGAGCAGAAGTAAAAAGGAAAAAAAGCCATGAAAACCAAAGACAGACTCTCAAGAGGACACTCCCATTGTACCTTTTCCCCCACTGCAGTCCTTTGGGCAATATAGCAAAAGATTCCCCCCAAGAAAGCTTAGGAGGGGAGCAGATGGGGAGCTGCAGATTGGGCTGCTTGCCTCTCCCAGTTCTCTCCTGAACTCCAAATTGTCCTGCCTGTTCAGCTCTTGTTCCTTGGTCAGTCCTCAGGAACCCTTCTATGCTAGTGGTTGATGAGCAACCTGAAATAAGAAGACAGAGAAGGTAGGGGGGGGGGATCCACTGACAACAAACACTTAGTAACCTGGCCCAGTGCTAGGCGCCCTGCTAGGTAGAGTTTGTCCCTTGGGAAGGTCACAATATGTCCATGCATAGAAAAAGAACACCCACAGTCCTCTTGGCAATGCTCACTGGCCTCTTCCCAGCCCAGGCCTGTCCTTCCTGGCTCCTGAAGGCGGCTCATGATTCTGCTCTCATTTCTGGTGTGTGTTCCTGCCCAGAAGGGGTTCTGATCTTGTCGTGGCCAGTGTTTTCCGCATAAGGGGACCTGGTACACTTTTATAGGAACCCAGTGGTTCCCTGGGGCCAGACTGTAATGCTGTCCAGATGCAGAAAAACAGAAGGGCCATTCAAAAACAACTGAAATATCAACACACTTTGAAAGCGGTCTGTTAGCACTTGTCATAAGCACAATAAACAAAACAATGAAACCATCAGAAAGTACCGTGAGACAGTCAGGCCTTAGGAACTTGGCTTTGATGACTTAGAAAAGCAAAGCGAGGGGGCAGAACCAGTTCCCACTTGGGCTGAGGCTTGTTTGTTCTGCTTATCTGAAGTCAGAGCTAACAATCCTCATCAGGATGAAAGAACCTAGAAGTTTCTCCTCTGCAACTGGCCCCTGTGCAGAAGCAGCAGAGTCTTGGGTAACTGGTCAGTTTCTGCATGTGGCCCATAAAACACTCATTTTATAATGCCACTCTCATCTGCTGAAAGGCCCTGGCTTCTCTTGTGTTCCCCCAACAAATGAGGGAACCAACAGATGAGCTCATTTGCTGGAATGTTTACCTGGCTGGCCTGGGGGAAATGTGACCTGAACTGGTAGGAGGGGACCCTGAGACACAGTTTCAGTCCCTCCTTCCTCAACAGTTAGATACCCTCTCCCCAGGTATCAGAGGAGAAGCCGAGGGTCTGCTGGTTCTTCCTGAGGCCCCGCTACTGACACATTTGTCCTGCCTTTGGAGGAAGAGGCTGGGAGAGAAATGTCACCCATCCACCTGGCAGACACTGCATGCAGGCTTCCAATTTGAGTTGTAGAGCTGGGGCAGGTGCTGTCCCCAGGGTGAAATGAGGCCGCCTGCTTACCACAGTCACTCAAGGTTATTTCCCACTGTCTCCACAACTCAGGCTTTGCTTAATTCCTACAGTGGGTGCTGGCCAAGCCATCTATCAAATTACCTGCCAGTGATTAAAGCAAGCTTAGTCCGTTTGGGTGCAGTCCTCCTGCATTTTGATTCTAAGTCAAGCAAAATAGGGGATGAGCCAAAGTGGGAGGGGGAACCTGACATGGCTGTCTGCTGTGGGAGATGGGGGGCCATGCTGACGTGACCAGCTGGTGACAGTGGGGACATGGAGGCCTGAGACACCAGTTCCAGTGCTCTGCTTGGCTGGGAACCCTAGGTGGGTCACATATTCCCTCCACTCATAGATCCAGCCAGCTAGTCTACAAGGCTCTATGGGTAGATCAATCAGAAGATTCTGTTCTCCTTTCCTAATTGAGAGAGAGGAGGAAGGGGGGGAGGAGGAGGAGGGGGAGGAGGAGGAAGAGGAGGAGGAGGAGGAGGAAAAACAGATGTTTGAACAAAGGAACTAAATATACACAGAGAACCCTTGCATATCTGCTCCAGACCTGAAAACTAAAGGCTAATCTGCCATAAACCTCCTCCTTCATTGGAAAACATGTGCAATATTTGCCAGTTATGTCTGAATCCAGCAACTTCCCTGGAACAAATCAGTAGCAATTCAGCAACAATTGATAAAAATCCATTAAACACCTGTAATGGGCCAAATTGCTGCCCTTTAACTACTTCAAACATCTGGATAGGTGGGAATGAGCTTGGAACCAAAGCCTCAACTTCCCAGATGCCTTTTAATCTATTGCGGAGGTAGCCTCACAATGGAAGGTCCACCCCCTCTCCACTTCTCCTAGCCAGGTGGGGACTGGAACAGCAAGAGCTCAGGAGGCTTTGGCTCCAACACTTTCCAGAGTGGCCACCTTGCCATCCATCAGCAGCCTCCTGTGGTGTAGAAAGGACATGGATTTTTGGAGTCAGAGAAACCTGTGATGAAATCCCATCTTTTGCAAGCACTAGCTGCCAGCCCAGAGAAAGCTAGTTCGTTATGACTACCCCGAGGACTAAAAGAGATGGTGGTTAGCAAGGACCAGTGCACAACCTGGCACAGAGTATATGCAATAGATACTAGCTGCCTCCTCCTCATCTCCACCCACATACAGCTGTCAATCAATCAATAGGCAAGTATTTGTTGGATGCAAATTGAGTGCTCAACACAATGGGAGTTCAAGAGACACAGATAAAAAAGCCAAATTACTGCCTGGGGAGAACTCCTAGGATAATGAGGAAGATGAGAAGATCATCTAAATAGAAAATGAAAATGCTTCAACATAGAAACAGTAATAGTATTACGGGGAGGCAATCTAGGCCTTCCCAGGCTTGCAGTTATCTACTTGGTACTGCTCTTACAGGCTAGATGACCTTGACCAATACTTAGCCCCTTCAGTCTGGGTTCCTCATCTGTAAAATGAGGAAAATGGCATCAATCTCATAATCCTGTGGTAAGGACTAAATTAAATTAAATTAAATATGACCCTTATCGGGTGTGTAACTTCATTTATCGAAATGTGGAAAATAAATTGACCTACCTTATAGGGAAGTTCTAAAGATTAAATTTGTTCATGCATATAAAGCTTTTCAAAAAGGATTATATAAATGTTAGTTATCAATACCTTCTAGAACATAAATTCCTCGAGGGAAGGATTTTGATCTGCTGTATGTCCTGATACTTTTCCAACAGAACCGGACCTGGCACACTGTTCATAAATGTTAGTTGAGTGCATGAGCTGTTGACTGTTGTAGGAGAGGGGCAGGTGCCATTCCAAGAAGGCTTCCTGGAAGAGGTGATGTAGAAAGGTGAATAGGAGTTTTTTAATGTTAAGGAGGTGAAAAGGACAAGCCCGCAGAGTAAACAGCTCAGGAGGGATGCCAGGCAGGAAAGAGCATGGTGTGACAGGAGACCGCAGACAACCTAATATGGGTAGACAAAAAGCTTCAAGTCAGGCAGAGTCAGGAGATGGAAACTCTCCCAGATCGTCCACTGATTGATTTTCATGGGACCAAATACAACCTGGAAAACACACCCAAGCAACATGTGAGTTGTTGACAAAAACAACTTCCATCAGCCCCTCCTACAGCCTCCAGGTCACTGGGCCTGATCCCAAAAGAGCAACAGAAATAGCATTTCCCATGAGCCCTTTGCCTCTAGGGAATGTGCCATCACAGGGGACCCTGACCCATCTGTCTGAAAGATCTCCAGCCCACTTAGAGAACCAGGCAACCCTGCCTGTGAACTCTGACCCCATCAAGCCCAGCAGGGGCTGGGGAAGCATTTACATCTTCAAAGGTCCTGGTAAACGTTAGCCAACAGCCTCCTCCCCATCCCCATTCCTCACCTCCTCCCTCTCAGGGGCCACCAGGGGTCAGGGACTAGGGTCACACCTGGCCAGGCCCAGCCCAGACAGAGCTTCTCCCCTCCATGTCATTCAGAGTCATCCCACTCTGGATCCCACTCGCTCCCTCTTGGCCCGACAGAGAAGGGCCCTGTAAGAAAGGCCCAGGACACCTTCTCAGGTGCCTGTAGAGAAATGGGGACTCAGGTCAGCTGCCTTGGAAGGTGCTCTGGGTTCTGGATTCAGTTAGAGAGCAGGATTCTAAATCAGGGTCAGCTCAGGACTGCCTGGTCAGGCAGGTCTCCGTGACCTCTTCCTGACCCCAGGAAGCTCCAGTGGTCTTTCTGCTCTCCTGGAGGCAGGGAGGCCTGTTAACTTTTACCAGCCTCCTTTGACATGGAGTGCGAATAGGAACCTGGGAGGGAGGTTCATACCAGTGTCAGGGCTCAGGCAATAATACTTCCAGCCTCACCCCTTCCACCCAGCCCTGGAGCCCCGGGCCAGCACACCCTGCTCCTTCACTCCAGGCCACAGGAGGTGTGAGGACCAGGGCTCTGGGCCCAGAAAAACAAAAAAGGAGCCCAGGTCCTGGGGATCTGCCACCACACTGGCCATTGGCTTCTGTCCTACCTCAGACTTCAATTTCCCCTGCAGATGGCTCCCAGGACATTATAGCCTCAGCTCACAGCCATGAGCAGGGACAGGCCTTCCATTTTACAGATGAGCATAGCAGCATATTCCTACAGAGTCAGGCCTCACCAGGGCAGAGCTAGGACTGGAACCCACGGATTGGTGGTTCTGAGATGCCAATGCCTAGCCATGCTCCTCTGGAGACTGTTACCCGGCCAATGCTGGCAAAATGAATACTGGTAGCACTGTCCTGTGAGCCTCCCAGCCCTGACTGCTTTCAGCCTACTCTTGAGCAAAGTTCTTTCAAATGGCTCCTACCTGCAGGGGAGCAGGCCCTGGGGCCTGAGCCTGGGTTAAGGCCTCAGCTCTCCCAATAATAAGCTGTGTGGCTTGGAGAGATCATTTGCCCTTTCTGGGCCTCAGTTTCCCCACTTACAAAACAGAGTCGGGAGAAGGTATCTAAGATCGCCTTAATTCTGATTCCAAGGTTTCATTATCTTTAGTTTCTTCCACCCCCAACCTCTTTTCAAAACCCTGCCTGATTCTCTTCTTCGGCTCTTACCACAGAACTCTCTAGGCAGGGGACAGCATCCAGCCTAATTCCTTTATTAAAAAAAAAAAATAAGATAGCTGGAATCCAGAGACATGAATTAGCTGAGTGACCTTGAGAGAGAGGCCTCCAGGCAGAGCCAGGCCTGGCAGCTAGTCTCCTGGTGATTTATGCTGTGCCAGCTATGGCTCAGAATGCCCGGAGAACCCTACCCCCTCCCAGGGTACAAACTAAATCTTCCCCTGGCTTTCAGGACCTGCCTGCCCACAGACCTGTGTCCTTACTGCCCACTGAAGACCACCTCACTCGTCAGATTCACTCTCTCTCTCCAAAAGGTCCCAGGATCGGTCTGACCCTCAGCCCGGCCTCAAGAAGGTCCCTGTACAACTCACCTCAAGTCCTCCACTCTCTCCAAAGCCTCCTCTCCAGAGGCCTCCTGTCTTTATGCCCAGCTCCCTGACCACTGTCTGAGTCCAGCCTGCTCACTTCAGCTTCTCCCTAGGAGTTCCTATCTCAGCCATTGTTAGCATTGCCATGATGAAGATGTACAACTATTTGAAACAGTGCCTGGCAGGTGCCTACGTTATTCTCCATGACCATATCCTCCCTTATTGGACTATAGGTTTCTCAGAGTGCAAATAAAAGAACATATTTTGGGGGAAAAGAATTTGAGATTTGTAAGTGTTTAATATACCAGATTTTAAAAACTTGTTATAAAAATTTTTGATGCATTTCTTGGTACCTTCTAGAACAGTGGCTGGTGTGGTCCAATGAGGCATTCAGAATGGATGGATAGGTCTATAAGAACCCCAGTGCCAGGAGCAACTCAGCATTGGGATGGACCAGCTTGTGACGGGAATGCTGTACAGGATCTCGGAACGGCACATTTTCTCCCACCAGGGCATTCCCCAAGCCATGAAGATTCCCCTTAAACTTCTAAAATACTCCTTCCCATCTCCTACCAGCAGAATTCCTTAAATTCTATTGGTCCACCTGCTTGGCTTTGGTGCCCCGGCCAGCTCCCTCTCCCTCCCCGCTGCAGACAAAAGGCTTTGGGGTGATTGATGATGACAGTGACCTGCCACTGACCCTCCCAACCTGGGTCCTGCTGCTGCCCAGGAGCCCCCCAGAACAGCAGCCTTCACTGCTGTTTGAAATGCCGACTCTCCGCCCCATGGGGCTGCTGGTTTTCCTCCACTGTGAAGTGGAATCTTTGATGTGTATCCTCCTGGGTTGTCTCCAAATATCTGAGTCCTGGAATCACTGCCTACGAAAACTCACCAGACTCTCTGTGTGGGTCAGGGCAAGAGGCAGGACAGATCCAGGTTCAAATCCTGACTCCTCCATTTATAAGCTCTTCTCCTCTCCAAATTCCAGATTCTTTACGATGAAGAAGGGACCTAAGGCATCCCACAGAGAACCACTGAAAGGGTTACATAATACAGACAGCTTCTGGCACATTCTAGCACCCTGTAATTTCTCAAAAAAAAAAAATGATAGGTATGAGGAAGGATTCTAATGATGTGAAGGTAGAGGGTGATACATGAGGACCAACTTGGACTCCCCTCCTCCTCCTCCTCCTTTTCTTCTCCTTCTCCTTCTGAATCCTTGATCTTCCTTCCCCTAGAATGGATATCCAAAGCATATCTCCCCTCCCCGCCCCCTCACACACACACACACACACACACACACACACACACACACACCAACCTACCCACAGCTTTTTTCCTTTGACTTCCTCCCTTCCCAGAATTCCTCTAGCTGCTCTTTGGGACAATCTAGCCTGTGGAGCTATCTCCTTTTCACTTCTCAGCATCACTGGTCACTCAGAGTATTTGCTGATTGGGCTCATGTCCCTACAGCTGAGCTGCCAGAGACTTGCTCTCCTTACAGAAGAATCTGTTTCCACTCAACCACTGAGCATTTCCCATGTCATAATTTTAAAGCCACTTATTTACTCATTTTCTTCCGTTTATTTGCCTAGTCCTCAAAAAAAAAAAAAAAACTATTTGGTTGAAGTGACTTCCTGCAACCAAATGTTGGTGCCCAGCTGAAAGGTATCAAGCCCTCTCTGTACTTGGAGATTGAGCTGCGGCTCAGGCCGACCACCATTCTGAAACAAACAGCAGACCAAAAGAATGCTCACTAGGTCCTACTCCTGCAATTTTAACTAGACTTTAGTGAAATGTGACCCGTCAATAGCAGTTATCTGGGGAGGTGATTGCATAGAGGCCTGAAGCCAATGAAACCCATAGTTTCAATGAAGCCACCATATACCCATTAGGGCAGGACAAGAAAGAGGAGATTCACACCAGCAACCTCATTCCCCTGGTGCTGCTAATGCTGGTCAAAACTTGACTCAAGAAGAAAGCATGGAGAGGCCTGGCGCAGTGGCACAAGCCTGTAATGCCATCGGCCCCAAGGCTGAGGCAGGAGGATCGCAAGTTCAAAGCCAGCCTCAGCAACAGTGAGGTGCTAAGCAACTCAGTGAGACCCTGTCTCTAAATAAAGTACGAAATAGGGCTGGGGATGTGGGAATGTGGTCAAGTGCCCCAAGTTCAATCCCCGGTAACCACCCCCCAACCCACCAAAAAAAGAAGGTGGCAGCATAGGTGGCTGGGAAAGTGAAGAGTAGAATAGGGTTTGCATTTGACAGAAAAGGAGGTGTGGCCTACCTCAGAGTTCCAGCTCTACCTCATAGGCCACATGTTCCCCTCCAATCAATCAATCTCTCTCTCTCTCTCTCTCTCTCTCTCTCTCTCTCTCCCCACACCCCATTCACCCTTTTCTGTCTTCTCCCTGTCACTCCATCTCAGAGGCCTCATTTATGGGGACTTTAAAGACAGCAGAAACCAGACTTCCTGTACTCTTAATCCCAAGGGAATAATGTACGGTCAATGTGACCCAAGAAAAAAGGAAACTGTAAGGTGGGAAAAAAGATCACTGTTTTTTAAATGTCAGTACACACCTCTGTAAGACAGCCCAACCCGCAAAGGCAATCAGCGGAGGTCGAGATTTTTCCAGGTCTGGCTTTCAGGAAGCTCATGGGACAAAGCAAATTTTTCTGAAAGAACCGCATGGGTGGGAGTGTGTCTCTGCTCTCTGTTCCCACATCCTGGGATGCTCAGAGTCACGGGTGACGGGGACACGATAGGGAGAGGGCTGGGGAGGGGGCAGATTTAAGAACTGAAATGCAGAGGACCTTCAGAAGGACTCCTCTCTCCTCCCTGGAGCAGAATGAACTCAGGGAGAAGGAGGCAAGGGGGTGGGGAGAGCGTTCCCAGTCGAAGGAGTCGCTGAGTTAAATTACAGGGGCCTGGGAGGGATGATTAACAACCCTCATGGTTTTCTGCTTCACAGCCATTACTCACTCCAAACCTGGGGCTTCTCGGTTACATAGCCCAGCGCAGGCCGACCATTTTTTCCATTGACTGAAAACACATTCTGACTGAAAACAAACTTTGGATCCCCGAGGCTTGGCAGGCCCTGGGTCCTTCTCCATATTTAATCAACGGGAAGCTAAACACTTTCAATCTGTGATGGCTCATTTGGAAGGGGTCTCGGGGCTTTTGCTTGGTGCCAGATATAATAACTCTCCTCTCTCTTTTCTAAGGCCTATTTTATAATTTTGCTGTTTTTCAATGTCAAGCCCATCTTTTGAAGAATTTTTATTGGATTTCCTGCTAGACTTCAACGAGGATTTTTCTTGCTTTGGCAGAAATATCAAGCAGAACAGGGGAAAAACTCAATCATCGTCTTGGAAAGTCGGGATGGTGTGTGCATGGAGGGGGGGGGGAGCCCTTTGTCTGTTTGCACACAAACAGGTTTCTAGAAGGCTGGAGCCCCAGTTGCCAGCTTCCAGGGGCCCTCCAACTTGTGATTCATGGGGGTGAAAATTGACAAGGCAAGGCGGATGGATGTGGGAAGAGAGGGAAGTTGGAACAGGATGAAGAGAAGAGAGGTGTGAGTGCGTAAGAAAGGCCAAGGGTGGGTAGGGCTCTACGCAGGGTCCAGGTTGCGGCCATGACACGGCCACCTGGGGTCCAGGCCTGGACCATGGAACTGCCAGGCACGCCTGTTCAGGCAAATTGCAGGGACTGTGGGGGACAGGAAGACGCTGCCCCCTTGGAGGACAGAAGACGAACTCTGCCCCCTTTCTCAACCCCTCAGAGCTCGTAAAACCCCAAGACTGGGAGGGAAGGCCACGCCCCAGAGGTTCCCAAGTTACCAGCCACAGCCAGGGTCTGCACGCCTGCTCAAGGCTACGTTCATATCTTTAATTTTTCTTCACAGAGATTATTCCTCAGGGGAAGCAGCTTGCCAGTGAGTGACAGCTTTTGTTTGCTCATGTTTTCCTCTCCTCCCAGAGTCAACTTTCAGAATATACCAGTATGTTCCTTCTCGCTTGACTTTCTTTTCTGTCTTTTTTTTTTTTATTCCCTCCCTGCGGGTGAGGGGGGAGCATTTCTACAGAATATTATCCAGAGAAGTGGTGCTTTGTCCAGCGGTGAGAGAGGGAGGGAGAGCCCTTCCGTGTCCTCTTTTTCTTGTTGTCTTGGCTTTTATTTGTTAGTGTTAAGAGGTTGGGTGCTCGCTTCATACCTCCTTGGCCACTTCACACCTGCTACGATTAGCTTCACAGTTCACAGAACTGTTTTCCCAAGTCATCTCACCTTTTTATTCCCACAACAGTCCTTGGAGATCCAACAGGCAGGTATTGGAACCATTGTTCTAGAGATGAACGTGTAAGATTCGCAGGCCAAGTGACTTGCCTGAGTCTTGGGAGCAGGAAGTGGTCAAACCCAGGTCTGAATCAAGTTGGGAACTTTTTTCTATTGTGCTATAAAATGTATGTTCTGCAAAGGAGCTCCCCAGCCCTTTAGTTGAGCTTTCCCCCAAGTAAATTCCCCAAAACAGAATATACTGGGAGTGAAGAAATCAGGGCAATTTTTTACTATATGCACAATTGCTTTCTTTGGGCTCAACTATAGGACAAGGCTCCCAAGGCACCTAAGCTACTCCTATTCTTTCCACTGCCAGTAGGAAAAAAGACACATGCAGAAGGGGTAAACTAAAATACTTGTGGAATACCCTCTCAGAGCCCAGTCCTGGACTAGAATATTGTGAGGTTTCATATGAGAAAAAGATACAGGAGGTGGGCGAGACATAGGCTCTAAGGACATTATAGCTGCAAAGGACCTTAAAGAGATCATCCCTCACAGCCCTTCACTTACCAGTGAGGAGATGAGACAGAGAGGGAACTAGGAACTCGACAGGGGCAATAAGAGACCAGATTCACCTTCATGCTAAAGAGTATGGTAGAGGCCATCAGTTCATCAGTTGGTCACAAAGAACAAAGTGATCAGGGACATGTTCTAGGAAAAAATAAAACTTGGTCTCAAACTTGAAGTGTGGGTAAAACTAGGAAGGATGGACAAGAAGAGAAGAACCATCAAAGCAGAAGGAAGAAGGTAAACTTCAGAGTCCAGAGTGTTCGTGGGACTATAAGGAAAGGGGAGGCTGAGAACTTGGATGAAGCTCAGATCATGGAGGACCCTAAGCAAACAGGAAAAGCCATGCAGAGCCAGTGAGAGGTCACTTGAAGGTCAGCATTTTGGCACGTGCTCACCATGAAGCCCTGCTCCTATAATTTCCCAAACCCCAGAACATTTCCTCCACGCCCACACCTCCCACATCTAAATTCACCCCACGGAAGCCTGTGGGCAGACAGAGGTCTTCACTCGCACTCTGTTTGGAGTCTGGATTGAGCAGCGACCACTGCAGAGTTCACCTGGCCCAGCACTTTCTGGTCTTCCTATCTCCCCCCTGACCCTCCTCTCATTCCCGCAGCTACCACCCCAGTGGTCCCTACGAGTTCCCCGACACCAAGGCCCTTGTCCGTGGCCATCCAGGGAGGTGCCAGGCAAGGACTGGTTTGACTAGGCTGAAAAGACAGAGTGAAGAAGCAGAGAAGGGTTGGTAGGAGCTCACGTGGGAGAACAAGGAAATCAGAGCAGAAAGGCCTCTCCCCAGGACATCAAAGAAGCTCCAAGAAAACGGAAATAAAGAGCAGGAAGCTCTTCAGCCCTCATCCGCAGGACACCAAAGCGGGAGAGGTGAGCACACCTGTGTCCCTGGCCCCCTGCAGCACCCCTGTGGCTTAAGGAGATCCCTCAGCTTTTGCTCCTGCTTACCTTGTGCCTCACTTTACCCATTTGGACCTAAAAACAAAAATCCCTTTCCTCTTCTTGGTGAAGAATCACCAAGATTAGGACAAAGACAAATCAGAACCTCCAGACCCACAATTTCAGAAAAGGGGCATGGTGGGCTCATAATGACCACAATAACGTCACTGTGGCTCTGCTTCCAAAAACAAAGCCTGTCCGCCCTCATGAACAACCCTTTGTTCTCCCAGCAGCTCCAACCTGAAGGAGCAGCACACCTGCCCAGGGTCACCTCAGAAGCCTCCCATCTTCCTCTGCTAAGCCAGCACTCCTGCTCCCCTAACCTGCAAGGCCACTGATCCCACAAGCCCCCCCAAAATCACCCTCACTCATTTCCCTCAAAGAAGAAAGACCCACCCCACCCACCTTCATTTCTAGTTCAAGGTCACCAAGAATGAAAGCTTGCCTGCCCAGCAGCAGCCTCCACCTACCCCTGTCTGGGGCAGTCCCTCTCTCCATCCATCCCTCTCTCCAATTGTCAGCTCTACCCTGCTCCTCCATTGACCTCCAGGTTTTCACAGCCTCCTGGAGCTGCTCTCTTCCCTCTTTTTATTTTATTATCTGTCTTTGTTCCTGCCCCATTCCCCCCCCTTTTTTTTTACCTCCCTCCTTTGCTGTTTGAGGTTAAAAAGCACGCTCTGGTATGCCATAAATTACTTGGCAAGAGTGGATGACAAAAACAAAATGTAATTCAGATTAAAGTCACCCTCCAGCTGAAATGATAGTTTATTAAATAGATGGCCAGGCTGCCGATCAACCTTGCTGGCAACTGGTCCTCCTATATTAATCTTTCTTGGGGTGATTTAGGATCCACCTGGGTCCTCGGAGAAGATTCTCCCATCATTTCCTTCCCATCTCTCTGGATCAGGCTGCTGGGCTTGGCGCAGTTGACAAATTCCCCAAGTAATCCCTCAAAAGATTGGAGAAATGCTCCGAACGCTCCATTAAATTTATTTTCCATGCTTTAAGAGACCCAAAACTATGTCCAATAAATAAGTGTTCCCTGTGATTTACTGAAATGCTCCTCTGATTTAAAGTTATAGGAGGAAAAATATGGAGCCCCTGGGAGCCCAGGACCAGCCTTGCAAGTGAGACCAGATGTGAGATTTCTGGCCAGGGAGAGGAGAAGAAGGAAAAAAAAAAAACCAAAAAAACAGCCCAACGGGTGGAGGTTTGAAAGTGACAACGTCTGAACCCCGGTTCTCGGCTTTAACATAAAAGGTCCCCAGTTGAGCATTCTTTCTCACAAAATTTATTGTGGTTGTAGTTAGAGGGGGAACCATCAAAAGAGTAATTCTGGCCCTTGTTTTGCAGAGCTCTTTTGATAAATATGATACTTAGAAATATACCTCCCCCTAGACAGAAAAGCCATATAGTTAAAATGAAGTAATCTGTCAGTAAACTCACTAGAATCAAAGCCAAAATGAAACCTGTAAAAGGAGAAGAGAAAAAAAAAAACCCTCCACTTAGAAACGCTTGAGTCAAGCAGGGGAGAAGGTGGAGATTAAGAATTGTCCTTTATTCAGATATTTTTATCTACAAAGTTAAAAGCGGAGATTTATTTTTAAAGGGGGCTATTTATGTTCCAATCTTCAACAGATGGGTCTGTGTTCCTGCCTCTCTCCTGCAGCCCAGGCTCAGCAAAAACAGCTTCTCTCTGGAGCTGAAACTTATCCAAAAGGAGGAGGAATTAAAAACTTTGGAAGCAAATGTAACCTTTGGAGCTGCTTGGTAAATATTGGATCTGTTTACTACAGAGGCCTAGATGTGCCAAAACCAAAAAACAAACAGGAAGGGGGGGAAAGAGCAGATGTGAAGACTAAACTATACATGTGTATATGTTATGTATATATGTTGTGTGTGTGTGTGTACGCACACTGATTCCCAAAGGGCTGGAGAGTTTAGGCTAAGAAAGCTCCCAGTGAGGAGGTGACATCTTCAATGGATTGTCCAAATAGTCCCATCTTTGGAGTACCCTAAGAGTCCCCCTCGACCTGATAAATCACCTGTTTAGAAAATGCGTTTCTCATGCTTAATAACAATATCTTTAGAGTAGACCCCTCCTGAAGAAATGACCCCTCAAAATGTCTTGGTCTTCTCTACTCTTGTATCTACACCAAAAGAAACTAAGCTCCATGGCTCCAGCACTATTGGGCAAGCTACTTTGGCAACACAGGGTTCCAAGCTTCAAGAGTGGCGCGGCCATCCCAGGACAAAGCTCTCCTACTCACCAGCCAGAAGGCGCTGGTCTGGGCTGCTTCCCCAGGGCCTCATCCCAGAAGAGCCTCCTTTGGGACTTCCCCATCTCTGTCCCCAGAACAATGGCTTGGAGAATGGGGAGTCCCCATCTCTGCCATCCATGATTGAGGGGAAAGAAGAGCTACTTGTTCTTTATCCTGAATTCACATTTCCCCCAGTGCTGAGACAAAAAGCAAGCATAAGACCCACAGTTCGTGTGTATGTGTGTGTGTGTGTGTGTGTGTGTGTGTGTGTGTGTGTAAGAGAATTATAATATCAAACTCAGCTGGGCACAGTGGCCCATACCTATAATCCCAGTGGGTCAGGAGGCTGAGGCAGAAGGATCTCAGGTTCAAGGCCAGGCTCAGCAACTTAGCAAAGCCCTAAGCAATTCAGACAGATCTTGTGTCTAAATAAAATATAAAAAAGAGCTGGGGATGTGGCTCAGTGGTAAAGCGCCCCTGGGTTCAATCCCTGGTACTAAATAAATAAATCAGAGCCTAAAATGACGCTGGAAAGGGAGAAGATAAAGCATAAAGGAAAGGTGTCTTGCAAAGGGTCTCCAACATCAGATGACCCCAGATCTGACTCTAGCTCTGTCATTGGACAGCTGTGTGACATTAGACATCTGTGTGACCTTTCAGCCTTCTGAGACCTGTGGCTTCACCAGCCAGAGACTGAGTTTCTTCATCTCTATGGCAAAGGGCTGAACCGAAGGACCTCCTGATCCTCTGACTGCCAGCGGCACTCCCTCCCGCAGGCCCGGGCACCTCCCGGCCCTCCCCGGCACCAGTGCTGGTCTGGACAGAGCTGGAGGGTGTGGAGTTTGAGCGGCACCTGTGTTTACACTGTACAATCTGCAGTTTACTGTAATAAAATCATTTAATACAGTCATAATTTTTTTGGCAAGAGGTTGTGTTTATGGTGAGCAAGACGGAGAGGGAATGATTGACTATGACTGATTAAAACGATAAATCAAAACCAAAGGAGGGAGGGACATGAACAGCACAAAGCCACAGGCAAATCCAATTTAAGTCTCAAGTTTTGCGCCTTTATGGGAACAACTTGGTCTGATGGTGTGCCAGCTCTGGAGGTGAGGGCCTGGGGCCCAAATGGGAGAGATGGAGGCACAGGATCCGACACTTCGTCTCAATGGGGCTGATCCTCCTAGGGAAGGGAAATATGGAAACAGCTTGACAAGAACTGGTTTCCTTGGGCCTCCATATTCACAAAGAATTTAGAAGGATGTTTCAGAATCACTGTGTGTGTGTGTGTGTGTGTGTGTGTGTGTGTGTGTGTGTGTGCATATAGGTATGATAATTTGAACATGACCTAGAGGGACTTTCCAGCATCAAAGCTATCCCTCTAATACAGTACCTGAAATTCCACATAACAAGGATTACCTAAGATGGCAAACTTCCCTCCTTGAAAACATGGTCCTTCAACAACTAGGCACAGGCTACAAGCTGGACAGGGCTAAAGGTAATAAACAATTGTTCACCCGACAAATGATGACCAAATGCTTACGCTGGACCCAGCACCCTCTTAGGCTCCAGCAAGAGAAGAATGAAACAAGAATCCCTAGCCCCATGGAATCTATATTCTTATGGCATTTACATCCTTATGAATTAAGGGCCACATTCACCTCCAGAAAGAAGCCCCCTTGTCAACCGTTCTTTATATTAGAGTGTGCTAAATGCTGTGAGTTCTGAAGGAGGCATCGGAAGGTAGACCATATCAGACCTACAGACCACCAGTTATGTTTTTAGGATTCATTTACTTACTATAAAGCACCCCATCCTGGAATAGCTCCTCCTGGTTCTGACTGGTCTCCTTTCTGAGAGAGACTCCACCCCTACTGCTAAAACTGGCCTAGGAGCTGCCCAGTCTAGATTCCTTCACCCTCCATTACCACTTTTACTGGCATAGGTGGCTTACTTGGTGAGCTGGTCCAGATCCTCATCCTTCATCAGGTCACCAAGCCTCCCCAGAATATAGCTGTTGTACTTGTCCACTGGCCATCAAAACTGGACATAAGGGCATGGTGGTGCATGCTGGTAATCCCAGCAACTTGGGAGGCTGAGGCAGAAGGATCTCAGGTTCAAGGCTAGCCTCAGCAACTTAGTAAGGCCCTAAGCAACTTAGTGAGACCTTGTCTCAAATAGAAAATAAGGGGGGGGGGGGGCGCTAGGGATGTGGCTCAGTGCTTGAGCATCACTGAATTCAATTCCTAAAAAAAAAAAAAAAAAAATCACAATTTAAAATTGGACGTGGGAATTTCAAAAGATACCTCAGTGACAATCACATTCTTCCTCGCTGTTGAGAGCCACAGACAAAGGGGCCCCAGCAAACTTCCAGCTGCCAGCTGATGATTGGCTCACAGCAGCCCCAGCAACATCTAGCTGATTGGCTCCTCTGCGGTGATGCTCATTGGGCTATTTCCCTGCCCTTTCAGACCACGGAGCTGCTCATTGGGGGACTTTTTTGGTTCCGCCCACGTGACTCAGCCAATTGGCCTCAAGAGCAGGAGGATAGTGGGAGGTGGAGAGAGGCTTGTGTTGGGGTGAGAGGCTTGTGGGAAGCCGGTGGTGGCAGTTGGGCTCTGAGGGTTTTTCCTGAGGAGCTGTTTTGTTTGGCGTGTGGTTCTAAAAATAAAGTTAGTTTCTTTTGACAAGTGGCTCCTGAATTGTGCCCAGCCAGTCTGCGGCACCTCGCCTCTTACTGCATGTCAGCAGCCTTACCTCTCCCAATGAATGAGATCAATGACACCTAACAACTGGTGACTTCTGTCCTGGCTTTCTCTTCTCTTGGCAAGGTCAAGGAGTCTGAGATACCTGTCAATCTAAGGTGACCAACCAGTTGTCATGGCAAGAGCTAGATGGAATTCTTGCTTTGTTTTCAGTTAGAAGCATTCCCCTCTAAGAAGCAAACTTTGGTCTCACATAACCTTTAGGAAGAAGCATTTTCCCCAACTGGATCACAGCTGGTGAGAGTAATCAGGATGGCTTCTCCTGGTCCAGCACATTGTACCTGTTGGAGACAAACCACATAAGTCACCAACTGAGGATCCATGATGCATCCTGGAGGATATACCTTATCTTCAAAGAGCATCCTCTCCACTGGCACCTGAGCTATGCCTGTGAAGAAGGTAGTCCCATCTGTTTATCCAGCCAACATCTTCTGGGTGATGTGATATGTGACCAGTTGACATCACGGTCACATATCCACTGCAATTGTCCTTCACTATAAAGCGGGTCCCTTGGCCCAAGCAGTGTTACACAGAATACCACACTGGTGAATCACCCTCTGCTAGCCTTCGGATTGTCCTTTCTCATAGAAGACGTTGCTCAGTGTCTTGCAAGTGGGTGCTCCCTCCCAAGAATAAACTGATAGTATTCTGGTGGAGGCAGGGTCACCTGTGCAACAACAGCAGATGACACAGGAGTCTGAGCTACCTGTCCAAACAGCTTACTTGTGTCTTCTGGCACTAGTGCCTGCACACAGGTATCCCACTTCCATCTTACTTGGGATTGTTCTTGGACCTTGGTGTGTCTGAGAGAAGAGAACTCAGCTCCTGATGGCCAGGTTCTGCCTCTACATGGACCTGGTACCAACACCAAGAGCTCTTTTAAGAGGTGAAGACAGCATGGTTTTCTCCAGATCCCTAGGGATTTCTATTGTGTCTGTCCTATTAGGAGAATGGTAACTTTTCACTCCTTAAGTTCCTCTAATATCATGAAGTCCATCAGTCAGGTCTATAACCCAGGAAGCTGGGATTCTTTTACCTTGAACTTTATGTATAACCACTTTCTGCCCTGGGTTCCCCTCCAAACTGAAAATCATCCACATCAGTAGGTCAATGGATCAGAGCTGTGATCCCGAATGTGAGGCCTACTGCCTCAAGAGACCTGAGGTGTTGTGCTTATGTCTTGGTGGTAGAGAATGGAGAATGTCTTTTAGTTTGAAGGGGATGTCCCAGCATGATCCAGACCACAGGATCCCTTAAAACTTCATTAATATAATAAGCACTGGAATATTTGTTGAGTGTATCTCCCATGGTCTATTGTTGTATGCATCTTATCAATTCTTCCTGTATACTTGCCATTTCCTATAAGCCCCACTATGCTTATCAAAGTGGCATCATTTCAGTAACCAAGGCAGGCATGGTGGGACAGACCTGTAATCCCAGTGCCTAAGGAGGCTGAGGCAGGAGGATTGTGAGTTTAAGGCTAGCCTCAGCAATTTAGTGAGGCCCTAAGCAATCTAGTAAGACCCTATCTCAAAATTAAAAAGGGCTGTGGATATAGCTCAGTAGTTAAGCACCCCTGGGTTCAATCCCTAGTACAAAAGAAAAAAAAAAAAAAACAGTGACCAATATGACATTCTATGAAATGTCTAGATGGCTCCAATCCCCTCAGCCATTATTATAACAGAGAGTAAAAGAACTCATAGAGCCCTAGGCCAGGTCATAAATGTATTCTGTTGCTCACCTCATGTAATGTGAACTGCTTTGAGTCTCCTTCTTGTTAGGTAAGGGGGAAAAATGCATTCACCAGATCAATGGCCACATCCCCTGTGCCTAAGGCCATGCTAATCTGTCAAGCAATGATACTGCATCTAGAGAAGCAGTTGCAAATGGGGTCCCACTTGGTTGAGTGGTAGTTCACAGTCATCCTCCAGGACCCATCTGGGTTTTGTAGGGGCCAGACTCGTGAGCTAAATGAAGATAGGATAAAAACAACAACCCCTGCATCTTTCAGGTCTTTAAAAATAGCACTCGTTTCTGCCATTTCCCTCTCCTTAGGATGCAATACTGGGGGGGGGGGGAGATTCTGAGGCCACTTGTCAATTCCCATTCCAATAGCTCTAACCCAACATGCTAAAGGGAACAAAGTTATGATCCTGCCAAATAGCAAGTCGATTCCAGTTACACATTCAGGGAACAGGGAAACAATCACTGGATGGGGTAGTGGAGCACTTGGAGGACCCAGTGGATCCATTAGAAACCAAACTTAGTAAGACTGTACTCATCCTTTAATTTCCTGGGTGTCAAGGTCAACTCAAACCCTGTGTCCAAAAGTCATTAGGTATTCTGTTCTCTCCAAATTATGGAGACCCAAGTAAATGGTCATATACCCCCATGAGGAAGAATTGAAGAAATTACGCTATTATGTTTGCTATGGTTTTGCAAGGTCTTTTCCTCTGGAGACCTGGCCTATCTTTCTGTTGATGGGTCTAATTACTGGCTCAAGTCTAGGAACCAGGCAAGGAATCATAACTTTCATTACGGTGACTTGTCTCAGTCTCCTGAGTATTCATCCTGAACTTCTTTGGGATATAGAGATTCTGCAGTACCCAAATTACCTTCCCAGCTATATGCCCCCAGTACCATGCTGTACTATGTTCACAGCTCTCTGCAAGTCAGGGCCCCCTCTGAGTTTTGACCCTGCTCCTCATGATGACTGTGCCTACTCTGTTTCTGGTTATTAAGTGACATCACCTGGCCCCTCTTATTCGTGGACTCTACCATCCCTACTGCTATAAGAGAGTAAAATTCTATAACAGAATATCCTATATTGTTAGTCCTAGCCCACAGAGGACAGTCACCACTGAGCTTCTTCATGACACTGGTGTCAAAAATATGGTTCTTATCACTTTGGTAAATGTGGGGGGACTCCGGGGTCTCTCTTAGGAGGTAGGCAGTAGCGGGATTCAGGCTTGCGTGGTAGATCAATATAGCGTACCCCCCTCTGTAAGCCTTTTGAACTCTTCTCACACTGACTGCCATGGGTTTCTAGAACTTCCACTTCACATAGTATTTAGACCTTCATTTCTCTAAGCTTTCAAGATTCACTCTGGCAGCAAGCTAGCTCAGTACCAGGGTAGTCTACCTTGTCATATGGGTAAATCCTAGATAAGAATGCTCCCACATCCTAATTAGAGTAAGTTACACTCCAGGTATATATAAAATACACTCTAATGACATGTATATCTAAAAAGAATTTTAAAAGGTAAAAAATAATGCTCCCATAGCAAAGCAAAATTGAAAAACAAAATTCTCATTCCATTTATTTTTACAACCTTTGATCTAGCACCCTCAGAATGCAGCCCCACACATATCTCCCAGCTCTGGAGATGCATATGGTCTTGCAAATCACTTGAAATAGCGTCCCTTGCCTCCTTGGCAGGCCCAATGCGGCTATGACCAGTTGTGACTTGTCCCTAGTTACTAGGCTGGTGTCCAGGAAGGAAAAGGACAGTTAAATCCTGAGGGGTATACACTTTCTCTGGCAAGACACAGGCACCTGCACCATCTTCCAGCAAGGGAGGAATGTCAGTCTGTAAGAGGGAAAGGGTTGGCTCTGCAGGTCCAGATGGTTCTGAGAAACCTGAGATTCAGTTTTTAGTGTATCAGCCCAAATGTCCCCATTCCCAATCTCAGGGCCCATTCATTTCCAATTAGCCTGATTAGTCCTGATTTTAGCATGACTTAGTGGGATTGAGAACTCAGCTTCTCTGTAACTCTGCTATCCTGACATTTAGGTCACAGGCCTAACCCTTACCTCTTTCTGCCCTCCAACTTTAGGCAATAAAATTCTCTTTTTATGCTTCCAAGGAGGCCCTTGGTGGTAAGTTGGTGACTAATTACCTTTAGTCTTTTATTTCCTTCTTTAAGACATCAACAGTTATGTTTCCTTAGTCCTTATAATTACTACTCCCCCCAAAACTCCTCTGAGTACCTGAGATATTATACCTGCCAGAATACTTCCATCAGTAGCCCACCCTGCCCCACCACCAGGGACAGTTTAAACAAATGGAACCAGTTTCTGTTAGGGCTTCACCTACCACCAGAGTCAGGATCCTCACTGCACATTGGCTGGTAGGTAATCCGGCTCCCAGATCCCATTTTAATATCTATTTCCTGGCCCCTTTCCCATATCCAATATTATAGGTCCATTTGCCTCCGAAGCAGACTTTGGAATGGAGGTTTGCTTACAGGTGACTTATTGGGATGTGATTTTGAGAGTAAAGGAATCAGGGTTGATCTGAAGTTGATCAACAGCCATGTGGCTGCAACAGAAGCCTTAGCCAATTCCACAGAGTGCCAGAGCTAGACTGACCTTCGGAGAGGTCCCACATGGACACAGGGGACCAGATCCTTCTAGAGCACATTGCGCAGACATTGGATAATCAGCTGCCTCTGAGAAGGGGCCAAACCTTGGGTGAGACAGAGCCCTTCCATTACAGGCAATGTCTGGGGAGGGTCTAAGTCATGTCTCATCAGTAGCAACACTTCCAGCAGCAAGGAGAACAAGTGCCTTTGTCCCCAGGGGGATCTGGGTCATTCACAATAACATTTCACTACAACCCCCAAAACTGGTCCAATAGTGAAGGTTAAGAAATTTTTGGCCAGTGCCACCCCCACCCCCTGCAACAGCATGCAACAGACTTGTCAAAGAGAACTCTGCTCACAGAACTGACTCCTGTGGGCCACGGCTTCATGGATACACTGGTCAAGGAAAAGGGGTAGGGAGACAGGGAGTATGCCTCACTTTACTTCTTCTAGGCCACCACAAAAAATATTTACCCACCATCAAATTCATATCTTAAAACCTGATCCTCAAATGTGATAGTATTTGGACAAGGGCCCTCTGGGAGGTGAACAGACTGAGGTGGAGCCATTGCCAATGGGATTAGTGCCCTTATAAAAAGAGACCCAAGAAAGCCTCACACCTTCTGCCATATGAGGACTCAGCAAAAGGATGACCAGGGGACTAGGGATATAGCTCAGTTGGTAGAGTGCTTGTTTCACATACACAAAGCCCTGGGTTCAATTCCCAGCACCACACACAAAAAAAAAAAAAAGACCAGGGAGTAGACCTTCATCCAATTCTATAGACACCCTGACCTTGGATGCCCCAGCCCCCAGAATTGCTGATGTTTGTTTATGCCACCTGGTCTTTAGTATTTTTATTATAGCATCCTGAATGGACAAGGATGTGTGCAAAGCACGTTTGTCCATAGAAACAATGCTCCATCGCTGGTGCTCAGCCTCAAACCGTCACCTAAAATAGAGTAGCCAAATATTTACCTGAAATTTGCAAAGCATCCTTAGACTAGGTTCTTCTACCCAGTCGCCCATCAACAAGGAGCAGTCCAGGGAATGAGGAGTGTTGCTGGAGAAAAGAATTGTTGAATGACAGAGATACACACACACACACACACACATCTATATTCAACAACAGAAGTGGGAGAAGGGTGTGTCCAGGAAATAGGAAAAGAGGATTATATTTGGAGACACTTTATGCAACAATCACTGAACAGACTAGTTCAGTCAAACCCCACAACCCTATTAGGAAAGCATTACTTCTTTGAGGGAGAGAAAACCAAGGCTCAGAGTGGTTAAAGTCTTAGCCAAGGGCACACAGTTACTAAGTAGAAGAGCCTATATTTCAAGGCAGATCTAACTTCATGCAAAATTCTCTCAAACATACACACAGATGACTACTGCCTCATCTTCTCCCCCTACCTGGGCTCCAACAAGACTACACTGAGCCACCTTGGATACACAGCTGTCCATAACTGCCACTTTCAGTATTTTCTCTGCTTTTAAAGGAAGGATTTGTCACTTGTTACCCAATTATGTTTGTCATAAGAAAAATCTGAGAGCTCCACAAAAGCCCAGACGAGCCTTTAATAACTAAAACATCACAGCCAGAATTTCTAATATTATAGACCAGAGCATTTGGGTACTGGGAACTTGAAGAGCCATTGCTTCAAGATCTAAAATGGTTTTCCAGATAACAAAAGAGTTTATTTCTTTAAGAAACATAACTTTTTATTAAGCTTCCTACAATTTCCATCCAGACTCTCCTATATCCTTAAATAGGGGTGATTAATTAGAGAGCACTAACTCATGTTTATTTTACAATAATGACTCCCAGGATTACTGAGCTGGACGGTCCCAGGCTGCTGTGCTGTTAAAGTTCCTGTGCTCCCCTTCAGAGTGTTTCTGCCTCCTCCCCGATGCGGGTCACCTCTCCCTGCTGTCAGTGTGATCTGTCTACCTCAGCCTTTAATGTGTTTTTTCTAAATACAAGAGGCCTGCAAACAAAACAAACAGACCTGCTAGAACTACATGCTACATAATTGTAACTACATTCTAAGCCAGAGGGTCCCTTCCTTGACAAAGCCAGCAGAAGTTCACACTTTGGTCCACGTAAGAACTATTTATCAAGCACCTACTATGTGCCACTATGTGCTGGGGATACAGCAGGAAACAAAAACCAAAAAAGAAGGCCCCTTCCTTCGTGAAGTTTACGCTGTATTGAGATCAAGAAAAATTGGAGATACCTCTTCTCCGTATGGAAAGGCCACTTTTGCTCACTTTCCAGTTCCTGTGTTTCCCAAGCGTAGGGCGGGCAGGACGTTGAATTCCCCGCAGGTGAGGTTACCATCTTGTCAGTACTAAAGACACCCATTGTGCAGTCCTGTTAGTAAAGCAAAGCTGATAGACAACCATTAGTTCCATAATTCCAGTACACTGTGGATTAAATGGGCCTTGGTAGGCTGGTCTGGGAAGCTAGCCACCATCTGCACCTCTGTTTTTATAAGAAAATATTTTCCAAGTTCTAGACAACTGACTTTGAAATGCACTTTTGGAACAGAACTGATTTGTAAATTTAGAACCTCCTCTCCTTCACTATAAAGGCACCCAATAACTAGGACATATTTGACCCAAGGGTTAGAAATGAAAATATCTGGGTACTAGCCAGCACCCCAATTGCTAGAGTGGGTGCTGTAGACCAGTCACTGAAACTCTATGAACATCAGTTTCAACACATATCTATTGGGTTTCACTAAGACCTATTACATACGCAGGAGCTCTGCTGTTTGAAGAACAAGTTTGAAGGGCCACATCTAAAAGAATCAATAAAGCCAGACACTGTAGCTCATGCCTCCGATCCCAGTTACTTGGGAGGCTGAGGCAGGAAGATTGCAAGTTCAAAGCCAACCAGGGCAACTTAACGAGACCTGACTCAAAAATTAAAAACGGTTGGAGATGTAGTTCTGTGACAAAGCACTGGGTTCAATCCCCAGTACAATAATAATAATTTCTCAAATGAATGAATAGCTAAATGAATGCCATAAGTGAATGAGGAAACTTCACTTCCATTCTGAATCGAAGAACATTTCCTAGAGGCTTGTTTCTTTTTCCCTGAGGCTTGTGACCCAAAGTCTAAACGTTTGGGAAGGAAATAGAATCCTTGTCCCATTCCCGGGGATCCCAACTGAGAACCTGAGCTTCGGATAGAATCCCAAAGAAAGAGTTGTTTGCACCAGCTCATCGGATAGATTACGAGGGCTGGGAATGGATGCAAATGGCTAAGCAGCGTGGACTTATTTGGTCAAAGGAAGAGAAGGTGGTACTTGAGAGAAAAAAAAAATCAAACCAAAAAATGAGCTTCACACGTCATCACTCCCTTCCTCCCCGGGACCAGGGCCAGGTTCATTCTAGACCCATGAAGGAGACAGCCTTCCCTGCCTTCCCCAGAGGCATGGGGCAGCCCTGTTGGGAGGAGCGTAGCTACTCTGTGATTCTACGGTGCAAGCCTGGAGCTCAAGGTCATGTTCTGACCCCAGACGATCTTTCTCCCACCTCCTCCTTCTTCAGGCACCCCATTCCTTGCCCCTGCCCACCCTCATCCCAAGAAGGATGGCTTCAGAGAAAGGCAGGCACACCAAGGTCTTTCTCTGCAAGGACAACATGAATGGGAAGCTCAGAGAAGAAAGTCCAGGAGACCTGGGGAGCTGTCACCATGAGCCCTGGGAAGGAAGATTTATGTCAAGGACCAGGATGTGAACATTCCCATGAATTATCCCTTTGTGCCAAGGTAAATTGGATGGGGAAGAAACACAAGTGAAGGAGGCAAAGCCTGTGCTTGGCTGCGATCCTCACTGCACCTGGGGAAGGAGGCCCTCCCTTAAATTCTCGTAACTTACACAACTACCCGGAGCCGATGACTCTTCCAGGCTTTCCCACATAAGAATAACTAACATGGGTTGAGGACTTCGTAGGCCTGGCGTCTTAATTGTGTTGACTCATTTTACCTTATGAAACCCTGTGAGGTCAGTGCTATAACTCTCTCCCACTTCAGAGACGAATAAATCAAGGCAGGAAGAGGTTGAGTAACATGTCCACGGTCACACACAGCTCAGAGTGGCACTCTTGCCCACCATGCCATCCTGGTACTGTACTCACGGAAAGGATAAGGAAACCATGAAATGAGTCAGAATAACTGTGTTCGTCAGCTTTCCATCCCTGTAACAAATACCTGAGACAGTCAACTTATAAACAAAAAAAGTTTATTTTGGCTCACCATTTTGTAGATGCCAAACCAGGACTGGTTAGCCCCCAGGAGGGTGAGACCTGTGGTGAGGCACCATGTCAGGGTACAAGCTGGTTGCAGACAAAAGCCACTCCCCTCATGGCCAGGAAACAAAAGAAAAAAAAAAGAGGAAGGGGTTGGGTTAGCCCGTTCCCCTTCAAGAACATGCCCCCTGATAACCCAAAAGCCTCCCACTATGTCCTTCAGCTTAAGATTCCACCACCTCCCACAGCACCACCCTGGAGACCAAACCTTGAACACATGGGCTTTGGGGGACATTAAAGATCTAAACTATAGCAATGACACATCCCCTTTCTCCTTAGAGAAGGACATTTCCAAGCTCCCCAAGTGACATTTGCCCCCACTCAAGAATCAAACGACAGGGATTTTACAAACTAGAAAATGCCCTTCTTGGTCACATAGAGAGACACAATGCCTGCTACAGGTTCTCAATGGCCTCAAGAGAACCAGGAATAAGGGGACCCGAGAGTTCTGACTGATGTTTGTTTCAAACATTCCAGGGGTAACCCCAATACACATTGTGGTCTACTTTCTTCCATATTTTTCTATGCATCTATAAATATCACCATAGATTCATAGAGATATATTTTGACATTCTTCCTTATTCACTTCACATTACCTCATGACGATTTCCCATCTTTCTGGAAGGCAATGGAGTGTAGTGGTGAAGACCACCATTTGGACCATCAGAAAGCTCGGGTTCAAATCTTGGCTCTAGCACTCTGTGACCTATCAATTCCTTCGTCTTTAGCTCTTTCTTCATTATCAATTTTTTTTTTAGCTTAACTGAGGTATGATGGACAGATTTCATTGGTTAAAAAAAAATCTCCAAAAATTGATAAATAAGGGGACAGATTGTGAGAGGGGAGACCCGTGTGGGAACCAAGCTATGGGGTTAACTTCTATATCCCCAAGGGAGCCCTCCAGCTCCAGTGCCTGGACAAACCTCCATCCTCCAGGTAAAAGGTCAGGCAGGCACTGGGGAGGCTCGTCTGGGAGGCCACAGGCTTGGATCCACACCAAGAGGAGTCTGAATGCTTCCCATTCCCACCGGGGACCCCAGCAACTTTCAAGGCAGCCAGGCTTTGGTGAATCCACTTGTTGTGTCCCTCTGAGGACATGGCCACCTTTCAGCAGGGTCATATCTCCCTCAAAGCTGGCCTACTTTTATAAGCATGAGTCTTGTTCCACTGGATGGGGACTGTGTTCCTTTACATGACTGAGAGAACAAACTCAGTCTTGGGCCCCCGAGCAGCCAGGGGCTCCCAGGAGCAGAACCAGCATTCCCTGAGGCCCGGCTGCATCTTGGCCACAATGGGATGTGTGTCTGTGCATTTTCTTGATCACCTGGCCTAAGAAGCATGGGTACCACGGAGCTTTCCTAGACCCGCCCTGCACCCCATGTGCAACCTCACAAGGTGGAAAGTGCAGGCTGAGCGAGGGCAGGCTGCCCACCTAGCACCCTCACCAGTGGCGTGGCCTGTCCCGTCCTCTCGCCAGCAAAGAACATCAGCATCTGCCGCCGGCAAAGGAAATTAGGAGGTCTCAAGGTCGGGAGGGGACGGCAGAGTTGTCCAAAGCCATCTGAAAGGAACTGGGGAGCTGGGAGGGGGAGGGCAGAAGAGAGGTGCCAAGGGCACTAAGCATGGAGCGTCTGTGACCCTCGGCGGAGGCTGGCTCCACGTTGATTTCCTCCCAGAAGCCTGACGGCAGCGCAGACGTCCACATGCTCCGTATCAAAGTTCTCAATAACATGTACTTCCTGCCAGAGCCCAGAGCCGCCTTCTTTGCCAGCATGAGGGCTCTGGGAGCCCAAGGGTGCCAGGAGGGAAAGAGGCAGAGGGTGGGTGAAGCTGGTCAAGCTTCCCTGAGGGCCACCCAGCCTCCCTGTGACAGGCTCCAGCCCTGCCACCCCTCCTGCCTCCCCAGCCGGCTCCCTCTCCTCTCCCAAGTTGCAGAGGGTGCCCTGGCCACATGCTGGTGGGACTGGTTTTATGGGAAATCTGTGAAACTTAGTCCCTAGAAGGGGGGATTCCTCCCCCTCTTTATTTTTTCCTTTTCCCACGCTCCCCCCCACCCCACCCCACCCCTTTTTTTTTCCAGAAACAGGGCCTGTGGCTCCACACCTCTGTTACACATATTGGTTCTGACAGCTCAAATTAATATGTCAGATGCCGCGATCCTCGCTGGCGACAGGCCTTTTGACCCTATCAGCGCAATCTGCTTCCCTGATTGAAAATCTCTGTGCCTCAAATTGATTCCGAGTTTTATAAACATCCTGCAGCCACAATCCAAGAAAGCCACCGAGGAAAAGCCTGGGAGAGCTGCCCTAGCTGGGCTCTGCCCCCACCCCCTACCCCCGGTCAGTGGGCAGCAGGGCAGGACACACAAAGGGGTTAAAGAAAGGTCCAGCCTGAGCCAAGAGTCCTAGAGACCCCTAGATCATCCGTGTCCCAGGTCTGGAGGGGACAGACCCACATCCACCCTGACTGTATCTGAAAACAAGATTGGAATGATCCAGAGAGAAGGTACCTGATGAGGCAGTGAAAGGCCTGGGTTGTTGAGCTCTGCCATCCACTTCCTGTGTGACCTTGGAAAAGTTCCTTAATCTCTCTGAAACTTAAGTTTTCTCTTAATAAAACGAGGATGATCATAACCATTCACAGTAGACTCAGGAGGGAAGGCGACCAGGCATTCTGAGAGCACTGGTTGTAATAGTGCACTGAGGCAACAGATAAAACGAAATCGGTAAAATGTTGATAATCATAGATGCTGGGAGATGGATACACAGGAATCCACTAGGCTCTGAGCTCTCCCCTCTAATTTTGTGTTTTTGAAAATTTCCAAAATACATTTTTTAAATAATAGACATCAACTCATAAAATGCTTAAGTCTTACTAGTATGTTTGTGTGCCTGTGGGTGTGTTTGTGGATGTGTGTGTGGACATACCCACAAACAAGCAGAGAGTGAGGAACAAGCAGAGCTCTTTGTGTGCAGACGGGTCTGGGAGGTTTCTGCCATGCAGGGCCCGGGCAGTTCCTCCCAAGTTCCTCCACCAGCCCCCACCACCCTTCCTGGGTCTGGAGCCCGGCCCTTGGCGGCAGGAAGGGGACTTCTCCATTGACCTGCTGTCTCCTGAGTAGCACCGTGAGCCCTTGGGGTGCAGGGATGGGAATGCCTAGCAGGGACCTCAGTCCCTGGCACCCAGCATGGCACACTCCGTGGTTAAACAGCTGATCCACTCCTAGACCACACACCCACTCCACTGGCTTTGCAATGCTAGGGCCTCCCTCCAGTCAGTCAGCCAGGATGCTTCCAGCACCTTCCACTCTGCTACCTTCCCGGTAGTGCCGCCTCTTGGATACGTGACCCCCAGGCAGCCTGAGGAAGTGGACAGAGGAGACCACCATCTTTACTAGGACTCCTCAGAAGGACGGGGGGGGGGGGCCTTTCAGGACTCCATTTTGCTGTGCCTACCAGGAAACTCTCATGGGCTTACACACTTGGAGCCTCTGCCTGACCCCAACATCAGGACCACGCATCTGCTGGCCAGCCCCTCCAGAGCAGATTCCCATGGAGGCAAGAAGCGCAGGCTCTAGGATGCTGGCAATTCTATTCTCCCCACCCTGACAGTGCAACAGAAAGAACACAGAATTCCTTCCCAGTTAGCCAGGTACGGTGGTACCTGCCTGTAATCCCAGCTACTGGGGATGCTGAGGCAGGAAAATCACAAGTTCAAGACCAGTCTGGGTCTTTGAGACCCTATCTCAAATAAAAATAAAAGGGGCTGGGGTGGTATGTCAGTGGTAGAGCGCCTGGTTAGTATGTGTGAGGCCTTGGGTTCATCCCCAGTACCAAAAAGGAAAAAAAATATATATCATTTGATTCATTCCACCCTCCCCTTCTCTCACTGCTCCTATAAGGCTGTGTCTGGTGGGAAACAGGATGGAGAGGAGAAAGGAAGGAGAAGGTAAAGGCTGGCTATGACTTCCAAGTGAACTCAAATTATACCCATAGTAGGGCCTCATTTGACCCTACTATGACCCATCTGAACCCAGGGGGGGAACTTAGCAATCTCAGCTCCTCAGGCAAGGCCAATGGTCATCATGACGCGGGTCAGCAGCCTCGCTGCAAAGCAGGCAGCTCCCTGCCACTGACCAGCTCCCTGAGTCTCTGGAGAAATAACAGCTGAACACAGTCACCTCCCCGCCTTCTTCCCTACCCTTCCGCTCCCCCACCCCCAGTTGTCAAAAATCAAAATGCTTTCTGGCCAGCCTCCTCCAGCATAAGACAAAATACTCACTCCCTGCAAGTTGCCTCTAAATAGACAACGACAAACGGATGTGACATTTGTGTCTTTGAATTCCATCTGTCTGGGGAGCTCTTGGTCTCTCCAGCGCTACCGAACTGGTCCCAGGCACGTTCGGTCCAGGGTAACACAAGGCCTTGGACTCAGATCCTGGCTCCTCCACTCACCAGCATGTGACCTGGGGCAAGTGCCTTAACCATTCTGTGCCTCAGTGTCTGCATCTACAAAGTGGGAATCCTCCGTGGGCCTGTTGCAGGAATGGCTGAGCTGGTATCTCTGAAGCACGAGGAATAGTGGGCAACACATCATAAATTAGCATTCTTAGGCCTGGGGCTGGGGCTCAGTGGTAGCACACTTGTCTGGCATGTGTGAGGCACTGGGTTCGATTCTCAGCACCACCTATAAATAAATAAAATAAAGGTCTATCAACAACTAAAAAATACTTTAAAATTTAGCATTCTCGCACATTAGCTGCCACCTTCATCGTCTCTGTTCACTAGGAACCCTTGTCTCTGGCTCACTAAAAGCTGATCTTTTTCTTCTCTTCATCTACAAGCAGCTTACTCACCACTTCATTCACCAAGCAGCCTGTTCTCAAAGTCCAAACTGTGTCTCAAAACTAAAATAGGCTGTTTCTTTCCCAAACTCCCTTCTTCAGGCCAGATTCTGGCTCATTCATGGCACCTCGTGACCCCCTCAAAACGTTGGATTTTTCCCCTGCACAACCAACAAGATCTCCTTTGTTCATCCATGGGCTCGTATGAATAATGGCCGCCAGTCTGCAAAGCTCTTTTACTGACAATAAACTATTAATCCTTTATGGAGGCTGGGAAACCTAAGGGGTTGGCTTGCGGCCTTTCCTTTCCCACTAGCAGTTGGTAAATGGCAGAGCCAAAGTCGGGCTCCTGGCCTGTCTGACCCCAGGTCCTCTCTGAACATCACCTGCTCTCAGGAGATGCAGGAGATTATACACCTGAGAAAGAACTAAGGGGAAATGGGTGCAGGAGAAGCTGCCCTCTCCAGTTCCCCAAGGGCGGGCATAAAATTGGGAGACTGGCCCATGGCCTCTGTGTGGAAACTGTGTGTGCACACTGACATTCTGCTGTTGGTGGAAGCGAAGGAGGATGATTATACAATAATTTCTTTTCTTAGTAAGGAAAAAAATTAGAATCCTCTGGGACTTTGGGCAAGTCACTTTCTTTTTCGGTCCTAATCAGTTATACATGACAGCAGAATGCATTTTGACACATTGTATACAAATGGAGCACAACTTCTCATTCCTTTGGCTGTACACCTTACAGAGTCACACTGGTGTGCAATCAATCATACATGCACATTGGGTAATAATGTCCATCTCATTCCACCATCGTTCTCTCCTCCACACACCCTCCCCTCTATCCTCACTTCTCTCTGCATAATCCAAGTTCCTCCATTCTTCCCCATCCCCCACCCCCATTATGGATCAGTATCTGCTTATCAGAAAAAAACATTCGGCATTTAGTTCTTTGGGATTGGCTTGTTTCACTTAGCATGATATTCTCTAGCTCCACCCATTTATTTTTTATTTATTTATTTTTGCATTACAATTCTTAATACACCTTTATACCACAATTTATCATATCTCTGATAGTATATAAGGTATGTTGACACCAAATTCACATCTTAATACATGTGCTTTGTTTAATGATGAGGGTTTCCTTTCACCATCCATGCTTTCCCCTTCTCTCTCTCTCTTTCCCTCCCACCCCTATTCCCTATCTAGAGGTAATCTTCCTCCCTTGCTCTCCCTCTAGCTCCATCCATTTACCTGCAAATGCCATAATTTCATTCTTCTTTTAAGGCTGAGTAATATTCCATTGTATATATGTACCACATTTTCTTTATCTGTTCATCTGTTGAAAGGCACCTAGGTTGGGCCACAGTTTAGCTATTGTGAATTGACCTGCTATAAATACTGAAGGGGCTGCATCACTGTAATATGCTGATTTTAAATCTTTGGGGGATAAACTGAGGAATGGGATAGCTGGGTCAAATTGTGTTTCCATTCCAAGTTTTCTGCAGAATCTCCATACTGCTTTACATAGTGGTTGCACCAATTGCAGTCCCACCAGCATATATGAGTGTGCCTTTTTTCCCATATCCTCGCCAACAATTACTGTTGTTTATATTCTTGATAATGGGCAAGTCACTTTCTTATAAGTAAAAGGTTAGATCAGATGAGTATTAACATCCCTTCCTGCTCTCAAGTTTTTAGATTCTAAGACAATGACTCTCCTATCCACTAGAACTGATAAGAAATTTATAGAACTAGCACATAGTAGGTGCTCAAACAAATGCAGCTTCCTTCCTCTGTTTGGTCCTTTCCAAAACAGAAAAGTATGCCAGCACACTGGTGTGGCCAAGATGCCCGTCAGGTTGGGCCAGGCTCTTCGGAAGGCAGCAGGTGGCCACAATTGTCATGTTAGGAAGAACTGTGCTGAGCATTCTGCATAAATTTCCCTTTACTCCACCGGCCTCCAGGAGCAAAGATGCTGGCCTCTACTATCAGACAGTGGCTCCTTCACTCCGTTCACATGGGCTGGGCACAGCAAAAGTGCCAGGCTGAGTCAGCAGACCCAAAAGGGTTTACAGCAGCTTGGGATTTAGTTCTTCTGATCTACTATTCTCATCTAAAAAAAAAAAAAAAAATGGAAACAGCAATACCTCCCTCACCCTGCTACCCTGTAGAGGAAGTGGAGTAAAATATGGATGTATCTTTGTGCAATCCATAAATGCCAGATACTAAACCTGTATTCTTTCCCATCCTTCACAGCCCTCATCCTTTATGGGGTCCCCCAAAATGGCCACAGATAATTTTTCCCTTATTACTATTTTTGCTTAGGGTTTATTTTTTCTCGTGTGTTAGGGTTGCAATGATGTAAATAAATGTTTAAATTTAAAAAAAAAAAACATGGAGCAAAAATCTTAGAATTACATGTTATATGTTCTAAGAAATTATAACATTAGCCAAATTATAGTGTTATATTGTGTGCATGTATAACAACAAATCCCACTGTTATGTACAACTATTCTATATCGATAAAAACATGGAAAACGAAAATCAAGAAGTTATGACCGATAATGGAACTGACCTTCGAAGTCATTGTTATGAGGATTCGATGAATTGAGACGTGAAGTACTCAAAACAGTGCTGGGCTCGTGTCAAGTCTCAGTGAGTATCGGCTATTTCTATCATCATCACCATGTCCTGGTACATGCCTAGATCACCCCAGAAAGAACACCTTGGAAACCAATGACAAGTGGTTGCTTCTGAGAAGGGGGAATGTGACAGGGGACAGGTGTGGAAGCAATTTTTCTCCTTCCTTTTCCATAAAGAAAAGAAAAATAATATCCCTTTTTGCCTTTTTACCTTTAAATCACTTGGATCTAGTACCTACCAATATTAAAATTTACAAAATTGAAAAAGAATGATAAGCCAGCACACACACAGCCCTGATTCTGTGACAGCCGCTTGGCTCTTGGTCCTCTCCAGCCTGGCCCTGTCAGTAGGTCCCAGTCCTTCCTCTCCATCACCAGGTTGGCCATGCTATCAGCTGAGCAACTGACCCAGCACGGTGCCAAGTAACCCCATCCACCCAGTCATTTAACCTTCACATCAACCTTGGGAGCTAGGGAGTATCATTCCCGCATTTTTTTTTTATTATTGGTTCTTCTTAGTTATACATGACAGTAGAGTCCACTTTGATAAAATTATACAAGCATGGAATATATCTTATTCACAAGAACCCAAGCCAAGGCCTTAGAGATGGTGAGTAACAGAGCAGGGACCAACTAGGTACGTCTGGGTCATGAAGCTACATGTGGACCATGAACCACCACTGATCCAACCCCTCGCCCCCACCCCACTTGCATCCAGCCAGCTGGGCACGATCTGGCCCCTCAAACAAGAAAGAAAAAAAACCTATGTTACCCCTATTTATATATTCTCCATGCTCCCCTCCACCCCCCACAAAAAATAACCATAGCTTTTCTAGCCCCAAGCAAGAATAAGCATGTAATTTTCCTATGTTCATATATATGAATACACCACCAGTGAACCTCCACGTCCTGTTCAACTGCAAAAATGGGATCCTAATTAGAATAAGTCATACTCCATGTATGTATAAAATGTCAAAATACACTGTTCTGTCATGTTTTTCCAAAAAGAATTTTAAAAAATAGGCACTTTGTTAAATATTGACTGGATTAAATCAAACTTGTCAAAAACTGCATGCCTATAATCTCACTGGCTTAGAGAGACTGAGGCAGGAAGGTTGCAAGTTCAAAGCCAGCATCGGCAATTTAGTGAGGCTTCCCTAAGCAACTCAACCAGGACATCATTATCCAAAGTACGTGTATAAAGACACAAATTGGTGTGAATATACTTTGTATACAACCAGAGATATGAAAAAGTGTGCTGTATATGTGTAATATGAATAATAATGCATTCTGCTGTCACATATAAAAAATCAATTTAAAAAAATGAAAAAATAAACAAATAAAAAAGAGGTTAGGGATGTGGCTCTGTGATAAGTGCCCCTGGGTTCAATCTCTGGTATATTAAATAGATAGATAGATAGATAGATAGATAGATAGGTAGATAGATAGATAAATAAAATGTGTGTGTGTGTGCATATATACACACACACACACACACACACACACACATATTTACACACACATACACACACACATGTAGTCCCTTGTTCAGGTCACAGTTTTCATCATTATTGTCATTATAATAGGCATATATTTCATGAGGCAAGTCCACCACGGTTGGTTCTAGAAAAAAATCCATGCATGTATAAGTTCTGGCAGATCTAGAAAGAGCTTCTATATAACACATCCATGCACCCCATAACAATGTTGTAGTCAATGATGGTTAGCATATATGACAGTGCTTCTAATAAGAATATAAAATCTCTATGGCTTAGTGACATCATAGCCATTGTGACATCCTAGCTCAACATAGATCCCTCCTTTGTTTGTGGTGAAGCTGGCATAAAAAACCTACTGCACTGCTAGTCATATAAATGCAGAGCACTTAAAATTATGCAGGATAATAAAAAGCTGTTTCTGAGTTATGTATTTACTAAACTACTTTTTAGCTGTTATTAAGTTTGCTGCAAAAGACTATGCCCTGTCACACCCACAGCAGCTTCACGCATCTCACGTTTACAGTGTCTCTTGAAGGGCCCCGTGGAGTGGCTTACTTCTATCACCTACACCTGGGTACACACACTCTGATGTTCACACAGCAAAATCGCTAATGACTCAGTTCTCAGAACATGTCAGGTCATTGAGGGACACATGACTGTACTTCAGGGAAGGGAAGAAGGACAGGAATTTACTACACAGCCTTGGAAATTTTGCAAAATTGCCTTCTCTCCCCTCCCAACCTATACACACCCACGTATACTCACGAACACCCTCAGTCCAGATAAGGTGGTTCAGCCATAAATCTATCGTGGTGGGGCAAGAGGTTTTATTTAGCAATTACAGAGCTGTTATTGCTCAATTATCAATCCAAGGAGGGAGGGATCAGCTCACCATCTCCCTTATCTTGAGGCTCTGATTGAGACACCTGTCAGAACTTCAGCCAGACAGCTGCCTTTCGGGTTTGTTATCTCAAAGGCCCTGCTGAGATGGGGCGGGCCCTGGGGCAAGGCAAGGCACCTCCAGACAGACTGGCAGTGGGCACCCTCCTCAGATGGAAGCGGGTGTGGGTGGCTCCCAGAAGCGCCCCCTTAGAGCAGAGGATTCTCCTTCACATCCTTATTCTTGGAAGAGGGGGCTACCCCACTCCAGAAGCCAGGAATCTGGTCCTTCCTGGGAAGCCCGGGGTCAGAAGCATTTTGCCCCTGGAGGTTCCTTAGAGAAAGGGGGTCAGTGTTCCAAATGACAGAATCAGAGTTATTATCCTGGGAATGAACTGTTGCATATTACTGTAAAGTTGACCAAATGTCTGCTATCCATCTTCTCATGTGTTATTATTCCACAACCATCCAAGAAAGGCCAGCAGGGCAAAATGTCCAGCTCTGTTTTTCAGATGCATCACAATGAGATGAAGTGACTTGTACAAATCACACAGCTGAATAAATGACATCTATTGTGGCACCATCTGAAATTGCCAGTAAAGATGGGAAGCCAAAGGTCTTCTCCTTTGAACTTCAGAAGACAAAGGCAAATCTTGACCTGTACCTTGACCTGGCAAAGCCACCAGAGGAGTCGGCCCACAGATTCATAGGTCCCTTGTGGCCTTGGGGGAGGAGCAGGGTAACAGCCCTGCCTGAGACCTTCCTTACCCTCCATTCCTCTCTGCCTTCTGGAATCCATGGAACAGCCGGGCACCTCAGCAAAGTTTCAAATGACCACTGGAAGAGGGACCAAATGGAGAGTAGAATGCCACCCGCCACCCCAGCTCAGGCTGGTTTGCCCAGCTGAGAGGAACAGTGTTGCAACTCTCCTACCCAGGTGGTCAAGGATTCTCTCTTGGCTTCAGGAAGCACCTCTCTCCTCTAGACTAAGGCCCCACAGGTTCATCTCTGCCCTCACCTTACCCCAGGCTCCAGGACCCTTCTTCTAAGTCTCCAAAGTCAGCAGGACATTTGCACATGGCTGCCTTACCTCCTTGCAGCCAGCAAGCCTTGACTCAGAAGTGTCCTGTTCCTCTGAGGGCCACACATCTGCATCCACTCCAACCTCAAAACCTCAAATCGTTACTAAATTCTGTTCCCTCTCTGCACATCCAGCCAACAAGTCCCATCGATACATTTGTAGTTAAATCTCGGTGTGTTCTACCAATGTTCAAGTGACCTACAGAAAGAGCTTGGTGGTTCTCTCAATGAGAAAAGTGGGAGACCAGGAAGTCCCTTCCCCTCCTTGTCTGTTGCCCCGACTCTACACTTGAGCACCACAAGGTGGGAATGGTCTCTCTTTTCCCCACCACCCTGCACAGAGCGCAGTAGGGGCTCACAAACTCTCTCTGCTCCCAGCACTTGGAATTGACAGTTCTCAATACCAGTCTGCTTTCCAGTGTTCCCCAAATATGAGGAAAGCAACCAGAAAACAAACAGAAGGGGCAGCGTTTTGTTTAGGAACCACCTTCACGCTGTCTGACTGCTTTCCATTTTTAAGCCTGTCGGCTGGTTTTCCATTTTTAAACCAATCTGACTCCATCCATCCACCCAACCTTGCTCCCTGACAGCTCCCTGACAAACACCATCTGAACTGTGGACATGTCCATCTTGGTCCAGGTCAGTTAATTCAGGAAGCAGTGCCCAGCCCTTATGGCCCAGCAGAGGAGGCAAGTGGCATAAATTTAGGGGGTGGAAATCATGAGACCCTGCATTGCCTCTCTTCTAACCAGTGGGAGAAATTTCACTGACAGGAAACAAGGCCCAGCTGCTTATAACTGGGGACGAGGCTTGAAATACACCTGAGGGCTGGGGAAGCAGCTCAGTGGCAGAGTGCTTGCCCAGCATGAGGCCTTGGGTTCAATCCCCAGCACTCGGGGGAGGAAAGAAACAACACCTGGGAGAACTGAATGTTTACTTCATACTGAAGTGTAAATGACTGCCGGCTCCTGAGAGCTAACTGATGAGGATGTTCCTGACAAGGAAGAGAAGAGCATCTAGGGTCTAGGAAGTCTGAGCCGGGGGATTTTTGTCCCAGCTCTGCCTATAATTTATCTGGTGTCTTTTAGGAAGATACCCGATAAATTAAATCTATTTATTTGAGACTAATTAACAAAGCTATAGAATGGGACAATTCAACTAGATGGTCTCTAAGATCCTTTTAAGATCTGGCAGGCTGTGATTCAATTATTTCCATTTCATCCTATTCAGTTTTGTATTCTTAAGCCAGCACAGTGCACCTAACAAGTGTTTATCATGAATGCTCCTAAAAATTGCCATTGTTCAGCGCCTGAGTCAAACGCTACCTCCCAGGTAGATTTACTAATCAAGGTCATCACAACCTCCCAGGAGTAGAGAAAGAAACAGACAATGAACTCCTGTTTACAGTCATGAGTCACTTACTGCAAGGGGGCACCCATTTTGAGCAACGACTTCATCATTGTGTGAACATCAGGGTTGTACCTCTACGAACCAAGCTGGCTACGACGTCACCAGGCAGTATAGTTTTGTGGGACCATCTTCATATGCATCATTGGCCAAAATGTCACTATGAGCAAATAATTTATGCTCCTTTGGAGCAGCAAGAGTTGAGGGTTAGTTGACAGGAAACAAACCCCTGCAGTGGCATAGTAAAATCACAGTGGACCCTTAGATTCGCACAGCGATTTACCACTGGCCATCCTCTTTCCTACCCATAATCCAATTGGATCCTCCTTGAAACTGTGTGCAGTCGTACAAGACTGATCATCCCCATTTTACAGACTGAGAAACCAAGTCTCAGACAGAGGAATGGCAGGAAGTCAGTGGAAGCCAGGATTCAAACTCATATCAGGCAATTTGTCATGTTCCATGTACCCCCTACCTCACTCTATTTTCCACCTCCAGTTCCAGACCCATAAGTGACCGAATAAAAGGCACAGGGAGATATCCTGGAGGAAAAGCTCAGCCCACGGCAAAGTCGGACAGGCTAAACAAACCTCTGTTAGCTCTGGCTCTGGGCTCCAGCCTCTCTGCCTGGCAGCAGAAGCCATCCTGTCCCCCTGCTGTTCACTGTTCCTCCCTGCGCTGCCTTGGCTGGGACAGTGCACCTCCTCCATGGCTCTGGCTGCAGCAAGGTGGCCAGCTCCTGACCGCCTCTTGCCCCTAGAGCTCTGTCCTTTCAAGGCCAAGTTTATTCTGGGGTCAAGGCAAGCAAGAAATCGGACAGAGATAAGAACGAAGCCAATCAGGAAAGAGGTCAGGGGTGGAGAGCGAGCGAGCGAGAGAGAGAGAGAGAGAGAGAGAGAGAGAGAGAGAGAGAGAGGGGGGGGAGGGGGGAGGGAAGAAAGAAAAAACAAAGGAAGGTGAAAGACGAAGGGAGGGAGGGAGGGAGGAAAGAAGAGAGGGAGGGAAAAGGAAGAGAGAAAAGAAAAGGAAGGAAGGTGGAATGAAGGAAGAGGAAGAAAGAAAAGAAAGAGAAAGCGGCTTTAATAACAGGGTAATTGCCCTGTTTAGGATTATAATCCACCAGCATTTCGACAAACTTTGTGACACATGATGACAAGTTAATAAACCAGATACCTCACTGTGTGTGTTAAACAGACGCCTCGGCCTCCTTATGCAGGGAGGCCGATAACCCCCCACCGCAGCTAAAAACTAAGGTAGAGGACAAGGAAACAAAAAAAAAAAAAAAAAGTCAGGTATGGGGGAAGAAAGCCAAGAAGGTGGGGAAACTGGTTATTTCTGTTGTCAAAATGGCCCCAGCAATAAATCACCATTAATAATACTGTCATCTTTCAAAGAAGCGCGCTGGCTGCCAAGGCCTTTGAAGTAGCAGCACCTATAATTTCCCACCTATAAAAGGTACCTTTGTGCATGTGTCACCCTGGAAGCCGACAGGAGCGAGACATCCAAGACTTCATAACTTCCCCACGCCCATCACGCCCATCCTGACAGGCTACCACCCGGCGCCTGCGCACTGGCCCGCGCTCCCTGGCCCCTGGACCAGCCAAGCCAGCTTCGCTCTGAGAGGCCCAGCGGCTGGGAGGCTCTGCCACTGCAGAGCTGGAAGGTGGGAACCAATGAGGAGCGCTAGGAGAAGCCGGTGTCTCATGACCCAGAAGGACACCTTCCTGCTCCCCCTGGGCATGAACCCCCCAAGAACAAAAGCCTGGGGAAACTGAGTGTCCAGGCAGTAGCCCTAGGAAGGTGGGCCTTAACACAGAGTCACCAGCAGAATCTCCCCAGCCCCTCCCACAGACATAACTAGGTGGTCATGGGACCTAAATCTTTACCAGGCTCCCCCCGCACCCCCTCCGCCCCCAAAATTGCTTTTCATGTACACAGAAGTGAAAAGCACTGACCCAGGGTCCCTTTCCCTCCAGAGCCCCACCAGGAGTCCAGGAGCCGTGGAAAGACACACAGGCTGCTTCACCCAAGGTCACAGAAAGAAGAATAAATGGAGCTTGTATTAGTTGGCTATAGCTGCTATAACAAATATGACAAGTTAGATGGCTTAAAAGACAGTCCGGCAGGCTGGCTTCTTCTGAGCCCCTTCCTTTGACTTGTTAGACGTTCACCTTTTCCCTGTGTCTCCTGTGTGTGTCTGTGTCCTTAGTGCCTCTTCTTACAAAGATACCTGTTATATTGCATCAGGGCCCACCTTAATGACTTCAGTTCATCATAAAGATCTATTTAAAGACCCTATCTGTTGGGTGTGGTGGCATACGCCTATAACCCCAGCAACTCTGGAGGCCGAGGCAGGATTACAGGCTTGAAGTCAGCCTCAGCAGCTTAGTAAAGCTATAAGCAACCTAGTAAGACCCTGTTTCAAAATTTAAAAATTTAAAAGTGCTGAGGGTGTTGCTCAGTGGTTAGGCACCCTTGGGTTTTATACTCTGAATCATTAAAATATAAAATAAGGATCCTATTTCCAAATACCCTATCTCCACAGTCTAAGGTACTGAGGGTAGGATTAGGACTTTAGCCTAATGGAACAAAGGCCCCAAAAGCCACCAATCTGTGGCAACATCTGAAACTCTCATTTCCTGAAAACTGAGATAAATGTTATTCTGGAAAACCCAACTCAGTCCTCTAATCCTCACTTCACCTGGGGGATGATTTGCCTCCAGATTTAAAATAGACCCTCCTCACCCACATCCTATCCAAGGGAGGGTCCTCCCTTTTGCAATGAGATCCTTTTGAATGTGACTTGGACTAAGAATCCCAAGGTGTCGCTAAAGTGAACACTTATTGAGCACCTACTATGTCCCCAGCACTACACTAAAAAGCTGGTATCATTACATCTGCACGTCTACAAATGACAAAGCTGGTAGGTCATCTGTTCAAGGTCATCAGCTCATAAGGGCCTAAGTCCTGGAGCCCAAGTCCTAGTGACTCCAAATCCCATGTCTTCCTCCCTTATATTTTCGGCCTCTTCTCTATCCACATAGATGCAAAATGAACAAAGTTTGAGCTGCATTTAGAAAACCTGGGGAGCTGATGGGGGTTAAGAATAGGGGTTGATCATTTTAGAGAGGATTAAGGCTACTTTTATCTGTGGGGCATTGTTCTCAAATCGTGGCCATTTGTTTTTATGTGTTTTATTTAAGCACACGTGTAGTCTATTGGTAGATATGCTTGCATGCGTTCCTTCTAAGAACCAGCTCAGCTTCAAGTACCCCGGATCCCAACTAAGATCTACCACTCCCTACTCAGTCCCTTCCCTCTCTGGGCTTGATTCCTCCTTGTCAGGGAAAGGGTTAAGCTGAGGTTTTTCTACAGCCCCTTCCTTCACTTTCACTTTTGATTCTGAGGGAAGCCCTGAAGCAGAGAGAAGATGGTGAGAATTTGCCTAAATGTTCGCTCCACCCCATCCTGGAAACCTTAAAGCTCAGCCCCAAAGCTTCCGTGAGTCCTGAGGCAGAAGAGCTCCATGACCTCCTGCCCCTGCCTCCAGCCACCTCCCCCTGGTCCTGCCCGGACAGACAGTGCACCAGCTCCCCAGCCAGCTGTTCGGAAATCCTCTGGTTGCACCTCATTTTCTCCACCAGCCTTGACTTTCTTGTGGGCATCAGTCACCTAATCCGAGGCCGCTGTAAACATCCACTGGTCGCATGGACACTAGAGAAGGCTGAGGGGGATCCTCTAAGGCTTGGGACCTTCTCCAGTTTCAGTGACCACTCGGTGATTCCCGGAGCCTGGCTGCTCTGCTGGGGACTGAGGTTTAGAAGACTTTCCTAGTCCACTCTCATGGCGGGGCTGTGAGCAAAGCCCTTTAACCTCTCAGTTTCTCCTATGAAATGAGGGATGGGGTTCAAGGACTCCGGAGGGTGCTTGAGGCTCTAGGTTGGTCTCCCCTGCCTGCTCCCATCTACCCATGAGGCATTTCACAGCCACACAGGAGAAGGCTTGCAATACCTGTCACACACACAGAGGGACCACAGCCACACAGCCTGCCCTCACCTTCCTGGGCACAGGCTCCATGTTCTCTCCCCTACCACAAAAATCCTCTCTGGGCCTCAGAAGCAGCTCCCAGGACTGGACTGGCCCTACCATGGCTCCTGAGAGGACAGCTTCTTGGCAGAGATGGGAGTGGGTGGAGTGGAGCAAACCAACCCTCTTCAGCTGCCCTGGGGCCTGACAGCCACCGGGAGAGATTTATGACCTGGACAGCTTTGATCCCAGCCTCTGATAAACATCAGGAACAGCCCGACCCTAAGCCTGGAGGAGCAGGTTTATGGGTTAGAATGTAGCCTCCTGGAGGAAGGGAAGCAGGAAGGCAGGACCCAGGTACAGGTTGGGCCCTGAAAGCCCAGGCACTGCCCTCCCCCTTCCCCTCTGGCGACAGCAACATAGGGTGTGGGGGGGGCGGCTCTGAAACCAGAAGCCACAGGCTCAGAGAGAGGTCAAGACTCTGTCAAAGGTGAGATCGGAGTAGGACTGGAGGGCATGGGCCCAGGCCTCTGAAATCCACCCCCCACCGGCTCACCTGTTCTTGCAAACATCATGGCCCGGGTTTCTCTAAACTAGACCAAGATAAAGCACAGGAGGGAAAAGGAGTCAGATAAGATTTGACCTGAGGAAGGCCCATTCACCCAGCAGCCCCTGGGCTTTGTTGTCCACAGTCTTGTTGTTGACACTGTTGTTCTGAGTGATGACGGAGGTGGTTAATTGCTTGACGATATTTCATCCTTGCCTCCTTTCAGAGAGAACAGAAGGCCCGAGAGTCTCCCTGTGGTCAGGAAAACTTCATGGTGCTTCCCCTTGCCCTCCACTTGGCCCCTGGGAATAGTAGGGAACCTGCACGCCCTCATGGAGCATCCCCAGTCCTTAGTGATTGAAAAGACACCCCAGGAACAAAGCTATCCCCACGTCCAAGGAAGGGCCAAAGCGCTTCAGCTGGATGTCACCACAGATTCATTGCCTAAAGTCTAAAGTCTCAGCCACCTCCACAAAAATTATTCCTGTCTGGACAGCAGCTTCTGTGATGGAGAACCCTAGGAGAACCTTCTGGAAGCCCGTCCAACAGGCAGGATCTTTGCACTCAGGTCCAGAGCATGTGCAGGAGACACGTCTCTGAAGTGATGCCCTAATAAACTCGCAGCTCTTCGTTGTGCCCAGCAAACCAGTCTGTGGTCCACACAGACAGGAATAAATACGTATTTGTTGAGCACCAAATTGGGTCTAATGACCCTGGCCTGTCTCACAGGGTCATCTTGAGAAATCGCTGATGTCAGACGATGATGGTGAGCAGCTGTTCTCCATTTGCACTCAACAAGAGAAAAGGGCCTTAAATTACAGCGGGAGGGATTAAGGTTAAACATTAAGAACAGCTTCCTGGCTGGGAGGCTTGTGAAACACTGTAATGTGTTACCCAGGGATTGCTGTAGACATTCCTTTTTCAATGAGACTTTAAAAAGGAAGGAGGTTGGTGATCTGCCCGGGAGATTTTATTAGGAACTTTATTAGGTCATCTGGTCCATCCTCTTGGAGGACAAGGTTTGGACTGAATGCCCACCAAGCAAGGTCTTTCTGGGCATAAGATGACTCCTGTAGTTGCTTGTCATCAAAAATATCGAAAAGCCAGGCAAAGTGGTGCACGCCTGTAATCCCACCTTGCACAGTTAAAGAGAGAATGCAGAGCCATCAGTAGGCCACCAATTTAAGCCTTTTCTAGGGGCCCACTTTAAGCCTTTTCTAGCAGTGGTCAACTGTAACAACACAAGGGGAAATGCTGTTTCCAAACCCTTCGGAGACCAGATGGTCATTTTTCAGGGTAGTACCAAGAGAAGCCTCCCCAACACCAGGGTCAGGACCTCAAGTCAAGTGGCAACCCCAGGATGACAGGGCAACCCCTGACATTGCCAGGGCTAAGAGGTCACTGATTCTGATGAGCAAGAGTGAAAGAGAAATAATACCATAACATATTATTGCCAGTGGAGCAATCTACCCATTTGACAGATAGGGAGACTGAGGCCTGGACGTGGGCCAATGCCTTCACAGTGACTGTGTATCAGACCTGGGACTGGAAAAATCACAATGAAGAGCCTGACTTTACCCCTCACCAGCTCTGTGACCTGAAGCAGTTCATCTGACATCCTCTGGCCTACAGTAGCCTCACCTACAAGGTGGGAATGTTATCAGCATTGACCTAACATGTGAGGCCCTGCCAACACTCAACTGCACCACAGATCTGCAGTCACTGGCCTTGCTATCGGTGCTCTGAATCTCTGAGTCCTTTCTGTTAGTCTAACTGCCCTGAGCCTTGTCCTCTAACTCCAAAGTGATTCTGGTAAATTCTTAGATGAATGGAAAAAAATCAAAGCTTTGATCTTTAAGACCAGGGAAGGATATCATTAGTCCTGTGTTTATCTTATCCAACTCCCTTGGTTTTGCAGATGAGGAGATGGAGGATGCCCAACAGCAAAAATATTCAAGGAAGTGGGGGTGGGGTGCCAAGGATCAGCTCTGTTGACCTCCCAGTACCGGGAAAGCTGGCCTGCTCCCTGGCCCTGGGCATAATTAGATTGTCAGTGCATTAACTTGAAATCCCAGGTTACTAAACCATCCTTCGGCCTCTAGTTCCCTAATAAACTTGCAGCTCTTTGCTGTGACCAACAAACCAGTCTGTGGTCCGCACATGCACCTCTGTTTCCACAGCCCTCAGTTACCTGGTCTTTCTCCCAGAGGGTCTCTTGATAAAGCCCCCATGTGGGCGGCTGACAGCAATAGGGGTCTGATCAGTGATTTGGCCTTCCCAGGCTCCCTCTGCAGCCCTCCCATCTCTCACATCCTCGGTGCCTCTCCTACTCACTCCCAGCTCAGTCCCACCCACCTCTAGGGTGAATTCCCACTCATGGTAAGAGGCAGGGATGCGTGCTGAGTGTCTCTTATTTGCAAAGTTCTATGTAAGTCAATGTTATGATTTGGTCCCCCTCCTTCCCGACCATGATGCAAGATAGTTATTGTTACCACCTTTACAGATAAGAAAACCAAGAATCACAGAGTCTGACTACCCTGTCCTAGGCACACAAGGGGCACAAGTGGCAAATCTGGGCATTAAACCCTGGTTTCTAAGTTCTGAAGCCCATCCTTCTTTGGTGGGGCACATCAAGTCACTCTTCCTGAATGTTTCTGACATCACTTGCCATTTCTGATACCACAGCCCTCATCTTGTCCCCAGGCCTGAGTCCTCTGGGATTAGGAGAGTCCCCTCCCCATTCCCCAGATCCTCAGGTTCCTGTGACTAACTGGCATGCCTGCAGCCACCTGCCCATGCTCCCAGGTTCTCTGGCACTGTGAGTCTCCTACCATCTGGAGGGTGCTTCCCCTCACTAGTCACCTGGCACCACACCCTCTGGTGACACCTGCAGAAAGGGACTCTTGCAGAGCCCAGCCTTCCTAGGGCACTTGGTTTTTTTGCCAGATTCCCCCCAGACTCAGAAGGGCAACCAGGCGTCCTAGAATGACCTCCAGTCACAACCACAGTAGACTAGCCATTAAGAGAACAGACACTGGGGCCAGGCTAGCAGGGAGCACGTCCTTATCCCTGCCTTGGTTTTCCCATTTATAAAATGAAATGATGAATCCCTGCCTCACTGTGCTTTTGTGAGAATTCAATGAGTGAATATTTGTAAGCAATTAAAACAAAGCCTGGTACATGGATGGTGCAACATATATGTTATTAAACAAAAGCAATGCCCGTATTCTCAAGGTTTTAGGGGTTTTGTTTGTTTGGTTGGTTGGTTGGTTGGTTTGGTTTGGTTGTAGTACCAGGGTTTGAACCCAAAGGTGCTTAACCATTGAGCCACATCCCCCAACCCATTTTGTTTTGTTTTGTTTTTTTTTAAATCCTGAGGCAGGGTCTCACTAATTTACTTAGGGCAATGATAAACTACCGAAGTTGGCCTTGAACTTGGGATTCTCCTGCCTCAGCCTCCTGAGTCACTGGGACTGCAGGCCTGTGCCATGATGCCTGGCCCATTCCCTCAAGTTTTAAAACACAGACCAGGAATCCAGTCACAGGGACATAAAATCTTAATATTAGAAAAAAGATGCCTTCCTTTTACCAGCATAGTGCCTGAGGCTGTTCATGCAGCCTCTGAAATACCTGTAAGGACAGGGAGCTCACCACATGCCAGGTAGATGATCTCAGTATTAAATAATTTTATTTAATTCCTTTTGCCCTGAGCTAAAAGTAGTCTATCTGGAGCTTCCACCTTCTGTCCTGAGGCCTGAGCCCTTGAGCCCTGGAGGCTGCTCCCTTCCCCATGACAGCCCAGCCCCACGTTCCCTCGCACCCCTGCCCAGGGCATCCGCAGCTGTGCAGTGTGTGATTCAGGGCGGTTTCCATGTTGGCAGGTAATACAAACCAGCCTAGCACATTCTTCCCTGCTGCCCGCACCTTCCCTCTCCCAGGCCCCCAGGCCAGCATACCAGCACGCACACCCGTGTTGACAGCTCCCAGGGCAGGCGCTCCAGCCAGCCAGGCAGGGTGCGGTCCAGAGCCAAGTGGCTGGTGCCTGGGGACACAGTGGGTAATGTGAGCTCCCAGGAAAGCACAGGTCCAGAGAGAGGGAAGGGAGAGGCCTGTCCAGAGTCTGCTCTAACCCAGGGGGCTGGGCGAGGAGGATCTGGGAGGCACCATGATGTCGCCTGCCCTTTCAGCAGCTGGAGCCTTTGGAGCTAAGCATTGCCCTCTTCCTCCGTGCCTTTATTCAAAGTAAAATTGATGGGAAGAAGAATACAGAAAGCCCGCCGTACTTTGGTGTGAATTAAACTGACGTTTGAGTGGGGGGGTAGGTAAATAATGGGAAGGGGTGCCCAGAAAGAGAAGATGCTGGCAAATGTAGGAAGGGCATCACAGGTAAAGACTCTCCTACAAACCTCCTGCACCTCTCAGCTTGTCCAGAAAGAGTGAAAAAGAAGAAGATAGAGTATTTATTTCAGGGACTACCACATACCACTACCACACCCTAAACTTCAACCTAAATGAATATATTTAACCTTTATAACCATACTGTGAGATAGATGTCATGATCCCCATTTACAAATAAGGAAATCAGGACTCAAGAGAAGTGAAGCAAGCTGCCTAAAGTCACACAGCTAATAAGGGGCAGAGTCAGAAACCAAACTGAGGTCTCACTGGGTACTGATCCTTTCAACTATATGACGAGACCACATTGCCTCCTAAGAAAGGCCCAAGTGCTGTAGAGCTTCCAAAGAGGCTGGAAAAGGCTTCATCTCACACATATAGGCTCACACACACCCCAGGACCCAGAGCCCCAGAATAGGATTCTGGGACCAGATCTGGTTCAAAGAGGCTAACTCGGCCTCTCTCTAGCTTGGGTTCCTCTCAAAGAAACTTGGGTTCCTCTCTCAAAGAAACCAAGCTCCCATTTCTTTGTCTGTAAAAAGGGCACCTATTTCATTGGGTCTGAGGGATAATGAACTGGATCGCTATTTGAAATGCCCTTAGAACACTGAGCAAGCATGTCACAGATAGGGGATCAGCCAAGAGAGTCCAGACAGGCTTCAAGAGTCCAGGATGAGGGTCATTCATACCTCTGAGACCTTGTCTCAAAAGAAAAGGGCCCTTGTCTGTGAAGCCCTCCCAGTGTTTCCAAACCAAACATTCTAGAAAGTAGAAACCACCTGAGCTGCAGCTCTAAGTGAGTCTCTTCCCAGCAGTGGGGGACACAAGTCTCAGTGGGGTCCGCAGGGGCTTCTTTTGAGCTGTTTTAAAGAGGTCAAGCTAAGCCAGCTGCTGTGGTGCCTGGGATCCTGGCAACTCAGGAGGCTGAGGCAGGATAATCACAAGTTCAAGACCATCCTGAGCAACTTAATGAGACCTTGTCTCCAAATAAAAACTAAAAGGGCCAGGCATGTAGCTCAGTGGCATAGTGCTTACCTAAAAAGTGGGGTGGCGGGGTGGGGTTCAACCCCCAGCACTCTAAAAACTAAACTGAAATAAAAATAAATAGATGGAACTGAAGGTTCTAGGCTGCCTGTTGTCCAGTCCAAAACAATGTCACATTCAATTAATCAGCCCTGTAGAGGGTGGGACCAGTAAGACCCAGTGTCCATGTGCCTTGAGGGGCCATGGCACTGGAGTACCCCTGACCCTAAGAGGGAACATGAGTGAGCACATCCAGGTGCAAGCCAAAACTGCTGTCTTCCCCTGCCAGTCACCAAGAGGCAAGCTATCTCCATGGCTGCAAGGAGAGAAGAAACAAGGGACAATAGTCCCACAGGAGATGGAAGATGGGGGCCCCCTGTGTCCAGGGCCCCCTGATCTGATGATCAATCAGACATCACCCTTTCTGTACTCACAATAGGGAATATAACTTCTAAACTGAGCTTTTCTCTCACTCTTTATTAGGCTAACGAGAGAGAGAAAGAGAGAGAGAGAAGACTCCATCCGTCTTTAGCAAGTGGTGGATTTCCCCTCTTGTTAGACATTTAGAGACCCACTGATTTATTAGTGAACATCTGGATTCCTGATGTCCAGCCCGCTGTGGAAAGGGGCTGACAACTCACATGTGTGATGCAGTCCAGCTCAGCCAATGCACACTGGGCACCTGCCATAGACAGTTCCCTGGGGAGACACAAGATGGATTAGATGGAGAGTAGTTTGCCGGTGAGCAGAGCAGACAGAGGGTAAACAAAGAATTCTAATGGAAGGAAGACGTGGTCACCGCTAGATGAACATTTCAAACAAAATGCCCCAGAAACCCAGGCAGGGGAAATGTGGCAGGAAGGCTAAGAAGCATGTGTTTGCTTTCTAGAAAGTGATCTGGGATATTCATCAAGACCTGAAAAAATGTTCATAACCTTTGACCCAGAAATTCCACTTCCAAGAATCTATTTTGAGGATCTAATCAGAAGCATGCATGAAGATTTATATGCAAAGACATATTTATGTTGTGTATAATAGAAAAACATGGGGAACAGAGCACTTTATAATAAGCACATTATGTGCCAAAGGAATGGGAAGGGAAAAGTATTTCAAGCAGAGAGAAGAGAAGATACAGAGACGTGGCAAGAAGGAGCTGTTATGAGGAGTCCCCCAGAAGCTCATGTATAAGACACTGCAAGAAAGTTTAGAGGTGAAATGATTGGGTGGGGAGAGTCTTAACCTAATGAGCACATAAATCCCCAATAGAAATTGACTGGGTGCCGGGGCTTAGCAGAGTGTGCGAGCCTGGAGGTGCACATAGGTCTTCAGGGAAGTGAAGTACGTTCCCTGTGAAGTGAAGGTGGGAAGGTGCTGAGGAGATGGACGTGCACTTTGATCACACAAGATTGTCTGCCTGGAAGGCGCTTCTGCAGGACACCAGCATTTGAAAGGCCTCCTCTAGTCTCTAGAAAGATTGGTGGCCATCGCAGAGCCAGCACACCTTAGCTCAAATTCAGGCTCTGCTACATGTTTAAAACAATGGTAATCAAGGTAACCAATTCACAAGGTTATTTCAAGGTCACACAACAACCTTGAGCAGGAACCCTGTGGCTGGCACAGATTCACACAATGAAAGGCTGTCTCTATGGGGCTTGTTGCTGGTCATGCCTCCCAGTTGCCTGTCTCCAAAGCTAAAGGACAAACACACCAAGAATGTAGCATAAGTGTCAATATTCATATTTATAGGCCAACACATAATCGTGACCTCTTACATACAACTACACAACCTGTTTACCCACAAGTGTCCTTACAGTCACATTTAACTAATATTCATAACTTAAGACAATTTTCTTTTTTTTTTTTTTGAGAGAGAGAGAATTTTTAATATTTATTTACTTTTTAGTTTTCGGCGGATACAACATCTTTGTTTGTATGTGGGGCTGAGGATTGAACCCGGGCCGCACGCATGCCAGGCGAGCGCACTACCACTTGAGCCACATCCCCAGCCCTCCTCAGCCCTTCTTGAAGCCAAAATCAGAGCCACCCTGCCCTGGGGATCCATCTGCCCACCCAAGGCTCATCTTCAAAGAGCACAACTCCCTGGTGCTGCCCTGAGGTCACCAGCATCCTTCTGTAGTTCCTGAACAGAGACAGGCAGCAGCAGGAATCACCCACCTGTGCTTGTCCACGTGCTGTCCCCCAGTCAGGAAGTCCAGGTCACTGCTGTGACACTCTAGAGAAAGGGGAGAGGGAAAGAATCTCTCAGGAACCAGGAGAGAAGGAAGGCCATAAGCCTTCTTCCCATCTAGGAGCCTTTCCCAAGCCTGCTCTGACCCAGCCCTCCCCTGGGCGAAGCAGCCGCCAGCTTCAACCTGGCTATTTGCCAGCCTTCGAGTGTCGCCTTTAGTTTGGGGAACTCAGCAGTTCCAAGGTGCTGACCTTCTGGCCAGGGCCACAAGAAACACCTGTCACAGGCATGAGTGCTAATGACAGGCCCAAGTGAGTGGCATTAAGGTTAGCACCTGCATTAGTGAGGTGCCCCTCAAGGTCAATGGTGCCCATTGAAGCGGCCTGGGGGGGAGGGCGAGAGCTGGGGACCAGCCACCATTCAAGCCAAGCCCATGGTTCTATTTCTTGTGCTAAAGTTCTCCCCAGTCATCCAGGTAACAGAAGTAACTCTGGGGATTCTTCTCTTGTTCATGTGGAGCAGGAGGAAGAGAAGCAAAAGTCAGACACGTTTGTCTTAAGTAACCTGTTACCCTGCCACTGGGAAGATGCTCCCTCCTGGAACTGACGGGAGGGGGCTTGTTGATGCAGGACCAAGGCTCCTGGAGGGTTCTCCCCACTGCAGGTGAACTAAGCCTGAGTCCCTCTAGGAGGTCAACCCACCGTCCTCTACTCAGCTCCCAGGACCAGCGGGCTCCTGCTCCTTCCCTCAGGTGAGTCTTCCTCCCTTGGGTTCTCCCTGCTCAGCTCCAGGGCTCTCAATCCTCCCACAGCACCCTCCCTTGGCCACCCTCAGAGACCACCTGGCTCCATGCTGGGACTCTGTGAGGGCTCATCACTTTGGGACAACAAGGGTGAATCCGGATGCCAGGCTTGCTCAAAATGGAAATCAACACCAAAATGCAGGTTCAAGACGAAAGAGGGAAGTGCTGGGTCCTAGATGATGATTGATTTTACTTATCCCTAGGGGCACATTCTAAGACCCCTGTGGATGCCTGAAACCACAGATGTAGCAAACCCTGTAAATACTACATGTTTTCCTCTACGTGCATATCTATGATCATATTTAATTTATAAAATAGGCACAGTATGCGATTAACAATAACTACTTAAAAAGAGAGAGAGAACAATTGTGGGGCTGGGGTTGTGGCTCAGTGGTAGAGTGTTCGCCTGGCGTGTGTGAAGCATTGGGTTCGATTCTTAGCACCACACATCAATGAATTAATTAAATAAAAGCCCATTGACAACTAAAATATATGAGAGAGAGAGAGAGAGAGAGAGAGAGAGAGAGAGAGAGAGAGAGAGAGAGAGAAACTGTAACAACATGCTGTAATAAAATCTAGGTGAGTGTGATCTCCCAATCTCTCTTTCCCTCTCTCTCTCTCTCTTTCTCTCTCTGTCTTGCTCTCTTACACACACACACACACACACACACACACACACACACACAACATCGTACTGAACTACACTCACCTTTCTCCTTGTGGGGATGTGAGATGACATAATGCCACAGTAGCCTGGGTCATTGAATCCTGAAGCCACAAAAAGCAAAACAGTGGATCAAGGGGACTATAGGAATTACCATGGTCCATGGAGTCTCTGAAGAAGAAACAAGGCACCACTGTCTTCCTTCTAGAAGAATCCAGGAAGGGTCACTTTGTGCCACACACTGAGCTAGGTACTGGGAGTCAAACATACCATCCCAGCCAGGCACAGTGGGCACACACCTATCATCCCAGCAGCTCGGGAGGCTGAGGCAGGAGGCTCGAGAGTTCAAAGCCAGCCTCAGCAACTTAGCAGGTTCTCTCTCTAAATAAAATATAAAAAAGGGCTGGGGATATGGCTCAGTGGTTGAGCACCCCTGGGTTCAATCCACAGTACCAAAAAAATAACACCCATGCCTCCAAAGGAACCAAGATAACACTGGGGAGTGGTTGAGCATCCTGCTGGGAGGGAGACGATGAGACATCTCTCCAAACAGGGGCAGGCAAAGAGCAGTGGGAGCAAATGGGAGGGAGAGGCCACGACGCAGGGGAGAAGGAGGGAAGGCTTTTTAGAAGAGGTGGCAGTTGGATCTTGACGGATGAGAAACTCAGAGGCCAGGCTATGGGTTCAGCCCATTTCCCACGGAAGGAACACAGAAGGCGGGGACTCTGTAGATGGAAGAAGGTCTGACAGGGTGTTCCTGATGACAACCTGCCCTGGGTGGCCCAGGTGACGACCTCAAAGTTGGGAGGAATCTATATAAAGATAGCTGCTGCTCCATTTCAAGAAAATAGAGCAGGTGTCCCGAGAGGGGGAAAAAAAAAATCTTGGCGCTGATGTTTTAGGGGTCTGTGCATGTGATACATGGTGGGTGGTGTTATTATTATACAACGATGTCGGGAATAAACCACAGACCTCCCCACAGATGCAGGGCCAGATGGGAAGACTGACAGGGTGTCAACCTCACTTGCACCCTGTGTCCCAGGATCCCCCAAAGCCACCCCCCAAGGGCTCAGACACCAAGCACTCAGTTTCAAAAGCAACACTCTGTTTAAAAAGCACCCTTTCTCTCCACCAGGGCTCATCCCACATACTGCATTTCTCATCTTCTCCCAAGTCTCCAATTTACCTCATGGGGCCATTTCCCAGATGGGGAAAACTGAAACCCCAGTCACATTGCTCAGCTCAAAGCAGAAATCAGGAGGAGTGATAACGGTAATAGGTATTATTTATGGCACCCTAAGGAAGTGCTAAGACTATTAGCTCCTGGAATTCTGACCTTATTTATAATCTCTGTTTTATAAATGAAAGAGCTCAGAGAGTTCCCAGAGCCACATGGTCAGTTAAGTGATGGGGGAAAGTCTCAAATCATTCTTTTTTGACCCAAAACAACAAAGGCAGTGTTTATCTCTATGGCCGGGTGCAAGCAGGCTTAAAGGTTGGGATCAGGCCCATAGCTGGGCGGGGGATTCTTCCACTAGTGAAGGTCGCCAGAGTGGGCAGGGAATCCAATATACTTCAGCAATCATCTCCAAACTTTTCAAGAGAGAGAAGTTTCCGAGGACTGGCAGGGAAGAAAGCCCCAGGGTTTAACTCCGTCCTGGTCCAGAGACAGATTCCAGTATGAGGGAGGGCTATGAGAGGAGAAAAGAAATCAAAGCAATAAAACTTCTCCTGCCATCTCAAGCAGGTAGCCAGGGAGGAAACAAGGCCAGCAGCAGTGTATCCCTCGATCCATATTTCATAGGAGAGACGATAACAATTGGACATGTCACTCCCGAAAACCAGAAACTCAAAGCAATTTTAGATGAACTTTCAGAATGATGAAACAAATGGCCATGTTCATGTTATACACCAAATAAATCACACCAAAATGATAGTTGTAATTCCCAAAAGTACACAGAGAATTGATTTTACTATGACACTTATCATGATGAACGGGTACGCCCCTGGTCAGGCCCATCCTAAGTGTCTGCTGCTTAACCCCTGTCCTCCCGGGCCCAGCCCCTTCCCTGTAGGGTCTCCCAGCTGCTCTCTGAACCCCAACACACAAAGCCTGGCCCTGCTCCATGAGTCTCTGCTTATGTGGACACCAGCAGCTTCCAAAGCCTGGGGTGAGCCCAGAGCAAGCTGCCATCTGAGCTGGCGGAGGCTGAGCGAGGGGGGGAAAGACCTGGCGTGTTCCTCTGGCGGCCTGTTGCATCTTACAGTTGCCGGTGCGCTGGGGTCACTGCTTCCTCCCGTTTTCAAGAGTATCCATCAAAGTTCAGAGAGGCCACACTACCAGTTCTGGTGACTTCCAAGTGGATTCTCTTCCCAACATATTCTGCTGCCACTCATGCTGCAAAGATCCTTCCTGCCACTCTCCACGGCAGTTCAATAGTCTAATTTAGCAAATAGTGACAATAGTCTAATTTAGCAAAACCTATTCATTCAGTCACTCATTCATTCACTCACTCATTCATTCAGTGTCCAGCAAGCATTTATTAGGCATTTACTGGGTGCCAGACACTGGGATGGGCACACATTAGAGAAACAGACAATTTCTGAGAGCACAGTGGGACCCAGGGCCTGAAGGAAGCCAGTGTGGCTGGACTAGAAAGAGGAGGTGAGGACAGGGCAGCAGGTGTCAGGCGAGCTGGGAGAGGAGAGGGGACTGAAACGGCAAAGGAGCTTTCCTCAACCACAAGACTGTGGAAAGCCACAGCTAGGGTTCGGACGGAGAGACACCATCAGACATGTGTTTCCAAAGCTCACTCCAGCACTGATTCAGGGACCTCCTCAGAGCGTCTGGAAGCTCAACTTATTTTCATATTGGAAGTTAGAAGGCACAAGACCTTCTATCCTTCATGTTTGCCTTCCACCAACTGTGGGCCAGAATTATCCCACTGTGACAGGCTGTCTTAAGACTTAGAATAAAGAATAGGTAGAAGATGTTCTATAAACTAAGCTGTAAAAATCAACTCAAGGCGAAATTAAAGAGTCTCCAAAAATAAGAACAGATGACGTTTCAGAGTTCATGTCAACAACAGAATCTTTAGATCTCTCTTGTCGCCTTCGCTGCTCTGTCTCATCTTTTGCCTTTTGTTTCCTTAATGCAGCCGGCACCATCCCAGTTCTGCATCTTCCTAGATGTGTGACCTGGGGCAAAAGCTCTGCCTTCTTTGCATCTCAATTTTTTATTCATCTCTAAGATATTATGAACCTCTGACACCCAGAGATTCTGTAAGTGACATGCACACATTTATATCAGTCAGGGAACCATTGTCAAATTCAAGTTCTAGGCACTTGTGATTAGAGCAGCAAAAGAGAACAAATAACGGGCTGAGACTTCTGACCCCCAACCTCCTCAGACACCAGCTCCCAGGACTGCAGGAGTCAAGCCAAGAGGAGAAGAGGCATTTTGAGAGCAAACAGCTGTCAAACTTGGCCAAGATGAAGAGCAATGGGCAGTGGTCAGAATCCAGTCACCCCCCCCCAAATTTTAAAAGGACAAAAACCAGGACCCAGTAATCACATCCCAGTAAGTTCCTCCTCTCTTGAGTTCTCCAAGTTGTAGGGGAACACTTAATGAGTTAAACTGGAAAGGAGAGAGTTTTCTAATAATGTTACTCTTCTGTCCCAAACAAGTTTAGATGGGGACAAATAATAGTGACAATAGTATCATTTAGCAAAACCTAGATAACAAGCTCCTATCAAATTCCTTTAAAACAGTAATTTCCAAAGTTTAGTAGTTTGGAAACTAAGAGTGAGAACACCCTTAAAGGAGAAAAAAAAAATCTTACCAATCCACAGCAGGTTGACTTAAATTATTTTAGAGTAAATTAATACATACAGACACTAATCTAAAGAGCTTCTAGCTCTTATGCAAATATAAAATAAAAACAAACTTATAAGATAAATACTATTAAAACTACCAAACCAATACAATTTTAAATTAACAATATTAATTTACTACGGAACTTTACAGAGGGTCTCCAATGTCAGCCTTATTTATCAACAGAAAGGATATCGTTTTTGGTTTTTCTTCGTTGTCAGCTCGATTTTTTGACATTAAGAGGATGGACCATCATTTAATCCAAAGGTCAGCAAGCATTTTCTGTAAAAAGGCCAGATTGTAATATTTTAGGCTTTGTGGACCATACGGCCTCTGTCACAAACTACTAAACTCCATCGGAGCATGAGATCAGCCATAGACAATACGTAAACGGATGGGCCTGGCTGTGTTCCAATAAAACTTTATTTACTAAAACAGGTGCCAGGCAGGATTTGGCCCAAGGGCCGTAGTGTGCTGACTCCTGATTCAATCCATCATTTTTATTATGTCATCATTTGGCCTTTTGCCTTTTGACAATGAATTTCACTTCTAGCCATTGATTTATTATTTTTATGGACCAGTCAATTCAATAATTCACTCGAAAATTCAACCTTGAAAAATAAATGAACAGAAAATGTTTCTTGCCTATTTACTACTCAATCACTGCTAAAGAACTTGTGCAAGTTGATATTAAAAGGGGAGGAGGCAGGGAGCGGGATCCAAGCGATGGAGCCACTCAAAGTGAGAGTGGTTGCCTTTGCACCTGTAGTTTACAGTCCTGAAGCCATGACACCTGGATCCCTTTGCTTCTTTTCTTTATTTGAACTAACTTTTGGACAACAAATAGTGACATCCTCTTACCCTCTTGGACATAAACATGTTATTTAAGATCGTCAAACTCTGCTGTTTTCTCTTTGTTTGGCCATTCATTCCATCAAATAAAAAAATTACTGAGTACTTACAACATATCAAGCACTTTTCTGGACACTTGAGATTTTAAGTGCTAGAGACAGACAAAAAGCCCCAGAGCCACAAATCTTATATTCAGATGCCAGGCAAGGTGGGGCGGGGAGGAAATGGACACAGACCATAAAAATATAAATAGTGGGGCTGGGGATGTAGCTCAGCAGTAGAGAATTTGCCTGGCTTTCTCCAGGCACTGGGTTCAATTCCCAGGACCACAAAAAAAAATTATTATATATATACATTTAGAAGATATAGATGCATATGAGAGATATATATGTAGTGTATCAACACAGAAATTGTACAATTTTATGAAATCAAGTGAAGAACTTTATTAAATAGCCTAAGAAGACATCCTCATCTCAAAATGTGACCTCCAATGGTGAAAAAAAAATCATCCCAAAAAGAAGCATTATATTTTTTACCATACAGAAGAATTCAATGAGGACACATAGGGGAGGCTTATTTTGTTTTTGTTTTTGTTTTTGTTTTTGTTTTGTTTTTCACAAAGACAGCGGATCCATCAGGAGCCGGGCTTATTCAGCAACACATCAGAAAGCCCCTACTGTCACTTGCTGGAGAGTGGTTAGGTGCCCATGCAGTCTAAGCATAAATGCTCCAGAAGTGAAGTTATGTGGCACTGCTTGGTCCTTGCACATGACCTGGAATATGCAGGCATTTGGATCACCTCGTCTCTTTCACGGCTGCTCACAGGATGGTCCAGAAGAGACCAAAGCAGGCACGGGAAGGCCTTGGTCTGGTCCTGCCTTTCCTGTCTTTCTTACAGAATTCCTAAGAGAACAAAATGAGATAGATCATGAAATAATTTGAAAATTAACCTGCTGAGGTCGATTAGGTCCCAGGGAAAAAAAAAATGAGGGCCCCCAGCAAAGAAATTTGTATTGATTTGCAACATAGCTCCAGGCTCCAGCAGACCTCTGGGCCCTGGGTTTCCCCCTCTAGTCAGGCCTATATATACACACTGGAGCTCTATAATTGTAATGTAGCTGTATTATTATAATTACTATTATCTCAGTGTGTTGCAAGAACTACTAAAGATCAGATTTCAAGGATCCTCACAGAGCTGAAACCTCTTTACCAAGGAGAGAGACCTTTATCCACCCTCATCTTAACTTCATGAACATAATTAGTTACTGAGTCTAAAGATTTTTTTTCTCTTCAATTATTTCCAGCCAAATCTCTAACCCTTTGTAGACTGACACCATATATTATTCCTATAATCTTTTGCTTTAATCAGTTTCAAAAAAAAAACAACTCCCCAAACCTTATTTCTATTGAATTTTCCTCAGAGCTTTGGGGAAGAAGAAAAAGCAAAACAAAACTTCACGTCTCCACAGACTCTATTTCTGCTGGGTCGTGGAGCTGAATATGAATGAATATTCATATTCATTAAATATAAATGGACAGGAGGACTTCTTTCCTAAAAGCTCTTCAAGTACACCCTGTGCACACACACATGATTTTCAGTGGGCACGTACCCAATCCCTACTGTTGACAGAGCATCAAATCAGCACAGACACAGGCTCATCACTTCTTCAGCCTTTATTATGTCGATCACACTGTCCTACATGCATCAATACGAGCCAGGAAGGTGTACTGTACTCTGCATTTTCCCTGAGGGAAAAAAATCACTGTATAATATACACCCTATAAACACAAATCTTTCTTTATCTCTCTCCCTCCCTCTCTCTCCAACTGTCTCTCTCTGTCCACTATCCTCTGACCATACACCAAGCCATTCTCGATCAAGGGCTTCCCACATCATAGCTCATAAGCACCTGGGGCAATAGCCTGAGGTTTATAAAACTTCATAATAAGGTGGTTCCCAAGAGGAATAAAGCATCGTTTTCCACCCTCCCCGTCCCCAGCCACCAGGGCACCCCAGACCCAAGAGGCCAGCACCAGCCAGGCTGCCCCAAGAAAACAATTCCCCTAAGACGACAACATTTTCAATTTGCAATCTGATTTTTTTCCCCTTTAATATGTGTGTTGTGTGCTTTTCCCTTTGTCAAAAGAGCACAAGCCTTTCATTTTGCCTTTTATTTGTCTTGCTGCTGGTACAGAGAAAATGTATTGGCTTTTCGGTTAGTGATTACACATCATCACATACCCAATTTATAACACCATGCCCCAAAGAACAGATGTAATAAAGCAAGGGCAGGAAGTATCAACCTTATAAAACAGAGCTGCCGACTCAAAGGTCTTTACATGCATACAGGAAAGAAAACGGGGCCGAAACCAGGCCTGGGAACTTGTATTTTGCACACAATTGCAGAATGTTCTGTATGTGGCTCTAGTGAGTGGGTGGGACACAGGGTGGGAAGCTCAGGAGAGCCAGTTTCCTGCCCCAAAGACCCGAGACCTATGTCCATAGTGCACCTGCAGGGAAGGGACACGTTACCTTTTGAACTTAGCCCTCCAAGAAATTATGCCCATCAGTTCTGACCCCAAACAGATCTAGGACCAGCCTCCTGAAGCTAAAGCAGCCTGGGTGGACAGATCAGGCCACCTCTCCAGGGACTGGGGGTTCTACTCAGTCATCACAAGAGGTTCCTGGGATAACAGCCTTGTAAAGGGCCTTTGGATAGTCACCTCCTACTGAGATTTCCTTGGGGTGCTCCTCAGAGACACCCCCCACCCACTACAGAAAGTATCCACCTCAAAGACCCCAGGAAATATTTCTTCGGTTCGAAGACTGAAGAAACCAAAATGACATCAATTTGCTCTGATGTTTCTCTCTTTGGATGGTCAATGAATAAGTGAATGTAGGGCTCTCTGTAGTTCAGTGTCTGCCTTGGGTCAAGCTTTCGTCTCTCAGGAAGGGCCCTTTAAAGGCTCTGACAACATGGTCCCTCCTCTCTGGGCTACAGGGCCTCTCCGTCCAGGGCCTCTGCCCTTCGCTCAGGGTGGTCTCAGGCCTGTCCTCAGCAAGATGTGGTGTCCCACCTTCCTCTGGCGCCAGCCTTGTCTGACTGAGGCATGGAGCCCGCCCACTGAAGGTTCAGTCCCCTGTCCGCTGGGTATGAATCCTCCAGAGAGGAGGTCAGACAAGACCACTGACAAATGCCCCGAGATCTCCCATGCTCTCGTGTTCTTCCCCATCCTTGTGGCCTCTAGAGCGACCCCTCACCTCTTGCAGCCAGAGCTCAAGGTAGGTAGAGAGTTCCTGTGCAGCCCTTCAGTATGGGGTCTCTGGGCTTCCCCTCCCCCTCATCTCTCATCCTTCCATTTCCATTTCTCAGGACGCCACGGAGGTCCCCATGCTCTTCTAACACAGTGGCCACACTCCATCCCATGCCACCAGTCTTTCCCCACTCCACACACAGGTACACACCCACTCACACACACACATCCCATACACCCTTGTATTCACAGACACTCACACGTGCACATACTCACCCACGCTCATATGTACGTAGTTACATGCCCATATACACAGCACACACTCACAAGTACACACACCCACACTTTCACTCTTGTATATACACACACATGCACACACTTACACAGCACACACACTCACAGCTCACTCACACAGTACACAGTCAAATGCTCACACACCCACACTAAATCACACACGGACACAGAGAGTCCAATTCCAATGCTCCATTTACACTGACCTCAGAATTTGAACTCTAACCACACTTTCTACCAATCATTATTGGCCAATGGTTTGATGTGTTAATCTTATAATCTCATAATTTCCCCCTGAAATCTGCCCCAAACCTTCATCAGGGCAAAACTAAATACTTGCATTTCTTCCATTTCTCACTCCACAGCATTTAGCAAAGAACGAGATTAAGTCAGGGCTCAGTCAAATTCTAGACTCTCTGAACTGAAAGTGACCAGAGAGATCACCAAGTCCCTGATCTCTCCCATTCCAACCTGGATCCACTAGTTGATGGATGGATTGATTGGTTGAGGCATTGATTTAAGGCCTGGTTGATTGGTGGGATCAGAATGCAGAAGTCATACTATGGTTGCCACCCTGCACTTGGCTTTTCAGTGGAATAAAGGGGTCTGAAGCCCTGCCCCTGAGCACTCTACTCTGGCTTCTGCCCAGGGGAGATCACCGAGAGTCACAGTGATCAGAACTCTAACCAGCCTCAAACCATCCTGAGTTCTAGACCTGGCTCTGCTGCTCACTCACTTTGTGACATTTAAAGTTTTTCTTCACTTTGGTTCTGCACAGTGAAATGGACGTATTAATAGGATCTACTTCAATGGTCACTGTGAACATGAAAGGACGTAGTCCCAGAAGAGCACTGGGCAGGACCTGGCACACAGTAAAGACCCAACACATGAGGATGATCCTCAGATTTGCAAAATATGAAGGAAGGTGGTGTTGAGTCCCGGACCTGCCATCCACTGCCTGTGACCATCGCTTCTAAGCTATTTTCTCTGTTTGTTTTGCTTTGTTTGGGAGTTGATTAATTTTACTGGCAAAATAAAAATTACAAAACCAGCCTCACTGGGCTATTGTGAAGGTTAAATAAAATTTTCCCTGTGCATCCCCTCCTAGCACCTCACACCTGCGTGCAGAGTAAATAGCTTTCATCCAAGAACACAAAAGCTTTTAAAATCTGCTGCTGCTCACTTCTCCCATATTCTTTTATAAACCAGGTCCTAACTTGGCTCTGTCATTATTGAGCTGGATTCTCATCTTCTATCACAACTTGGGAAAATGGAAACATTATGTTTTCATACAACCTACAGAAGGGAGAGGGGCTGTGTCATGGATAGGACAAGGGCAGCACTAGCCATGGGCCAGCCAGGGCAGCAGTTAAAATAGACCCCAAAAGATGAAGGGTCCAAACCCTCGTCCCCAAGGGTTTGGAGATACAGAACCAGAGAGGGATGTTTCAGGGAAACTGGAACAGACTCAGGTCATGCATTGAGAATCTGAGTAAACAGCTTATTCATTTGTACTTTGATTTGAAACTTTTTTTATGAGTGTAAAAGTAATCATAGCCCGACTTGGTGTCATATGCCTATAATCCCAGCGGCTCAGGAGGCTGAGGCAGGAGTATCACGAGTTCAAAGCTAGCCTCAGCAATGGTGAGGCACTAAACAACTCAGTAAGACCCTGTCTTTAAATTAAAAATACAAAATAAGGCTGGGGAATGTGGCTCAGTGATCAAGTGCCACTGAGTTCAATTCCCGGTATCTGCCCCCCAAAATAAGTTTTAAAAAAATAAAAATAATCATAGAAAATGCAGAAAGACAAATATACATGTAACCACTATATATACACATGTTATAAATCTACACATATGTATATGTTTATCAATATTAATATATTAATCAACAATTTATTAACTATTTCCCATATTTCTTTCTGGGCTGTTTTCTAGGAATATTTTAACATACTTGAGATTCCTGTATTCAAATGTTCACATCTGTTTTCCATTTAATGATACATATTATTATACAATTAATTTCCTAGATTATTAGAAACCTCTCTAATGACATCATTTTTAATGACTCCATAAATACTCCTTCATTTGGAAACCACTAATTTATTTAACCATTCTCCTGCTCTTGGCCATTTAGCTCATTACCAATTTTTAACCCAAACAACCTTTCAAGTACCCTGAAGTACAGATTGGAAATTGCTGATCCAGACCAGAGCTAAGTAATCTGCAGCCCCTGGGCCACATGTGCCTTCTCCACCCACCCCCAGTCCCCAGTTCACAATCATGATTCGCAGCCTGGGCCTGGACTGGAAAAATGATCAAAAGACAGCCTCTGTGTTGCCCCTTTGCTAATATATCCAGAGCTAACATTTCAATGACGACAGAGCAATGCTGTTGTTCTCACAGACATTATTCTAGACGATAAGGTAGGTGATCTAAATCGTAGGGGGAATCCAGTTTTACCAGAATCCTATAAAGTTTATTAAATGAAATACGACCTATAAATATTTTCTTTTCTCTTTTCTCACCTTTGATTTGGATTATTTTCTTCTGGATCCTTCTGATTGCAAGGATCAGAAATTCACTCCAACTAGCTCCAATAAAAGGTAGGGTTCTTGCAAGGCTGAACAGAGAGGTCCCAAGGGGAAAACCAGAAACATTGAATCAGGCCTCAAGGGCAGAACCCAGGGATTCCCTCCCTCACTCTCACACCTGCTTCTCTGCTCTTCTCTGGATCCTCCCTCCCTTCTCTTTTGCAAGGTCCTTTGGTGTCTCTCTCTCTCTCTCTCTCTCTCTCTCTCTCTCTCCACCCCCTAAGCGTGGCTCCTCTGAGTCTCAGTTTCTTGTATCCTCAGCAAACCCACGGTTCCAAAATGGTGCTTCTTGCTTGAACTTCATTTGGCCTCTCAACACAAGTGCCCAATATCAGCCACTAACTTCCTTCTGGTCCTAGTTCAGATTCTCCAAAGGGGGAATCCTATTGGCTTAGGTGAACATTTTGTTCCAGTGCACATAAGCCTTTGATTGTTCTCTGACCAGCCCACAGGCAGGCCACTCCTAGCTCCCATGTCAACACCTGATCAGTTGTGACAGAGGAAGGCAGGGTCACCTGGGCACTGATTACTCAGCGAGGCCATTAGAGGACAGAAGATTCCCTGAAAGGAGAGTTCAGGTCAACTAAGATCCCCTACGTCTCATTCCTCAACCAAGAGCTATAAACAATGTCACTGAGTCAGAGCTTTTTATTTCCAGAAAGTTCTAGGGATAACTAATGCTAGAAAGAACCAACTAATGCTATTTCTTCCCCATAATCAGGTGGATAAACAACAGAGTTCCTGAAAGCCGTAAGCCCAGTGTGCTCTGAACTAAGCCCCTGATTCCAACCAGGAACCCTGAGCCTCCAGTGAGCTCTTCAAATCAGCCAGGACCTGGTCCACCTGCGCACTCAAGAAAAGTCCAGAAACATCTTGGGGCTGGACCAAAGGTGTCCTGGCAGTCACACTGCTGCCCTGAGGCTTCCCCGGGCTGCAGCCATCTGGTCTGGTCTGCAGGAAGCAGTGAGAACAACTGAAAGTCAATGTGCCCCACACCCCATCCAAAGATCTCACACGGCACCAGCTATAACAAAACATGCTGATACCTTACACGACACTAAAATTAGAAACTTCTGTTCACAGTAACATACCATTAAGAGCATGAAAAGGCAAGACACAAACTAGGAGGTTGGTGCTATAAAAGAGTACATATACCCCAAAACTATACTATGATTAAAATATGGTAAGAACTCATACAAATTTTAAAAGATGAAATTTTTAAAATGGCCAAAAGTCTTGAATATGCAATCTACAAAACAGGATATTTAAATAGCTTATAAGTATATAAAAATGTGCTTGAGCTAGGGGTGCAGCTCAGTAGTACCATGAGTAGGTAGCGTGCATGAGGCCCTGAGTCCAATCCCCAGCAACACACACACACATACACACACACACACACACACACACACACACGCATGCTTAACTGCAGTAGCCATTGGGTAAGTGCAAATGAAAAAGGAAAATAGATAACAGTATCTCACACCAAAATGGCAGAATTAAAAAGGCTGCCAATATCAATTGTTGAAAAAGAGGAGAATAACAGAATATCAAAAACACACTGTTGGGTGGCAGTGTACATTAAGACGCCCATTTTGCAAACTTATTTGGCAATATCTATCAAAGCTGTGTTGATTTAATTAAAAAGAAAAATAGCTGAACCATATATATGCCGCAGGACTCAATTCCGTTCTTAGAAATATGACAAACAGGAATGTGTGTAATGTAAGATCCTGGGGAAGTGTCAAAAACTGGAGGCAACCTAAATGTCCATCGACAGTGGAGTGGATGCAGCAGGGTGTAATCATAATCATGGGATATTAGGTAGCAATGAGAATAGATAAATGAGCCACTGCTACATGAAACACCACAGATCAATCTTCCTACCAAGACAAGCCAGACCGACAAAAAAGTACACATTATATGGCTGCGTTTATGTGAAGTTCAAAAACAGTCCAAACTAATCCACGGTGTTAGGACATAAGATTCTGGTCATTTTAGCGGGAGGAGGCTGGAGAGTGGCAGGGAGAAGGCAGAGAAAAGATTCTGGGGGTTTTTTAATGTTGTTATAGTTTATGAAGTTACATGAGTGTGAACTTTGTGATAGTTCATTGAACTGCATATTTATGATTTGGGCAGATTCCTAGATGCCTCTTATACATCAATTTTTAAATGTTCATTGTTATTATTTGATTTTTTTTTTTGGAGTACCAGGGATTGAACTCAGGGACACTCAACCACTGAGCCACATCCCCAGCCCTATTTTGTATTTTATTTAATGAAAGGGTCTCACAGAGTTGCTTAGTGTTTCCCTAAGTTGCTGAGCCTGGCTTTGAACTAGCGATCCTCCTGTCTCAGCCTTCCGAGCTACAGGGATTATAGGCATGCACCACCATGCCCAGCATAAATGTTCATTATTTTTTCATCATATAATTGTTATACAATGTGGTGTATATTGGTATCCCCAAACAATGTTATATTCCATGCACACATGTAACTCCCATGGACCAGAGAGGTTAAGTTATGTCCTTGAAGTCACCAGGGTACTTAGTTGATGGTAGGCCAAGTCTCAATCCAGGATGTAGGACTCCAAACCCAGTCCTCTTTCTCCTATACTCCATTGCTTTCATTTAAATATCAAAGTCTCCACCCAAATCTCCATTCCTGATAAGACTGATCAAATATGCCTCCCCCCTCCAAAAGTAAGAAGAAGGAGAAGGAGAAGGGTAAGGAGAAGAAAAAGAAGAAGAAATTGATATTCAAGACATTCTTTAAGCCACAAGCCAACACTGATGTCATGATAGCTCTCTAGGGGGCATTAGCCAAATTCAACACTCCATCCTTGCACCCTGAATATATAAGTCATTCCTGCAGAAACAGCTCATCATCCAGAAGGCACCAAACCAAGGTGGGCCCCTTCTGCCAGCCATCCCAGGCAGCTGCGAGGATGCTGACCTCACGTAATAATACAGCCTTGGCAAAGAAGCTGCATTTCTCTTCCCAGGCCCATTTTTGCCTTAAGGATCTATTTGGTTTAACTTAAAACAAAAATAAAGAAAAAATGCAAAATTGTCTGAAATTATGAGTAGAAAATCATATCACTGTATTGTACCTAGACTTTAGGCACTTCTTGAGATTGTTGTGGGTGTCCCATGGGAAGGAGGAGTACAGTATGTGTCCTAGGAGAGTCTCACACAGAATTGGAAAGTGGAAAGAGACTTCAAAGATCAACTTTTAAGAGCGGAGGATAATAAAGACCACGCTTGAAGGTCTTTATTTTACAGGTTCCCAAGTCTTTTCGCAATTCTTAATTAATCTTCCAAGCTGTTAGGGTTTAGATGTGGTGTCCCCAAAAGAGCTCACATGTGAGACGATGCAAGAGGCTTCAGAGGAGAAGTGATTGGGTTGTGAGAGTCTTTACCCAATCAGTGACTTAATCCTCTGATAGGAAATAATTGAGTGGTAACTGAAATGGTAGGGTGTGGCTGGAGCAGGTGGGAATTGGGGCATGGCTTTGGGTTGTATATTTGTATATGGCCAGAGGAGTCTCTCTCTCTCTCTCTCTCTCTCTCTCTCTCTCTCTCTCTCTCTCTCTCTCTCTCTCTCTTTCTCTCTCTCTCTCTCTCTCCCCACCCCACCCCTCTTCCTGATCAACATGTGAGTTGTTTCCTTCTGACATGATATTCTGCCTCACCTGGAGCCCTGAGGAATGGAGCCAGCTGTCTATGGATTGAGACCTCTGAAACTGTGAGCCCTTAAATAAATTTTCTTCCCTGAAATTGCTCTGGTCAGATCCTTCAGTCACAGCAGCAAAAAAGCTGACGAAAACACAGGCAATCACTTCAGCTAAGATATTGGTATTATTATTATCCCCCTTTGAGAGACAAGGAAATCAGAACTCAGGCAATTTTCAGAATTCCTAAGTGGTGGCTTCCTGTTATTGGTCCCAGGTTGGTTGTGTCCAAATCCCAAGCTTTTTCTACAACACGACATTATAAGCCAACAACCAGTTCAAAGGGAACATCTGGAACTTGTCATCACTACTTCTGAAGAAGCCTTGGAGTCGGAGACAACTGGGGTTCTAAGAAACCCAACTGGTGGACAGGGTAGCCTAAGACTGGCTGGTGCTATGATGAATGTCTGTGGATTTTTACAAAGGGGCTGATGGATCCGTAGCACACTGCATTTGTAGCGTACCCTCCTTGGTCCACCCTCTGGGTAGGCAGGCTTCACCACTTCTGAGGGCTTATCCAGTTTGGTCATGGCTCAGGTCTGCTTTAAGACGAAGGTGCAAAGTTAATGAGTACTGTGGAATCGGCATAAAGGTACAGAACCTTCACCTCCTGTTATTTCTCCCCAGAGATGCAAACACTGCCCCTTAGTACCAACATCTGCAGGGAGCCAAGGACCCTACTGAGCTTCTGAACTGACTCCTGGGAAGCCACAAAGCACGTCAGCTGGAAAGCATGTCACAGAGGAGGGGCCGTGAGCATGCACGATTAGCAGATCCTGGAGATGAATGGGAAAGAATGGGAATAAAGCACCATTTCTGCCTCACGGCACCTCAGAGCCCCGCTCCATGCCACCTGGTGGGAAGCTCACCAGAAGAGCCTCAAGTGAGGGTCCACAGATCCTGAGCCTCCCAAGAAAATTCCCTGCCTAGATTTCTCCCAGCAGAGGAAGCATAACCACCTGGAGCCCTGAGCTACAGCCCCAGAACCTCTTCACAGTATTTAGGATACGTTGTGATTAACTCAATTGAAAACACGAGTCGCTTTTTAACCGAGAGCTTTGTTATTCACAGTTGAGCCCCAAACAGCAGCAAGAGTGGAGAAGACCTCTCTCAGAAGAGAAAGAACTCAGAAAAGGCACTCTCCCTTGTACTGTAAATCCAGCTGCTATGAAGAACTTCCTCTTTCTGGAATTACCTTTCTTTGTACACTTGTTTCATTTCATTGTTGTCAGTTGCTGTTTGTGATACTGGGGACTGAGCCCAGGGGCACTCTACTAGTGAGTTCCATTCGCAGCCCTTTTTATTTTTTGAGAAGGGGCTTTGCTAAATTGCCCAGGCTGTCCTTGAACTTGCCATCCTCTTGCCTCAGCCTCCAGGGTAGCTGGGATTACAGGCATACACCCCCACGCCTGGCTTGTATTTGTGTTTTGATTGCCCCCGTAACAAACTCTCTTCTGCAAATGGAAACAAGCAATGGTTTAAATACCACTACTGCTGCTCTGCCACCACGACTTTCAAAAGCATGCCCACAGAGCCACTCTGGTGGGCATGGCCAGCCGGCTGCAGGCAGTTTCAGGCCAGAAGCCAAACCCCAAGTAGTCTCTCATTGCCTTTTCCTCCCGGAATTTCCTGAAGTTCTGCTCATTGCACCCCAGAGGCTCAGCTCTTCCTGAATGTCTCATGAGCTCACACAGCAGCCCTGGGCATGCCACGGGTTTGGTAGAGAGGTGCAGCTGAACCCATGTGCCTGCTTTCGTGGCCAGGGGGATGCACCAGGCTGGCTTTCAAAGGAGTCATCCCACAGGGCATGGGTTCTTACCCTTCACAAGCCCTTCCCTAAAGCAGCATGATTGTCAGCTGGTGATTCCCCTGCCTGCCGCTACCTCTGCAGTCAGAGGGGGAAAAATATATATATATAGGCCTGGAAAAGTGATTGCCATGGGCTAGAGACCAGCACTGAACAGCAGACACCCCGACATCCATCAAGAGCACGTACTGACATTTATTGACTGTCTGTAGAGAGGTTTCATCAGGAGTTCTGGAGGATGCTGAGGATCAGCCCTCAAAGCAAGACCAGAAAATACCACATTATATTGCAGAACACGCTTCAAACCCAAGTCCCTGTGCCAGGGAGTTGCCTGAACTGCACAACCAGACGAAGCAAAACACGGTCACATCAGCCAAGAGATAAACACATACCATAATCAAGGAAGGGTCCCTTGGTCCAGGGATTCTCAACTGTGAAAGTAAACTCCCTCCTGGGACATTTGCAAATTCAGCAAGCAGAGATTGGATTGCCATCATTCCTGGGAGATGCTACTGGCCTTTAGAAGACAAAATCAAGGATGCTGAGCCTCCTGCAAGGCAGAAGACCACCCACAGGCAAAGCACTGGCCTGCCCCAAATGCCAACGGTGTCATGGCTGAGAGAACTGTATACCTACCATCCCTCAGCTTTGTCTCCTGTGAATAAATTTCCCCTTCTTATGAGATGACCTGCAGTTTGGGGGACTCAGTAGCATACGAGGGAGGGCACCGTGGGTTGGCAGGAGGAGCTGTGTGGTACAGTGGTTGTAAGTAAGGACTCTGGCTAGGCTTCCAAGCTTAAAATCTCACCTGTGTGAAGAAGAAATAAGAATGGTCAAGAAATATAGGAAGAAATGTTCAGCATCTCTAGCAATTAGAGAAATGCAAATTAAAATTACCTTGAGATTCCATCTCACTCCAGTCAGATTGGAAGTTATAAAGAATATAAGTAACAATAAATCTTGGTGAGGATGTGGGGAGAAAGGTACTCTTGTACATTGTTGGTGGGACTGCAAATTGGTGCAACCACTATGGAAAGCAGAATGGAGATTCCTTAGAAAACTTGGAATGGAATGGCCACTTGACCCAGTTGTCCCACTCCTCAGTCTGTACCCAAAGGACTTAAAAACAGTAAACTACAGGGACACAGCCACATCCATGTTTATAGCAGCTCAACTCACAATAACCAAGCTATGGAAACAACATAGGAGTTCTTCAATGGATGAAGGGATAAAGAAAATGTGCCATATCTATACAATGCAATATTACTCAGCCAGAAAGAAGAATGAAATTATGGCATTTGCCTGTAAATGGATGGATCTGGAGACTATCGTGCTAAGTGAAATAAGCCAATCCCCCCCCCAAAAAAAACAAAGACTGAATGTTCTCCCTGATTTGTGGATGCTAACACAAAATAGGGGAGGTAGGGAAGGGGAATAATAGAAATAGATTAGAATGGACAAGGGATAATGGAGGGAGGGGAGAGGGGAGGGGAATAGGAAGGACAGTAGAATTAGACTTTTATTTGTATACACGACCAGGGTAACTCCACATCATATACAACCACAAGAGTGGAAACCTAGTAGAACAAGTTATACTTTATGTATGTGTCTTCTGTTAAAATACATTCTACTGTCATGTATAACTAAAAATAAAAAAAATTAAAATGCCCACCTGTATGACAGTGGTCAATCACCCACCACTACACATGAATAATAATCTGTTCTTCCAGCATAGAGTTGCTACAAGGATTCAATGAGATTATGTATGCATAGTGAGACTTACAATTTGATAAATATTTGCTCAGGAATCTGGATTTTTTTTTTCAGTAGCAGATACAACATAGCAAAGTGAAGTAAAGACTGAGATTTAGAAAATTTGATCTTCAGGTTTGGGGGATGTAGCTTCATGATAGAGCACATGCTCTGTATGAGCCAGGCCTTGAGTTTAATAACCAGCACCAACAAAGAAAAAGAAAAAGAAAGACATTTGAGCTTCAAACCTTAGCTTTACCCATGAGATCATAGGCAAATCAGCTGACCTCTTTGAGCCCTGTCTTTTCACTCTTGAAAATGTTAACAATAACAATGAATCTTCTACCAAGTGATTATGAGGATTAACCAAAAGTAGGAAGTAAAAGAGATCTGACTGCTATGATGAGTGACAAGGCTCTAAAGTATTCGTCACATGCTCTGTCTAGGCAGAACCACCTGAAACAAGAATGTCACACCCATGTGTTTGTTTCTCCCTCACTTAGGATGACATCATTTCCTCTGTGATTAAAAGTAATCAATGTAATAACATATCAAAAGGTGTTCAATTTCACTGATGATAACAGATGCATATTAAAATATCAAGGGACCATTTTTCACATAACATTGGCAAAGATTCAAAAGGCAGATGATGCTCGGTATTAGTGAAGGAAACAGGCTTCTTCATATATGCTGTGTGTGGAGATATTAATTGACACAATATTTCTAGAAGATAGTATGGAAAGACATACCAAAAAGTGTGTGTGTGTGTGTGTGTGTGTGTGTGTGTGTGTAAGAAAACAATTAGTGCTTACAAAAACACTACACAAAAATGTTCATTGAAGCATTCAATGGATAAAAATTAGAAATAGCCTAAATATTTTAATTATGTATTAGGTGAATAAACAAGCAACATCTATTCAGTTGAATATATATAATCATTACCAAATGTAAGCTAGAACTAGATATGGTCTTATAGAAGGATATTGTTGTTAAATTTTGAAAGATAAACAGTAAATGATTGGATAGTACAAAGGTATGATCTCATTATTGCAAAAAATAGTTTTTACAGATACTGTGTTAGTCAGCTTTCCATCACTATGATAAAATACCAGAGAAAAATATCTTAAAGAAGGAAAGATATATTTTGGCTCAGTGATGTCAGAGGTTTTGTTTTATGATGGGTTGGCTCTATTGTTTCTCAGCCTGTGGTGAGGAACAATATAATGGTGGAAAGGCAAAACTGTTCAACTCACAGCAGGCAGGAAGACAAGAGGGTGGGCTGAAGTAAAAATATTCTCTTTAAGGACAGTCTCCAGTGACTTACTTCCTCCAACTAGGCCCCACCTCCTGAAGTTTCCAGTAGTGCCTCAGGCCAGCAACTGAGCCTTTAATTCAAGGCCATTGGGGGACATTTCAGATCTAAATCATAACAGATAGTTTTCAAAAGTCTGAAAGACTGTACACAGACTCTTCAACCCCAGTGCTTACCTCTAGGGTGCAGATAGGGGATGGAAAGAAAAAAATACTTTAGGTTTATATTTAGAAGAACACCATAGTTAGAAGTTTAGCTGAATATCTACAAACCAACTGTTAAAATTCAGCCGAGAGTCTGGGGCAGTGAGGCACGCCTGTATTCCCATTGACTCAGGAGGCTGAGGCAGGAGTATTGCAAGTCCTAGGCCAGCTTCCGCAACCTAACAAGGCCCTAAGCAAATTTAAGGAGACCCTTTCTCAAAATAAAAATTAAAACAGCTGGGGATATAGCTCACTGGTAAAGTGTCTCTTGGCTCAATCCCCATACCAAAATATATATTTTTTTTCAGCCAAAAAAAGGCCAAAGCCTATGCATAATTTTACATAAAAATTTTATCATCACAATTTTGTATTAAAACCATAGTAAAATCTTTAAGGCTGACATGGGATGCAGAACTAGTTTTTCTGGATTATCATTGTAGAAGGGTATTCTGTGGCCCCTCAACTGACCATTAGTGCTGCTGAGGTTGTCATTTGTAACCAAGGTAGGCAAAGAGCAAGATATTTGAAGAGAAGCCTCTCTTTTTCTCTATTTTTTTCCCTTCGTTTTTATATTTTCTCTTATGTCTCGATCTAGAATCATTCATCATAGATGTTGCATGTGATTTGGGTATGTTTCCCCTTTTTGAAATTTTAAGGTGGCAAAATGGAATTCCTGTCTTTTATTCCTGCTCCCAAGATGTGAAAGATTCTCAAAGGAGGCTTTTTCCTTGAAAGATTCCTGGCCTAAAGAGAATTAAATATTTAAAGATTAAAAACACTTCTAAAAGGTTGCTTTCCTTAACGTCATGAATATTATTCTAACGAATAATAATTCTGTCAAAAACAAGATTTAATAACATTATCTAATCTACTTTTTTATCTTGCTATATTTTAGGTTTTGTAATACATTGGGTTCCCAAACAGGATATAAGGATATAATGTTTTCCTTAAAGTTGTGGAGCCAACATACTCACCCCTCATGCATATTAAAAGTCAACTTTTTCTTTATTTAATTAAGTTAGGGGTGTAATGTGAGCAACTTTCACACCTACAATTATTGCAGCACTTCCGTCTTGTAACAAATGCACATTTTAACTTCTACGGAGGGAATTTCAACCTACAAAGCACAAAAGAGATCCCCACTCCAAGTGCCAGCCAGAGCATTTGCCTCCATTTCAAAATGAATGTTCAGCTGTGGACAAATCGGAATGCCATGCCTTCTTCAGATCCAGGCTGTCATTATGATGATTAGATCAAAGATTCTCGGTCACATACAAGTTCAGGGATGACAGCAGTGACGTTGTTGAAGTCGGCATTGACTCTCCAGCCTTCCGAAGGCCACACCCAAAGCTGAAGCCGAAGAGCAGGTCTGGCCAAAACCAAGGCCAGGTTGATCTTTGGTACATCTGTAACTCAGTCTTGTGTACAGTGATTTTTTTTCTTCATGAGAAGCATGTCTCTTTTATGATTTTATTTATTTTTATATATATTTTTTTAATTTGTTTTTAATATTTATTTTTTAGTTTTTGGCGGACACACTTGTTTGTATGTGGTGCTGAAGATCGAACCCGGGCCGCACACATGCCAGGCGGGCGCGCTACCGCTTGAGCCACATCCCCAGCCCCTCTTTTATGATTTTAAACAGGTAATTCTATTAAAATCACACAGAGTAAAGCTAGTTCCTGTGGCGATCTGGATCTTAAGTGTCCTCCAATGGTGCATGTGTCAGTCCCCAGGTGAAGGCACTATTGAGAGGAGATGGAGACTTCAGCAGGTGAGGCCTAGATGGAAGAAGTTAGTTCACTGGGGTGTGCCCCCGAGGGGGTATTAAGACCCCGGCTCCCTCTAGTCTCTCTTTATTCCTTTCCCAGCCATTGTGAGGTTGAGCAGCTTTGCTCCACTGTATACTCCCTACCAAGATGTACTGCATCACCTCAGGCCCAAAACACTAGGGCCAAGCAACCATGGACTGAAACCATGAGCCAAAATAAACCTTTCTTTTTTTTTTTAAGTTGATTGAGGTATTTTATCATAGCCACAGAAAGCTAACACCACACCCTACCCTAGGCAGGTGGGAAGGATCTAGGAATAAGGGATTGGAGCTCTCTAGAGTTTCTGATCTTTTTGAGTGGTGATTCTTGTTTGATTATTATATGAATGTGAATCAAACAATCTCAGAGCTTATGGTCCCAGAGATTAACGTCACTCACTCCTAAATTCATTTGTGGAGTCAACTGGCTCCAGCATCAGTCTCCCCTCCCTCCAAATATGCCTAGGCATCTAACAAAGGCTGTTGTCTCCAACACAGACCCAACACCCTCCAGACCCTGCAGAATATCCCATAATTGTTTTCACTTATACAATAAAGACTCACTCCCTGGGGTGACCTTTCACATCTCTGATCCTCTACCCTATGTTTTCAGCCTCACCTCAAGCTACTCTTCCCTTACAAACCATGCTCCTGGCAGCTCTTGCTCATCCTGCCCCGTTTGCCTAACATACTCATCTTGGTGAACTTGTCCTTGTCCCTCAAGATACTGCCCATATTCCCCCTTGGTGACTTCCTCTTCTACCAAGCTCCAGGAGGATTCAGCTCTCCTTCTCCAGTGTTGGGAGAGTGGCTCCCCCTTACCAACCTGCCAGTTCCTGAAAACAGGGACCACATCATTGTCATCTTCCCCAGCCCCCTGCACAGGTCTAGCAAAAATATTATTTCAGCAAATAGAAAGGTCTTGGCAAATAATGAATGAATGAATAAAGATAATCAGTCCCAAACTTTGGTGCGAATTTCATGCCTACTCCTTGATATTTATAGGAAGGTTCCAAATAGGTTTCAAGGCAAGAGTTGCAAATCACCAGTTAAATTTTAAACCTCATTCTCTAGAGACCTCAAGTTCACAATAGAGAATGAGGACAGTATGGGATTCTAGGAAGAGCAAGCTTCCTGTACCCGCCCACACGGTAGAGAGCGGATACTCTCTGCTCCTTCACCTTGTTTCTGAATGGTAGTGTGTGTGAGAGGGAAAAGTTTATACTGCCAGGAAAAGTCTGGGGACCTTGGATGAGACCAAGAGACCATCTTATGGTGAGCAAGCTCAATCTCAGAAAGCCACCCCCAAAGCAAGAACATCACTGAAATAAAAAGTGTTGGCTTTTTTTTTTTTTTTAAGTGAGAGAGAGGGAGAGAGAGAGAGAGAGAGAGAGAGAGAGAGAGAGAGAGAGAGAGAATTTTTAATATTTATTTTTTAGTTCTCGGCGGACACAACATCGTTGTTTGTATGTGGTGCTGAGGATCGAACCCGGGCCGCACGCATGCCAGGCGTGCGCGCTACCGCTTGAGCCACATCCCCAGCCCCAAAAGTGTTGGCTTAAGAGTAGAACTGGAGCATCCTATGACACCCCCCGTCCTTGGGCAAGCCTGTGCCTCAGTCTCCCCAGTAAAGAAAGGCCACAAATAGCCACCCTCGCCCCGTACGTGACTGTGATGGGGCAGGAATGGGGTGCTGTGGTTGAGCAATGACAACCATAAAGTCTCAAAGTACATTAATCTTAGTGCACAGCAAGTAGATGCCCTGGGTCACTTCCAACCAAATCAAGATTTGGAACCTTCACTGAGATTCCATCTCACCCTAGTCAGAATGGCAATTATCAAGAATACAAGTAACAATACATGTTGTTAAGGATGTGGGGGGAAAGGTACACTCATACATTGCTGGTTAGGACTGAAAATTGGTGCAACCACTTTGGAAAACAGTATGGAGATCCATCAGGAAACTTGGAATGGAACCACCCACCATCATTTGACCCAGTTTAGCCTACTCCTCAACATACACCCAAAGGACTTAAAAACAGTATACTACAGGGGTGCAGCCACATCCATGTTTATAGCAGCTCAACTCACAATAGCCAAACTATGGAAACAACAAAGGAGTCCTTCAATGGATGAAGGGATAAGGAAAATGTGCCATGTATACGCAATGCAATATTACTCAGCCAGAAAGAAGAATGAGCTAATGGCATTTGCCTATAAATGGATGGAACCGGGAACTATCATGCTGTGAAATAAGCCAATCCCCAAAACCCAAAAGCCAAATAGTCTCTCTCTCTGATATGTGGATGCTGACACACAATAGGGGGTGGGGAAAACAGAAGTTCACTGGATTAGAAAAAGGGGAATGAGGGGAAGGGAGCAGCAACGGACATAGGAAAGACAGTAGAAGGGATCAGACATAAGTTTCCTATTCATATATGAATACATGACCAGTGTAACTCCACAACATGTACCACCACAAGAAAGGGAAGTTATGTGTCAAAATATACTCTACTGTCATGTATATCTAAAAAAAATTTTTTTAAAGAAAAAATAAATAAGATGGGGTAGAGAGAGAAGATGGGAGGGGAGGGGAGGGGGGATAGTAGGGGACAGGAAAGGCAGCAGAATACAACAGACACTAATAGGGCAGTATGTAAAAATGGGAGTGTGTAACCGATGTGATTCTGCAATCTGTATTTGGGGTAAAAACGGGAGTTCATAACCCACTTGAATCTAATGTATGAAAGATGATATGATGTCAAGAGCTTTGTCATGTTTTGAACAACCAATAAAAAATAGATAAATAAATAAACAAACAAACAGAAATATTTGGAACCATTCCCAGCACCCACAGGACTCCTTCGGGTCCCTCCCACTGCCTCCATCAGCCACCAGGTGTCAAGCATTCTTCTGACTTTTCCCCCACAGATTCCTTTTGCCTATTTTTAGACTTCATCTAAGTTAAGCAGGGTATGTTTTCTTTTGTATCTGACTCCTTACATTGAACATAATAAGGAGAGTATCATCCATGCCACTGTGTTTTATTTAGTTGTTGGGACAGCCAAATCAAACATCAGAGAAGACAACAATTGAGAAAGTACAAAACGCAAAATATTCCAGGTGTAGAATTATCAGCCGAATCTCTGGCAGTTTGTTGACTATAAGCTCCTTGAGAGTAAAATCTATGCCTTGTTCATTTTTGTATTTCCTGCCCTTAAGCTTATGCCTAGCTCTTACTAGGGATTCAACACATTTTTAGTTGAACTGAGAATTATTATTCTTCATTCATCTGGCAGGTGAACATAGAACATAGCGCCTCTTTACATCCACCTGTTTTGGGGGTTTTTTTTTACCCACCTTAGTTTTTATACCTGTAGCCTAATTGGCTTCCCTCTCTCTCCCCAACCTGTCCTGCTAAACTCTGCCCTTTGTATTTCCTCTCTGGGCTTTACCCACACGGTCTGACCCTGTTTTCAGCTCCATGGCTTCCACCTCCAGACACTGGAATGAGTCACGGGGTGGAGAGAAGGTGCTGGAAAGGAACTGGGCTGAATGGCTCAAAAGCCTAGACAGAAAACCGTCAGGAGAGGATGGTTCCCAGGCAAGGCAAAGAGCTGGAAGCAGACATAAGTCAGGGGTCAGACAGGAGACAGAACTGTGCCCAGCAGGGACCCTGGCCTGGACTCCAGAGCAAGGAGCCCACGGGTCTCAGTCTAAAGCCCTTGACCTTCCCTCCGGGATGTGCACCATGGCCAAGTTCTAGCTCACCCCAGCTGTCGGGGCACACTGTCACTCCAGCTGTTACTGAGCAATGGATTCCTGTTGCCAAGATATGGATTTGGTTTTAATAACAGTTAGTGCAAACACTGTAAATTTACTGCTGCGAGAGAGAGTTTTTGAAAACGTCCACTCTGGCTATAATTTTTCAGCCGCGCCAGCTGTTTGTGCTCAGCTCATACCTGACACGGTGCTTTGAAATAGCAATCACTGTATTTATAAGAAGGCAAGGACTCATAAATATGTCACAAGTGGAATATACAACGCCATATTTCACCATTTTCTATTTTAAAATTGTGAGTTATGGCTGCAGAAATGCACGCCCATTAAAGGTGATATGATGTATTTTCTGCCCTGTTCAGGAGTCCATCCATCATCGAGACAATAAAGAAAACCGCACTTACTTTTTTCCTGTCGTCTGTAATTTATGATCCCCAAAAAGCTGTAACCTTTTGGCAGGCTTTGCAGAAACCACTGCACTGTTAGCAACTAAATAACCTTTTATAAGGTTTTAAATGTGTTGCTACAGTCTCAATGCACTTGCTGTATTGATCCAGAAGATCTTGGGGGGAAAAAGGCAGGGGGAGGAATGGAAGAAGAAGATCTATAACAAGATCGATAACGGCATATAGATTGTTGAAAGATGCTTCTAATGATTTTTGCCAACCATCATCTTTCAGCATGCCACGCCCTATCTCTTAGGCTTAGGTCTTGGCTCAGAATTGATTGACCTTGCTTTCCAGCTGCCTCCCTCTCTCCCTCCCTCCCTCCCTCCCATCGAGCAGCCAGACTCGGGGAGAAGCAGAATGTATTGGCCACCACAGGCTATTTGCAGAAAGCTCAGAGAATCACAAAGCTACAAGGTACATCCAAGACTATCTCAACGTACAGATGAGAAAACTGAGGCCCAACAAGTGGCTGGTGACTCCCCCAAGGTCAGATGGCCATTTAGGAGCAGAGTAGGGACTCGGATACCCAGTTTTCAGTCCACTCTGTTTCCAACCCTACAACCCTACTTCTCAAGTTTGCCCTAGAGACAGAGGGTAAGGACAGGGCGGGAGAATACATTTCTGATGAGCTTTGCAGACCTCATAAATCTACCTGGCAGTGTGGTCCAATAGAAAGATACTGTGTCTGGGAATCAGAGAGAACCAGGCTGAATCTTGATTCCACTTCTCACTCCCTTGGGCAAGTAACTAACCTCTCTGGGTCTCTGCTTCTCCACTGTATGCCAATCATCTTAGCCAGTAGGGTGGTGGAGAAGACGAGATTTTGTGTCTGGAAGACAGGGATCAAAGCCTTGGTCTGCATAGCACACATCACCAAGAAAAATAACTGGCTGTGGTTAGGCCTTATTCAGCTTCCTCCCATCCCTCAAATTTTCAAAGTTCTTCCTCTCCCTTTGCTCTCCTTTGTCCTCCAGGACAATAGCCATGGAAACTTTCGGGAAAGAGCCAGCTATGCAGGAAAGTAGGATGATCTTTCCAACCACAAAAATCTTTGGTGCAGAGATACTTCCCCAGTTATCACAAATGAAAGCAACTGCTGTGAATGTCACTATTTTCCCCTCTCTCTATGCATAAGCTGAGTCAAGCTCCCAGAGCAGAGAGACCAGGCCTGTGCAGTTCTCTTAGGGGTATGTGTCATTTAACACCGTATCCTTAGCAGTGATAATTTGCAGGTGAATAAAAAGTTCTGGCAAAGCCACCAGACTATGGGCCATAGGGTGTGTCTCAGCGTATCGCTGGTCAAGGGACTCTCTACAAGAAAGCCCTGAGCTTTCAAAGCAGAACTGGAGGTGGGAATTAAATATGAGGTGTCCCCCCAAAAGTTCTTGTTAACGCAGGAATATTCAGAAGTGGGATGGTTAGATCATGAGAGCTCTAACCTGATCAGTCCATCTTGTTTGAATGGACGGGGTGGTAACTGTAAGCAGGTGGAGTGTAGCTGGAAGAGTGGGGAAATGCCCTGAAAGAGTGCATCTTCCTAGGGCCCGTTCCCCCTCGCTCTCTGCTTCCTGACCCCACCGTGAACTGAGAAGCTTTTCTCCATTGGGCCCTCTCCCCATGATATTCTGCCTCACTGTGGACCCAGAGCGGTGGAGTCTACCATTTGTGGACAAAGATCTCTGAAACCATAAGCACCAAATAAACTTTTCTTCCTGGTCATAGTAACACAAAGCTGACTGAAACAGTAGGGTTGGGGAGTCCTCAAATCACAGCCTACAGGACCAATCTGCCCGTGGCCTGTGTTTGTTGATAGGTTTTATTAGAATACAGCCATGCCTATTCAATCATGTCTTGTCTGCTTCCAGGGTCCATCAGTGAAGTTGAGTAGTTCCAACAGAGAACATATGGACAACCCAAGCCTAAAATACACACAGACTTGCCCTTTCCCAAACATGTCGCAGACCCCTCATGTCATCCAACGGCAGAGCAGAGCCTGCAGTGTTGGAGACAGTCAATAATTCAACAATCATGACACTTATTTTTTCCCAAGTGCTTTCATGAACAAGACCTGGGTAAATCCCCCAGCAAACCTCTAAGATGGAGAGTCTTGCTATTCCTGTTTTAGAGAATCCTGAGACCCGAGTAGCAAAATAACTTGCCTGAGGTCACACAGAGGGGGAGCTGGGAGACAAGTCCAGCTAGGTAACCCCAAATCCCAGGATGCCCCGCTACTTCGTCCTGAAATCAGGGAACCCCTTCTCCAGTGCTGCTACTCAACTGCTAGTGGTCTTGGAAAGGTCACTTAGCTTACCTAGACCTAAGAGTCCTCATATCCAGCCTAAGGAATCACTACTTGGAGAGTCACTAAAATTTTCATTTGAAAAATGCTAAGAGATTCTCCAAACAATCCCACAACACCAGCACCTAGGAAACATTTCCTGGGGCAAAACGCTGTTTCCTTCACCCATGTGACACCTGTCCCACCCACAGACAGGACACAGGAAAAGCTATTGATGCACACCAGGGATGGGAAGGAGTCAGGGGACTAATCCTCCTGAAGCCCACCAAGAGCCTGGACCCCAAGAAGCTGCAGCAGGCCATGGAGACCTTACTAGTAGCCACAGAGAGGTGCAGAGCACCCAGCAGACGCGGCTGTCTCTGTTCACGAGGCGTCCATAGCAAGAACAATCTACAAGGCCAGAGAAGGTCCCACAGCCTCATCAGTGCTCACACCTGGGGGGGGGGGCAGGTTAGGTAGGGACAGGTAATGACAAGGGTAAGAGCAGTCAGCCTTTGTCACATGTCCTGCCACCTCTCTGTGTCAAAGTCGCTGTCTCTCCTTTGCTTTTCCAGCCCTCTCCCAGAGCATCACCCCCCCCCCATCATTATTAACATTATAAATAAAAAGAGAGGCAAGTTATTAAATGTAAAATATGCAAAGTTCCTCCTAGAACTCGCCGGGCAGTTCATAAATGTGATGGCTTAATTTTGTTGCTGATCTCGGCAGCTGATGAAGCATCTCCAGCTCTTGGGCTAATTGAAGTTGTTAACAAAGTGGAGGAGAGAGATGATGATGGGCAGCTTCCCTCCTGCCTGCAGGGGCTCAGAAGAGCGAGGCTGGACCGAGAGGGAGTCCACGGCCACCTGCACAGGGCCCTGGAAATTCCCTAACAGGGACCCTCACTGTACCTAGGCTAGCTCTGAACCTCCATCTAAGCCCACTTTAAGAGCCAGTAGGGGTTCTTTTCTCTTCCCTAGGGCTATGATTTGGAAAAGTGTCTTCCAAAAGCCCCATGTGTTAAACGCTGAACTATTGGGAGATTGTGAAACCTTTAAGAGGTGAAACCTAGTAGGAGGAATTGGATCATTAGAGGTATACCCTTAAAGGGGATATCGGAACCCTGGCCCATTCATGTCTCTCTCTTTGCTTCCCAGCCACCATGAGATAAATAGGAGTCCTCTACCGTGTCACCATGATATTTCCACCCCATCAGAGGCCCAAAGCCACAGGGCCAAGTGACCATGCAATACAACATCCAAAATCAAAAGCTCAAATAAACCTTTCTCTTTTTTTAAAGCTGGTTGTCTCAGGTATTTTGTCACAGTAATACAAAGCTAACTAAGAGAGAAGAGATTTTTTTTGGTTTTGGGGGGTTGATTGACCTCATTGGTTTGGGCCTGTGGTAAGGCAGCACAACCTGGCAGGAGTATGTGGCAGAGCATACTTCTCAGTTTATGGCCAGAAAGCAAAACAGAGAATGAGGATGGGCACACCCCGGGAACCTAAAGACCTCCCACTAGGCCCCCCCTCTAAAAGTTTCCATCAACTTCCAACAGCCAATCTGGGGATTAAGCCTTTAACACAGAAAACTTTCAGAGTTTTCTATAAATATAATGACCAAATTATAGTGGTCATTATTGGTAACTTGAAAAGCCAGTGTTGGTCAATAAGCAATTAATAAGAACCTACTTAATTCCTAGCATTGTTAAATGGTGTGCAGGGATCAGGGAAATGGGGCACCAGGTGTGGCATATAGGGAATAGGTGTAAGAGATGATTCTTACCCTCTAAATCAGGACAAATACAAAGTAAACCATTAAGAATCAGAAAGCAGTGATCTACAATCATTCCTAATGAGTTTCTGGATTGGACATTGAGAGCCCAGGAATCTACATTCTAGTTATGCTCTGCTGCCAACTCTGAGCAATTTGGGAGTCACTTAAATATGTTGGCTTTGGGGTCCTTGTTTTTGAGATAAAAGGGTTGTATTAGAAGTCCACAAAGATTCTTTCTAGCTTTAAAAATATGATACTAAGCAAAATTAAAAGGCAAACCAGAAAATATATTTTTAATAAATGAATTGGAAGATGGATGTTCTTAATATATAAAAGGACTTTTCAAAATCAATAGGAAAAAGATAACTTCCCCGGAAGGAAAAAAATAGGTAAGGAATGCAGGATTTTATACAAATATTTTTTCCACTAAATATTATTTTTTAAAATTAAAAAGTTTAAATTTAAAGCATTACAAATAGTCTTCATTAAATCATAGCAGACTTATATTACATAGTCATTGACAATTATTGTTCATGATATTTAATGATAGAAGAAGAAAATGTTCATAATAAAAGAGGAAAAAGAATGAAAACTTTCATGATTCCAGTTTTATTTCATTTTTTTCTTTTAAAAGGCAGTCATAAAGAGATAATAAATAGGTATAAATTAACAAAACACAGAAAGATATACACTTAAGAACTAATAGTTGTTTCTTCTTTATAAGACTTTGAAGTTTCTCTGAATTTCTATAATGAGTACATTATTTTATAATTTAGGAAAAATATATTTACTCTATGATACAACAGAAATGCAAACTCACAGTTTTACATTCAACTCCATTAACAGTTCATTCTAGTATCAAAATGATAAAACCTTCATTAAAATAAACTTTCAGGGCTGGGGATGTGGCTCAAGCGGTAGCGCGCTCGTCTGGCATGCGTGCGGCCAGGGTTCGATCCTCAGCACCACATACCAACAAGAATGTTGTGTCCGCCGAGAACTAAAAAATAAATATTGAAAATTCTCTCTCTCTCCCCTCTCTCTTTAAAATAAATAAATAAATAAAGGCATATGCGCTCATTTTTAAAAAATAAATAAATAAATAAACTTTCAAATGTGATTTAACATGACCTCTATTTTTCTGAAGCTGTTTCTCTGTAACAGCGTCTGTCTCACTTCGTTGTTGCTTAGCCTATCTATGTTCTCAACTCTACATAAAATTCCTGAAGGACAGGAATCTAGTCATATTCATTCTCTGCACCAAGTACTAAAATAGATGCTCAATAAATGTTTGTTGATAAATGATAAGAACTGAGAAAGCATTGGTCTGAAAATCGGGCAAAAGATAGTAGGAAATGAAGTGGACCTAGAAAGATCGTTGACCTATTCAGTGAACCTGGTGGGCCTGACCACTGAGCTGGACACTGAGGATCCTGAGCCCAGAGACACGCAGCCTCACTGTGAGGAACTCACAACTGAGGGGTGGAGGCAGACACATTTAAAAATGACAGAAGTAAAATAATATAGTAGTATTCTTTCATCTGAAGTTTCATTTTCCATGATTTCTGGTACCTGCAGTTAACTGCAGTGCAAAATATTAAATGGAAAAATCCAGAAAGAAACAATTCATAAGTTTCAAATTATATGTCATTCTGAGCAGAGGGATGACATCTCACTGTGTCCTGCAAGAACATAAATTATCGGGCTGGGAATGTGGCTCAGCGGTAGCGCGCTCGCCTGGCATGCGTGCGGCCCGGGTTCGATCCTCAGCACCACATACAAACAAAGATGTTGTGTCCGCCGAGAACTAAAAAATAAATATTAAAAAAATTCTCTCTCTCTCTCTCTCTCTCTCTCCTCTCTCACTCTCTCTTTAATAAAAAAAAAAAAAAGAACATAAATTATCCTTCTGTCTGGTGTATCCACACCGTATATGCTATCGACCTATTAGTTCCTCAGTAGCGATCTTGGTTATCAGATCCACTGTTGCAGTACCACCATGCTTGAATATAGGGTTATGTATTATATGAGGTTTCAGGCACCCACTAAAGTGGGTCTTAGAATGTCTTCCCCATGAATAAGAGGAAGCAGAAAGAAGCTGTTCATCCTATCAGAAGACAGAAAGAGAGAAGGAAGAGAAGGGGCAAGGCCATAAGGACAGTGTCCAAGGGATAGTGGTCATAATTAAGGCAGAGATACCGGGCTGGGGTTGTGGCTCAGTGGTACAGCACTTGCCTAGCATGCATGAGGTACTGAGTTCGATTCTCAGCACAACATAAAAATAAATAAAAAGTATATAAAATAAAAGTAGTGTGTCCATCTACAACTAAAAAATGTTATTTTAAATAAATAAAGGCTGGGATACTGGAGAGAAAGAGGTGGATGTGAAAAATGACATCCTTGAGAATGCCTCAAAACTCCATATCATTTTCCATCAATCTCTTTCACACCAAGTTCACAGGAAGGAACATGGAGGCGCTGGAAACATGTCCACCTTCTTAGGAGAGCTCACCCCCTGCACCAGGAGCCTGGGTTAGTGTCCAATTGAGAGCATGGTAGGCTCCTCTTTTTTTTTTTTTTTAAACCCAGGGGTGCTTGGCACTGAGCCACATCTCCGATCCATTATTATTATTATTATTATTATTATTATTATTTTATTTAGCTCTTGCTAAGTTGCTTAGGGTCTCACTAAGTTGATGAGGCTGGCTTTGAACTTGCTATCCTCTTGCCTCATCCTCTGGAGTCACTGGGATCACAGGCTTGTGCACCATACCTGGTGATGATAGGCTCTTCTTATGATCATTGTCTTGATCCTTGAGATCATACTGGGCAGGAATCATGAGTCTGACTCTATTTGGGAAATTATTTTAACCTTGAGAAGAGATGATCCTTAAACTAGGGATCAAATAACCATGCTGTCTGCATCACAAGGCCATCACCTCCCAGTGATGAAGGCAGGTAGAAAGAGGAGTTTCTTTTCAGATTTGGCTCCCTGGCTTTAAAATGGAATTACCTTACCTGGTGAGCTGGGAGAAAATCCACCAAGGAGTGCCCTCAAAGCACACACAGTCTCTTGAATACAGAAAACATCCAGGAAACAACGGATTCTACCTTACGAGCTATTGCTGGATCTGATCTGGAAGGCATTATTTGAACACAGGCGAATGTAAATTAATGTATAGTCATCGAGTTGGGCTTCTCAGCAAGGTAACAAAATGTTGACGTCAGCCCGAAAGACAAATGAGGTTCTGCGTTATGTGGTGTGACTGGAGGTGTTGACATGCTGGCCCTCTGCCTTCCAACCTTCAGGAAAGAAAGCGCATGATTAGGAACAGAGCTCATGACTTCAACCACTTCCCAGAACTCCCCTGGACAGCAAAAAATCCTTGCTGAGCAGATCCATGGCAGAGCCTCCTCCTCTCTCCAGGAAACACGTGATGTGTGCAGTCATTTTCACACCATTACTGATTATCCACAGTGTGTCTGACACTACAGTAGGTACTAAGGATAGCAGTTGATCTCCACACTGATGTAGCTACAAAATCTTCCCAGCATCTTGTCATCTCCAGCCACTTACCAACCAGGTTGTTCATACCATGTCCCCGCCCTTCCACACCTCCCAGTCATCCTGCTGTTTACCCCAAGTTGCTGCTGCTATCCACACAGAAAACACCAGAAATCTCCTCATCGTCCAACCTAAGGATGGGATGGTCAGGGTGTCTCTGGTCACTTGTCTTCTCTTTTTTTGTGGTAACAGAGATTGAACCCAGGGGCACTTAACCACTGAACCACACCTCCAGCCCATCTCCCAGCAATAATACTCTCTCATTTGAGTTACTATATATTTTTGTATTAACTCTCTTTTGGGGTCTTAATTTTTATATTTGTGTTGGAACAAATTACTGCCAATCTGTTAAGATACACTTCTTATCTAAGTGTATCAAGACATCTCTGTGATGGACACAATACTTTTATTTTTATATTTTATTTAGAGACCAGGTCTTGCTGGGTTACTTAAGACTAAGTTGCTGAGGCTGGCTCTGAACTTGTGATCCTCCTGCCTCAGCCTCCTGAGCTACTGGGATTACAGGCATGGGCCACTGCTCCTGGCCCAATCTTTTTCTAATATTAACACTGTTACCACATTGATATGTACATATAGATAGATAGATAGATAGATAGATGGATTGATTGATATATATATGTATATATATCAAGATATATATATATATATCTCAAAATGTATATATTGATATATATATTCCACTGCTAAAAGGTGGAGCATCTTCCCCAATTGTGGTCAGAGAGAGACTTAGCAGTAGAAGAAGAATCACAGAGATGCATTCCATCTGGCTTTGCAGAGAAGGAAGGGACCACTAACCAAGGAATGTGAGTGGCCTCTAGAAGCTGTAAAGGCAAGGGGATGGGTTTTCTCCCAGAGCCTGCAGAAGGAACACAGGCAGCCCTGCTGCCATCTTGATTTAGGCACTTGACATCCATGTTGGGCCTCTGACCTGCAGAACCCTAAGAAGAGACACTTCTGTTACGCCACTTAGTTGGTAGTAATGTGTTCCAGCACAAATATAAAAATCAAGACCAAAAAAAGAGAGTTAATACAAAAATATAGTCACTCAAATGAGCAAGTATCCAAAGACTATCAAAGAGGTGTGAAGAAGAGGCCAGTAGCCTGCAATGAAGGGAAGGGGAACACCTAATTGAGAAATTGCACCACCCGTATGGGAAAGATGATGGCAGAGCTGATTTTGAAGAAAAAAAAAATGTAGGTATTAGGCACAAGGAAATGGAGACTCCAAGTGCTGTAGCTGGAGGGAGAAACAAAGAGAAAAGAAAAGAAGGCAAAGGTCCTGAGAGCAGATGGGGAGGTAGGCAGGTGGGTTTCTTGTCAGCAGGGAGGGCACAGAGGAGGTCTGGGACACCAGAAGACAGCCCACCCTTGAGCCCCAGGTCTGTAGACTCTGTCTGGAGGAGAAGGACCCCATTTTTTTAGGAAGGCTGGCACATTCCTAACCCTGACCTTTGTCCCACAAACCAGACTCTGATGTTGTCCTGACTCAGTCAAGCCATCACGGAGAACCCCCCCTCCCAACACTGCCAGCCTCCAGATGGGACAGAGGAGACCACACTGGAAATGATCAGAGAACAAAACCAGACAATCTACAGCAAAAGAGTGAATATACAAATCACGGAGCGCCAAGTGTCCAGGTAGGAAATGCAGTGAGAGGTGATGGGGAAAGACATCACTGTTGGCTGTTTATTTGGGGAAAATCTTCTGGAGGAGATAGGACTTTAGTAGTGCCCCAAGGAGGGAGAAGTCTTCCTGGGAGGGGGGAAGGCAATTCAAGAAAGAGCACTACCATCCCCCAAGGCACAAAGGAGACAGTGACTGGGGACCGCAGGCCCTTAGGGTGTGGGGGAAAGGGCTATAGACTCCTTAGCCTGGAGGCACCTACCACTGTACTCCTTGTTCAAAAGGCAGTTGCTGCCATTCCTAGGGCTTCTCCCTGAAAAAAAAGGACATGAGGACACTTTCCAAGTCCTACTTTGAGCTCTCACGGTTGGCAGTTTCTAGAAGTTTGGAAAACCTGAGTTAGGAATGGTGTTCACCCTCCATGGTGTCCCCTGGGTGAACTAAGGGGCTGAAAGAGAATACCCCTGTGACCTAGTGGCAGCTGCCTCTGAGGAGCACATCTCCTTGGTTCAGTGTCAGAAGCAGCAGAGGAAGCGGTCTTAACATGGGGCACACAGGCTGCCCTCCAGATTCTGGATGTGGAAACAGGGAACCAACCAGAGGACCACCCCATGCCTTGTCTAGGAGGTTCCTTTGGTCCAGTCCCAGATTACTTGGCAGACAATACTAAGGGACACCCTGATATGAAGAAAAAAGAAAATTGCCCCCCAAAATTGCCCAGAAGGTGAGTTCATTCCAAGGAAGCAAGCCCAGGCCTACACTATTTGACCTGGAGTAGGAAGAAGGTAGGTGACTCTCTGCCATAGTGGTCAGAGATTGGTCCACAGATGGAACGCTAGATGATGTCCATGTTGGTTGAGTTCGACCAAAGTGCTCATGATCTTATTTGTTTGTTTGTTTGTTTGTTTGTTTGTTTTGGGTGGTGCTGGGGATTGAACCCAGGGCCTTGTACATGCAAGGTAGGCACTCTACCAACCCAGCTAAATCCCCAGCCCTGATTTTAAGTTTTTTTTATTTTCTGTCTTGATGAAAATGTTTCCATTTCCTATTTTGTTGTTGTTGTTGTTTACTTGGGGGTTTTGTTTGTTTGTTTGTTTTTGTATTTATACCATAATGAGATAAATACAACCATGACACAATACACAATGCAAACAATGATCATGTGCATTTGACAAGGCATGTGTCCTGCTGTAGTCATTTTTTCCCCCTATCTGGGAAGAGGGAGAGGAGTTGGGTTTCTTCTCACCACAAGCTCAGTCCTTCAAAGTCCTGTGTATGCCTCACTGGCTCTTCCACCCACCTCCCAGCCCCATCAAAGGGCAGTAAATCACAGAGGCTAAGCACCGGTCTCCTGTCAGCCCCTGTTGGTTCCCCGGAGGCAGGCACCATTAAGAGCTAAGACCAGCTGTACTCCAGGGCCCCCGCACACAGAAGGATGGACCCTCCGCCTTCACCACATGGATACATCCTCTCCCAAGCCTCCTAGAGAAGCTAAAACCCTGACCTCTGGGAAGAAGCCAGAGGACTACAAATAGAAAGACAAGCAGAGGACTGAGGGGAGGCTGAGGGGAGAAATGGAGGATCCAGCACATAGTGTCGTGTTTTAAACCACATGCCTTTTCCCAGACTGGGTTATTAAATTAATTCAGAACTTATGCTCACACTTAAAAGATTTCTGTCATATTTTATGAACACGATGATCTCAGAGTAATTTGCACTGGAAATGTGTCATATTAAATCAGGGGCACTAATAAACTTTATTACTTAAACTCCACATGGATCAGACATGGCAGATAAACCATCTTACTTTTGCACTTATATTCATGCCATTGAAATATGGCTCCTCCTATGGGAAAATATAAATAAACTTGATAACATTCCCTCTGCCCCACAGTAAATGTACCCATCTGGGCTAGAGGCATCACCAGCCTGTCCGGCTCTCCCACGTAGAAGCTTGATGAGAGGGTGGCGGGCATTGACCCAGGCAGAGATATTTCTTTGGGACTTTAAAATACTCTGACCTCCATGGCTTTATCACTTGCCAGTCACACTGGCAAGGCCTTTAAGCTGGGACAGTGTGTAACGGCTAAGAACTGTTTTACAGGTACCAGTGTGGTATACAAAGTACTGGATGATGAGTTACGAGATCCACGTTCTCCTGGTTCTGCTACCAGCTGGCTCTGTGATCCGAGCACAAATCAGACAAGACTGCGTAATCGGAAAAGCATAGGCATTGGGATCAGAAAGCTTCATTTCCATCGAACAGATGTTTTTTGAAAGCCTAGCATGATCCAGGCCCTTGGCAAGGCCCTAGAGATGCAAGAATGAATAAGAATTCAATTAGAATCCCAACAAGGTTATTTGGGAAACTAAGTTAAATTATTATAAAATATGTATAGATACATACCATTTTGCAGAGCGGAAATACTTCTGTGATATTTTTTTTTAAAAATTCATATTAAAATTTTCTGAGAATAGCCAAGAAAAATTAAGAATAGTGTGGAAGGATTTGCCTCATCAGATATTAAGCACAAATCCTATGGCATTGGCAAGCTTATGGGCTCATAGGCAAACTTTCAGCCAACAACCCTGTGGATGTGGGAATTGGGGTGGGGAAAAAAGGGGAAATGACTGGAAATCTGTGTCTGGAGGCTGTGGACTTCCCCGGAGCTCTCACCAAAGTAAGTAGCCACTTATCTTCCTATTCCTGGACACTGGATGTCTCTACTTAGAAAAAAAATTAGACCAAAAAGGTTATGTATTCAAGAAAATGGGTTCATCAGAGGACAGGAATGAGGCAAAGGATAAAGGTCAGGAATTGAGTGAAATCTCACACTTTCCTGAGTGGAAAGATTCCGGGTGCTTTTCAGCTATATTTTCAGAACAGAGCCGCTGATGACACCTTCATACACATCACCAAAATTTTGAAGCAGGAGCTGGTAGACACATCTCAGGTCAGGAGAAAAGACTCCTATGTCCTGACACTAGAGAACTGCAATGACAACCTGATGTCCCCAGTGAAGCCCCTTCCCCTCCCCCACACTCTCCATGTAAGCAAAGGCAGAGAACCCAGGCTCAGCAGAACCTTGAGGAAATCCTTCTCACAGAAGATACAATCCAAAAACAAACTCAAGGAAAAGGACCTGGAAGAAAAAAATAGACCAGGCAACCTATCCTCATAGAGAAAAGACGATTTCTCACCCCTAAAGCAAAAGTTACACGTCATTAAAAAGACACAACTTGAAAATAAGAGACAGCACTTAGAAGTTAAAATTGATAGCCAAAATAATGTAATTAAAAGGAAATAAAATGGAAAGTTAGGGAAATCTTCCATAAATTAGAAATAAATGACAATGAAACAGAAAATAGATGTAGAAAATATCTAAACAAGAATTTCATAGGGATAAAATAGAAGCAGTAAGAAGGAAATTGTTGATGGAAAAATTAAATAAAACTTCCCAGAATTAGCCAGGCGCAACGGTACATACCTGTAATCCCAGTGGCTCAGGAAGCCGAGGCAGGAGGATCACATGTTCAAAGCCAGTCACAGAAACTTAGCGAGGCCCTAAGCAACTCAGCCAGACCCTGTCTCTAAATAAAATATAAAAAGGGGGGTCCCCCACTGGGGATGTGGCTCAGTGGTGAAACACCCGTTGGTTCAATCCCCAGTACAAAAAAAAAAAAATCCCAGAATTAAAAGATATGAGGTTACTCCAAGTGATTAGCATAGTATAAAGAAAGGCCCATGCCTACCGTGGCAGCACACATCTATAATCCCCGCTATTCAGGAAGGAGGATCACAGATTCAAAGCCAGCATAAGAAATTTGGTAACACCCTCTCTCAAATTTTCACAAAGGGTTTAAGGGGTTGGGGGTATAGCTCGATAACAGAGCATTTGCCTAATATGTGCAAGACCCTGGGTTTAATCCCCAGTATCATCCCCCAAAAATTAAACATAGAATCACTATATGATCCAGCAATTCCAATTCTAGATACTTACCAAAAATAAGTGAAAGCAAAGAAACAAGTATCTATATTCTCAGGCTCATAGCAACATTTTTCATTATAGGTGAAAGGTAGAAGCAACCCAAGTGTCAAGTGATGGGCAAAATGTGATATATCCATACAATGGAATACTATTTCACAATAAAAAGGTGCAAAGTATCATTGCATGTAACAATTGGATGAATCACAAAAAATTACACTAAATGAAAGAAGGCAGGAATAAAAGAGTAAATGCTATGTGATTCCATTTATATAATATTTCTAAAGAGGGCAAATCAATAGAGACAGAAAGCAGATCAGTGGTTGCCTGAAACTGGAGAGTGAGAATGGAGACTATTAATGTGCACTGGAAGCCTTTTGGGGTGATGGAAATGTTCGAAAACAATTGTAATGATCATTGCACAACTGTATACATTTACTAAATTCATCAAACTGCGCATTTAATGGGGGCCAGTTTTATAGAACATAAACTATACCTCAGTAAAGTTGTCTTTATCTTTTTTAAGAAAAGAAGTTAAATTGATTGTTCTCTCCAATACTTACTGTATTACCCAAGAGCTTTGTTCTGAAATCCTGAAAGTGAACAGGAAGGCTTTTCAGGCCAAATGAAAATTATCAGATTGTCCACTGAAGTGCTTTCCGACACCAAGAAGAAAGGACCACAGGCTTTGGGAGCTGATCAAGAAGAGGCAGAGCCAGGGTGGACACAGGGTCCCTCCTCCTGCCATGGGAAAGCGCGCGCACACACACACACACACACACACACACACACACACACAGTCAAATCATGTACAGGCCCAGGAGATACACAAAATATAAAGTCCCATCACAATTCTATTGCACATTTTTAATTATAGGGAAAAGATAAGAAAGCAATATACTCAGATGCTATTCTTGGTTGGTTGTTAGTTTTTAAACTAGGAAATGAATGTTACTTAAAAGACAAAAATCTTGCATGTTTTACATGGGTTAGCCCACATGCAAATTGGCAGACAGACTACGTACAAGTAAAGAGAAATGCTGAAGTCAAGCTTTTGTGTAATGCAATTGATTTTAATATAAGATTTTAAAAAGGATAAAGGCAATCTCAAATATTAGTCAAATTTTATAGTTATTGAAAGAACCATTTGAAAACAGGGAAACAATTTTAAAACACTTTCATTGGGTTAAAAAAAGAAGAAGTTTTGACTACCTTAGAAATCATTTGTGCCTGGACAACAATCAGAGAGGATGATGGTTCAGCATCACTGTTTAGGATGCAAGAAGATGAGGAAGCCTGAGACCAGGGAAGCAAACTCCTCTGGGCAAATGAAAATCCTAAATATCATAGGTCCCCAAAGATCATTCTTTTGCTCATATTTCCCGAGTGGCCAGTTCCATATCAGATTAGCCAAATGTTTACAAAATTTCCACTTCCCCATTATGCCTTACAGACAAAACAAAGAGTATAGTTAGTTTGTATGGAAAAAGTTCATTGAAGTAGAATGTAATGTGAAGTCAAATGCCATTTACAGGTTATTGATCTATGTGTGTGCCAGTTTATGTGTTTAAAACATGGAGGAGAATTCCCACCTTGTAGGATTCTTTTGAGAATTAAATGGTATAATTGCTGACAATATACTTGTCTTAAAGAGGACATCCAGTGAATGGTATATCTTTTCCCTTCCATTCTACATCTCACCTATTGTTCATCACCCTGCTCATGCTCTCTGTCTCTCTCTGTCTGTCTGTCTCTCTCTCTCTCTCTCTCTTTCTCTCTCTCTCACACACACACACACACACACACACACACCACACCACACTTCACAAATCTTACTTTGAGAAGTTGCACTGATATATCCCATGTAAAAATTAAAGGGGACAATTTTCAAAAAGATAAAGGCCCATGCCAGGCTCAGTGGCACACATCTGTAATCTCGGTGGCTCGGGAGGCTGAGACAGGAGGATCTCGAGTTCTCAAAGCCAGCCTCAGCAATGAGGCACTGAGCAACTCAGTGAGACCTGTCTCTAAATAAAATACAAAATAGGACTGAGGATGTAGCTCACTGGTTAAGTGCCCCGGAATTCAATACCTGGTACAAAAAAAAAAAGATAAAGACCCAATTTTGCTCAAGAAGACTATAAAGGGAGGGAGCCAGGCACAGTGGTGCATGCCTGTAATCCCAGTGGCTCAAGAGGCTGAGGCAGGAGGATTGAGAGTTCTAAGCCACCCTCAGCAAACCAAGGCACTAAGAAATTCAATGAGACCCTGTCTCTAAATAAAATATAAAATAGGGCTGGGGATGTGGCTCAGTTGTCAAGTGCCCCTGAGCTCAATCCCCAGTACCAGAAAAAAAAAAAAAAAAGACTATAAAAGCACTTCTACTCCCAGGAAGAAAGAGCTGGTTACAAAGCAGCAATAGGACACCTATTCCCCTGCTCTCCCCGATATTCTGGCAGGAATACAATCTGAGAAGGCCAGAGTGCTTAGATCTGGCTAGGAATCTCCTGAGTGAAAGGCAGAGCCTGGTGAACTTGGCCGATGATGAGGTCAAGGTTGCATATTCAAGCCCCATAAGGAGATTCATCCTGGCCACAACATTTCCCCTAGTGTTGGCCCATTCATGGATATTTCCCACTGGACGAGAGAACTTTTTTATAGTCTGGAGAGAGTAAAGACTAAATATAACCTGTCTTTATTATAAAAACAATACTAATAAAATTTAAAAGATTAGTCTTATCGAGAGTGGGACCAGATGTCCTTTTCAAATATCAATACTTGAGAGGGATTGCAAAGAAGTAGGACTCTGGAGTAACGAGGAAAACTACATGAGAGGGAAAACATTCAGTTGCTATAACAAAATTCAGAGTAATGGTGGCTTCAACATGAGAGTTTATTTCTCTCTCACATAAGACTTCCAGTATAAATAATCCAGAGCAATAGAGCAGCTCCACAATATCGAGAACCCAGGATCCAGACAGCCTGAGCATTGGTTTCCACACTGCAAGGTAGCTGCTGTATCTCCACCATTATATATACATTCCAGCAGAAGCAAGGAGGAGGGAGCCAAGGAAAGGCACCACCCTTCCCTTCTGATCAAAGGCACAAGAAAGTCGCACACATACCACTATTAACATAGCCAAGATGTCAAATCAACACAGTGTCCATCAATGGATAAATTGACAAATTGTATGTAACATCAATATCTACATATGATGGAATTTGTTCTGCCATTAAAAAAGAATGATATCCTGTCACTTGCAACAAAGTGGATGGAATTATAGAATATTATGTTAAGCGAAATAAGTCAGGCACAGAAAGACAAAATACTGCATGATCTCATATGTGAAAGCTAAAAAAGTTGATCTTATAGAAGCAAAGAGTAGAATAGTGACCACTAAGGGTGAGAAGTATGGGAGGGAGGATGAAAACAAGGAAGCTGGATAATTCATACTAAAATGCAGTTAGGTAAGAAAAATAAGTTAGGCGATATATAGCACCAAGGGATGACTATAAGTCAGAACAGTTTGTTATATATTTTATGAAGAAAGGAGTATGGAATGCAACAAAATGAAACTGAATCCCTTTCTCTCGCCATGCACAAAAGTTAACTCAAAATGGATCAAGGAGCTTGATATCAAATCAGAGACTCTTTGCCTGATAGAAGAAAAAGTTGGCTATGATCTACATATTGTGGGGTCGGGCTCCAAATTCCTTAATAGGACACCCATAGCACAAGAGTTAATAACAAGAATCAACAAATGGGACTTACTTAAACTAAAAAGTTTTTTCTCAGCAAGAGAAACAATAAGAGAGGTAAATAGGGAGCCTACATCCTGGGAACAAATTTTTACTCCTCACACTTCAAATAGAGCCCTAATATCCAGAGTATACAAAGAACTCAAAAAATTAGACAATAAGATAGCAAATAACCCAATCAACAAATGGGCCAAGGACCTGAACAGACACTTCTCAGAGGAGGATATACAATCAATCAACAAGTACATGAAAAAATGCTCACCATCTCTAGCAGTCAGAGAAATGCAAATCAAAACTACCCTAAGATACCATCTCACTCCAGTAAGATTGGCAGCCACTATGAAGTCAAACAACAACAAGTGCTGGCGAGGATGTGGAGAAAAGGGTACTCTTGTACATTGCTGGTGGGACTGCAAGTTGGTGCAGCCAATTTGGAAAGCAGTTTGGAGATTCCTGGGACAGCTGGGAATGGAACCACCATTTGACCCTGCCATTGCCCTTCTCGGACTATTCCCTGAAGACCTTAAAAGAGCATGTTACAGGGATGCTGCTACATCGATGTTCATAGCAGCACAATTCACAATAGCTAGACTGTGGAACCAACCCAGATGCCCTTCAATAGATGAATGGATAAAAAAAATGTGGCATCTATACACAATGGAGTACTATGCAGCAATAAAAAATGACAAAATCATAGAATTTGCAGGGAAATGGATGGCACTAGAGCAGATTATGCTTAGTGAAGCTAGCCAATCCCTAAAAAACAAATACCAAATGTCTTCTTTGATATAATGAGAGCAACTATGAACAGAGCAGGGAGGAAGAGCAGGAAGAAAAGATTAACATTAAACAGAGACATGAGATGGGAGGGAAAGGGAGAGAAAAGGGAAATTGCATGGAAATGAAGGGAGACCCTCATTGCTATACAATATTACATATAAGAGGTTGTGAGGGGAATGGGAAAATTAACAAGGAGAGAAATGAATTACAATAGATGGGGTAGAGAGAGAAGATGGGAGGGGAGGGGAGGGGGGATAGTAGGGGATAGGAAAAGTAGCAGAATACAACAATTACTAATTGGGCATTATGTAAAAATGTGGATGTGTAACTGACGTGATTCTGCAGTCTGCATTTGGGGTAAAATGCACTTCAATCTAATGTATGAAATATGATATGTCATGAGCTTTGCAATGTTGTGAACAACCAATAAAAAAAAATTACAAAAAAAAAAAAGAAAGAAAGAAAGGAGTATGGAGATTCCTAACACAAGGAAATAATAAACATTTGAGAGGGGAATGTTAATTACCCTAATTTGATCATTACATGTTGTATATATGCAACAGATCATTACACTGTATCCCATAAAATGTGTACAAGCATGTGTCAATATTTTTAAGTATTATGTGAGAAGACGAAGTTGCACATATTCCTTGGGCTCACACCCAGTGACTAGAACAAATAACAAGGAACTTTGACACATAGCTGCAAGGGAAGCTGGGAAATGTAGTCCTTACTTTGGGTGGCTTTGTGCCTAGCACAATTTAGATGATGTGTTGGTTTCCTCGGGCTGCCATGACAAAGTAAAACAAACTGAGTAGCTTAAAACAACACAGGTTTATTCTCTCACAGTTCAAAATGCCAGAAGTCTGAAATTGGGTGTTGGCAGGGTCAGTCCCTTTTGAAGACTCTGAGGGAGAAACTCTTTGATGATGCTTTCCCAGTTTCCCATGGCTGCTGGTAATCCTGGGCACTCCTTGGCTCATGGCTGCATAAATATCTGCCTCGGTTATCACCTGGCCTCTGTGTGTCCACATCCAAATCTTCTTTTCCTTTCTCTTTTAAAGGCAACAGCCATTGGATTTAGCCACCCCTTTCCAGCCCAATACAGTATGATCTGCATACTCCAAATAGGGCCATATTCACAGGTACCAGGAGTTAGGACTGGACCCTATCTTGTGGGGAGACAATTCAACCCACCCAAAGGGGGTCATTTGCTAAAGAAAGAAGAGGAGGATGGATATTGAAGAACGCCCCCATCACAGGACACCAAGAAACGGCATCAGAAAACATCTCATGCCAAAACTCACACCCCTGTTCCAGGTTCCTGTAAGTGAACTTGGCCCACACCCCTCCTCCTCAGAACCTTCATGAAGAGTCCTCCAGATTCATCTGTTCTGCTCCTGTGGGTCCACATCTTGAAATGTCCTCCTATGCTCGCCTCCTTAGCCAAGCCCTAATGGCTTCAGGGGATGGCTACTCCCAAGACTTCTCTCTCTGCTCCAGCCCACAGCCACTAACAGCTTCCACCTTGAGGAGCAGAGCCATATTCTGGCTTTTTTGAAACCGAGGCACTTGCCTCCATGGGCCCTTTTCTCCAAACAAAAAAAAAAAGAAACAAACAATTACAAAAATCATTTAAAATCTTAGTTAAAAGCTGATCTTAAAAAGTACATTTTGTCATTTTGTACTTAAAACTCATACAAAATATTTTTAAAAGTACATTTTGTGACTGCATTTGTTCAAAGATAAATTTACTCATTTTTATACGAAAATATTCTACCTAAATGATTTTTTTCTTCATCATTAAAAAAAAAATTAAAAGGTTCTATGGATCCTTTAAAATGTTGTGGACACTAGGTGTTGTCCTACCTGTTTCCCAGGTACATTGAGAGGATGCAGAAAGCAACCCACAGAAAGAGTACCAGGCCACTCACACCCCAGACTTCTGAAGAGAGAACAGGGAGTGCTAAGTGTCACCTCTCCCCTCCCCCACAGCAGGTGCTCTCCTTATGTGCTCTCACCATTCAAGAATGTGCAACAAGGCACCCAACTACCATGGTTAAGTTGAAAGTGACAGCCTCCTCTCAGAGCTGCAAAATTAACATCCCTCGCCCCAACTGTGTTTGCACCATCCTTGGGACCCACAACATAGCTTGAAAAGAACAGCTGCTCATGTGACATGGCGGATGCAAAGCCTTTATCCAAGGGTGACAGAAACGTCCCATTCTTCAACACATGGACTATTCAATCCTTCCTCACAAGTCTTACAACTCTCAAAATACATCTCATCCCAAACTAGCCATCTTTATTTTATAACCCATATGGATGTCAAGCCCATGATTTCCTGATGCATTTCATTTCAACTCATAAACAGATTTGTCAGGCTTGTTTGCTAGGACAACCAAGTCATCCCAATTGACCCAGAACTTTTCTAATTTGGGCACTGAAATTCTTGCCCTTGTCAAGTCTCAGGCAAACCAGGCCCATTGATCAACCTATAATGATACCTAAACTTCATCCTCCTATAATGAATTTTATGTATTTAGACCAACAAGATGAAAAATCACTGAGGACATTTGTTTTTTTCCAATAACATATCCCTCACCAGTGGAAAAATTTTTAAAGTAGCGATTATAGCTCTGGGAAGTTCAACTAGGGTTTAATACTACAGGTCAGCAATATGAATATGGCACTAAAAGTGGCCATACCGAGTCCTCTGGCTCCTATAGCAACCCCAGTATGAAAAGGAACAGCTGTGAGTCACTTGGATACATGTCCCTCAAAGGTTCATGTGGTGAAGGCTTAGTCCCCAGTTGGCATTACTGGGAGGTGGTAGAAACTTTAAGAGGTGAGGCCTAGTGGAGGTCTGTAGGTCACTGGAGGAATGCCCTTGAAGGGGACTGTACAACCCGGTCTCTTCCTTTCTCTCTTTACTTCCTGGCAAAGAGAGTGGATCTGTTTTACCATGTACCGCCCCCTTGATGGGTTGCCTCTCCACAGGCCCAAAGCAACAGGGTCAATCAATCATGGACTGAAACCTCTGAAACCATGAACCCAAATAAACCTTTTCTCTTTATAAGTGATTCTTTCAGGTATTTGTTATGGTGACAGAAAGCTGACTAACACAGTCCATTGTGTTCTGGACTCACTGGAATGGTCTCTTTCATAAATATTTTAGATGAGTTATGAAAGGAGAAAAAGGAATCACACAATGATTCTCTAACCACAGTGCACTTAAGAAGAACCTGAGGGACTTGTTCAAAAGGAGATGCACTTCTGGGCCTCGGGAAGTTTGGCTTGGAGGAGTCCAAGAAGCATCCCTGTTCACAGGTGCTCAGGGTGGATCTTGATGCATGTAAAACATACTTTTCAAAACTCTGGATGGGGGTGGGGGGCTGTGAACTTTGCTTCATCTCTCATAGTAAGTAAAGCAGAACCAGACCATACCAGGAAGGAAGAAGAAACAGAGTACAGTAAAGAGGAAGACACTGAGTGTTAGGACTTGTTATCTAAAAAAGCACTCTTGTAAGTCTTGACATTGCTGGACTATCGAAAACAAAGCCTATCTGGGTTAACCAAGGCAGCCGTGCTTTGTCTACACACACATATACATGCTGTGTGGTATGTAGATCTACGAAACTATTATATATACAGAGATGATGGCAAAAATGAGATAACGGCCATCAAAGTGATTCGTATGTAACAGGCACTCATAAGTGTTTATTCATTTATATGCCATTGGAGTGTGTCTAATATATGTATATAAACAAATCAGTAGCCTCATTTTGGCTATTCTAAATCTGAGATGGCCAGAAGATAGCCAAATAGAGATGACAAATGGGAAGTTGGATATAGGAGTCCATATTCTTGAAGTCAAGTTAGGACTAAAGATATAGATTTAGGGAACTATCTGCATATGGCCTCCAGAGGATCAATAGAACATAAGCCACAGGGGTGAGGGGCTAATGCCAAATCAAGGTCATATGCCCCAGGGCCTTGCCAGCAAACTAGCTTCCCTACCTGCAACCAGAAATTGGAGAGTTAGCCGATCTATAAATAAAAATTAGAATGACTTTGTTCATCAGCTCAGAATACAGCTTCAAGGTCAAGTGTGGAATTCCCTCACCTCTCAAGGTAAAATCCCTAATTCAAGTTCACTCCATACAGAAATCCAGAGGCCACAAGTATAGCAAGCATGGGATTGTCCCCAGAGACAGGCTTTCAAAACCCAAAACATAAACAGGAAAACAAAAAAAAAATTCCCACATACAGCATCCCCAAGGGAAGACATACTCAGGAGGCCCAGACCACAAAATATGAGGAAGTCCAAAAGCAGCCAGGCAATTTACAAACCCACCATCACCTCTCCCAGAAAAAAAAAAAAAGGAAGAAATCACATGTCACATGTGTGGAGGTAGAGATAACAACACTCTGAATGGGACTTTGAGATCAGTGCAATTGGCAACAGAAAATCATTCAGTGATTTTGAAAAAAGGCAGAACATACTGAAATGGGTGTTTTAGGATGATCTGAGTGGCAATGACACACATAAAAACAGGGAGAAGGCTGAGAGTAGGGGCAGCAAGACCAGCCCAGAGGCTTCACACTCTCCATATGGGTGGTGTCCCCCAGCTTCTGAACCCTCATAAAATTTAACTGGCACATCTCCTATGCCCTTACGATCTCAATACTTTATTCCTTGTTTTATAGTTACTTTCACACATCTAATCCATATAAAGGAAATTGTAGAACTCAAGGCCCCTTGTAGGGGTTTTATGTGCACGCCCACATGCATGCACATATGTGGATATACATATATATGCATATACTCATATATATTTACCTTATATCATGTAAGCTTTCTGTATCCTCCATGGCACCTAACACAGTACAATGGGCACATGGAAGGTGTTCCATAAATCTCTAACAAATTAAGTAATCAACCAATGAATAAGAACCATGTCAAGATGCTCATTGATTGGAACCTTGCCCTGTGAAGCTCTACTTGCCCTGGAACACAAAACCAAGTTGATGGTACATCATTAGTTCATCTCCCCAGGACCTGAGAAGCTCCCTAAACTGGTTCTCTTCTTACCCTATGTGCACATCATCTGTCAGTGCTTTTAAAAGTCAACCAAATTCAGTGACAGCTTCAAGCCCTGTAGCACTGATGGAAATCCTCTGCTACATATGGATTTCCCTGGTGCATACTGCTGTATTACCTGTCTTCCTCTGCACATTGATTGTCAGTCTATGGGTGTTTGACTATATGTTACAGTAAGCCTTGCCCTAATCTTACTACCATACTTCTAATTAGGAGGAACCTTTTCCCCTCCCTCTTTGAGGATGAGGCCCTAAGCTAAGGCCTGAGCCTTGGAAGACAGAAATACCTTAATAACTTGCATAGAAACAAAAATGTGCCATACTGAATAGCAGAACAGCAAAAATTCAGGCACTCTTTGAGAGACCCAAAGCCATATTTATCTCCAGAGTTCTCCTACATGATGATGTTAACAATTGCAATATTGGTGGCAATGAAACAAAGATGTCTTTTATTGAATATCTAATATTACCAGGCTTGATCCAAGGCAGCTTTAGTACAATTTGGCATATAATCTTTTCAAGAATCCACTAAGTAAGGTTCTAGCATGACCATTTTGCAGATGAGAAAACTGAAGATGAAAGATATTAAATAAGTTATCCACTGTAAGCCCTTTAAATATCAAGGTCACAACTCAGACCCAGGTCAATTTAAATACTTTCTACCTCCCCGCACCATTTCCATTGCGGATACCCATGCTCCAACAAAACAGCCAGTAGCACTCAGCCACTTTAAATAATTGTCTCAAGGATTTCAGATGATGTACATGAGTTTTGGAGCTGGAATTTTTTCCCAGGAGATCATAAGCACACACAGGCACCCGCTTCCTGTGTTTTGATTCCAATCTCATCTGTGGCTTCAAGGGAAAGACTAAATAAATCCAGTCTTATCATGTTGCTTCCATCTCACTCTACAAGGAATGAGCCAGTCCTGCCCAGCTCCTGATTTTTGTGTCCTGAATGTAGAGTCAGCTACTTGCCCACATAGTCAAAGCAACTGCAAATAAATGGCACTGAAATATTAATGGGCTTCCTTGGGAATACAGAGTTAGGTCATAATAGAGAAATAGTATTCATAGCACATTCTAGAACCAGTTGAAATGCTTCATCACCAGTGAGGTCAAACACATTGTACTAGCTTGCTTTGTGAGCTCAAAATAACTACAGAATTAATTATTTGAAATGCTTTCAAGAAGCTTAAGATGAATGGCTTTTTAAAAAAATGATTCTAACAAACAGAATGACCTAAACAAGACAATGAGAGATATATTGTGGTCTGTTCCCACTTTGGAATATTATAAAGTAGTAAAAATAGATAGATTATGACTACTTGTAACAATGTGAGCGAAGCTTGGAAACATAATGTTGGGTGAAAAAGCAAATCCCAGAAATCTACCAACTATATGTAGCTAATTCTAAAACATGCTCAAAAATTCGTTGAAACCCAACCCTTCCAAAGGTGGAGACTAATTTCCCTCTTCTTGAATGAGAGCCAGATTTAGTGATTCATTTCCAGTGACTTTTGACAAAAAATATGGTATGTCAATCCAAGAATAAGTGGGGAAAAAAAAGAGCAGAGCCACTTTTGCCTTATTCTTGTGACCTTTATTTTGGAAAGCCAATCACCATCTTAAGGACATTCAAGAGCCTATGGAGAGGCCCATGTGGAGAGGAACTTAACTTTCCTGCCCATATCTAGCAAGAACTTGCCAGCCATGTGCATGAGCTACCTTTGAAAAAGATCTTCAGTCCCCCTGATATCCTGACTTCAACCTCATAAAAGATCCCAAGCCAAAACCATACAGTTAAACCATTTGCAGATTCACAATTCACCAAAACTTGAGACATCATAAATATTTATTGTCTTAAGACATCAAGTTTGGTAATTTGTTGTACAGTTATACAAAAGTAATACAACAATATGATACCATTTTTTATAAATCTCAAAAGCAAAAAGTTGTTTATACAAACTTATACAGATGATAAACTTTTTTTTTTTGCAGAGTTACAGGCATGAATTTATTAGGAGGGATAGAAAAGGGAAAGAGGGTACACTCTCAAGGGAAAGAGAGGGTCCTCTCAGAAAGGAGAGGGACACACATCCCTCATATTTTACAGTTCTATTGAGAGTCCCAGGGAAGTTTCCAGAGTCCTGCCCAAGTCCACCTTCTGACTTTCGACTGACAGAATAGGAACTACATGAACCGCCTCCAAGAGAGAATGGTATAAAACTGGTTTTTTGTTTTTGTTTTTGTTTTTGTTGTTGTTGTTGTTGTTGCTTTTATGGTGGTAGAGGTCAAATCCAGAGCCTGGTACACCCCCAGACAATAAAACTGCTTTTTAAGTAAAGGAATATCAGGCAAACTGTTAATATTGACACAGAGACACACTGATAACGAATACAATGTTTAGATTAAATGCATAAAACAACTGTGTAAAAGTATCTGAAAGAAACCACATTTGGCAGGAATGGTGGGACCAAGAGCACATAGGAAAGGGAAGTGAGATGAGATAAGCCATACCTTTGGCTCTGGTTTTTCCTTTAAATCATGGTCATGACATGATGTGGGGCAATGGAGTCTGAAGGCAAGGCAGCAGAGGAATCTGTAGCGGTCTCATTAGGTCGGGGAGTCAGAGATTGAAGTTCAAGTCCAAGTTCAAGTTCAAGGGATCTATTAAATACTATGGAATTTCAGTTGAGATCCCAAAAGGGCTGAACCTATAAGAAGTGACTTATGCATTACAATTAGGAGGAATATATACCCTAGGAATCTGGCAATAGGGACAATTTGGAATAGACCAACCACGACAAAGCCCTTAGACCAATCCTCAATGGCATCAGGAGGATTTATCCATACTCTATCACCCTCCCATAAGAAAATTAAATAATTTTTTGTAGGGCTGGAGATTCAAAAAAATCCTCTACCACTAGACTATGCCCCTAGTCTCTAAATAATCTTTAAAGGAATATATATATATAACATTACCCAGAGACTGTAATTTTTCATATATGATTTCTGGGTTTTACTTGAAAAATACCAAGCATGTCAATAAATAGGATCAAATGGCTAAACACTAAGAGAGGAAAAAAGAAAAACAGTGGGAAAAAATAGGAAAAACAGTAATATAGACATTAAAGTTTCAAACATGGACTTCAAGGAAATTATTATTATTAAGTTCAAGAACATAAAAGAAAGGATAGGTAATTTTACCATAGAATAGGAATCTGTTTTAAAATTGATAATCCAATGGAAATCCTAGAACTAAAACAATAAAATTATTAAAATTAAGAATTAAAGTTGGGCGCTGTGGTGCACACCTGTAATTCCAGTGGCACAGGAGGATTTCAAGTTCAAAACCAGCCTCATCAACTTAGTGAGGCTCTGAGCAACTCAGCAAGACCCTGTCTCTAAATGAAATATAAAAAAGGGCTTGGGATATGATTCAGTGATTAACTGCCTCTAGGTTCGATCCCCAGTACAGAATAAAAAATAAATAAAAAGAATCAAATAGGTGGATCCAAAAGCAGATTAGACATGTCAAAAAGAGGACAGTGAAGCAAAGAGAAAAAAAAAAAAGTTAAAAATGGAGTTGGGCCCAGTGGAATGTACCTGTAGTTCCAGCTACTCAGGAGACTAAGGCAGGAGGATCACTTGAGTCCAAGAGTTTAGGGCCAACCTGAGTAACATAGTAAGACCCCATCTCAAAAAAAAAAGAAGAAGAAGAAAAATGAAAGGTGGGGGGAAGCATAGGAGACATAGGAACATGGTTAAAACACCTAACATACTTGTAATTGGGTTCCAGCTGGAAAGGAAAGAGAAAATTACATAGAAGCAATTTTTAAGGAAATGCAAGCTGAGAATTTTCTAAATATGATGAAAGACATAAAGCCACAGAGCAAAGGATTTCTACAAATCCCGTGCAAGATAAATATAAAAAAGACCACACCTGGATATTTCACAGGAAAAATTGGTAAAAATAAAAAACCATGAGAAAAGTCTTAAAAGCAGACAAAAGAGGGAGGGAGGGGGAAAACCACATTGTTTTTAAAAGAGCAATAATAAAACTGAGAGCAGAGCAATAGGAAAAATGGAAGCCAGAAGATAGTCAAAGGCAATTGTTAAAAAAATTCTGAAAGAAAATAATTGTCAACTTAAAATTCTACACTCAGCAAACACAACCTTCAAAAACAAAGGTACAGCAAAGACATTTTCAGGCAAAAAAAAAAAAATGAATTTGTCACCAACATATCTACATTAAAACAAACACTAGAAGAATTTTTTCAGGCAAAAGATGATCCCATATGAAAACACAGTAATGCAAGAAGAAATAAACAGCACCAAAAATGTAAAATGTACAGATAAATCTAAGATAATACATACTGCATGTTAGCTAGGTGTGGTAATCCCTTGCGCCTGTAATCCCAGCGACTAGGCAGGCTGAGGCAGGAAGATCACAAGTTCAAGACCAGCCTCAGCAATTTAACAAGGCCCTAAGCAACTTAGCAAGACCCTGTCTCAAAAAAATAAAAAGAAAAAAAAGGGGGGGGGTAGGGATATGGCTCAGTGGTAAAGCCCTCCCTGGGTTCAATCCTCAGTATAATAATAATAATAATGTTAATGTCTATGAGAATCAAAATATAAACAGAATAAATTTATGTTAACACACCACAAATAAACAGGAGGAGGGTGAATAGGGTTAAAGCATTGTACAGTTCTTGTATTATTCAGTGTGATATTAGTACTAATTTAAGGCAGGTTATAATAATCTCTAGAGTAATCATTATGCTTATTTTGGCAGCAAATATGCCAAAATTGAAACAATACAAAAAAGATCATCATGGCCCTGAGCAAGCATGACATGCAGATTCTAAAGAATAATAAAAAATGTACAAAGAGCAAGCAAGAAGAGTAGGAAAATGGAGTAATGCATGATGAATCCAAAAGAAGGAAGACAGGAGAGCAAAATTAACAAAATCATATGGAACTTATAGAAAGGAAATTGTAAGATTGTAGACTTAAATCATAATATCTGTAATTACTTTAAAAATACATGAACCAGCTGGGCATGGTGGCACAATCCTGCAATTTAGGAGGCTGAGGAAGGAGGATCGCAAATTTGAGGTCAGGTTCAGCAAATTAGTGAGACCCTGTCTCACTATTAAAAATAAAAAGGGCTGGGTATGTAGCTCAGTGGTAAAGCACCCTGGGTTCAATTCCCGGTACTTAAAAAAAAATGTGAATCAGCCAGGCACCATAGTGCAGGCAAGGGGATTGCAAGTTCAAGGCCATCCTGGGCAATTTAGCAAGACCCTGTCTCAAAATAAAATAAAGGATGGGAATGTAGCCTAACATGCACAAGGCTTTGGGTTTAATACCTGGTACTGAAAAAAATAAAGATTGTGAAGCTAGACTAAAAATAAATAGCAACATACCTTAAACATAAGGATATAGAAAGAAAGCTGTGTGACAGTTTTAAAACATAGCCATACTATAGCTTTAGTACTCTCTCATTAAGAGGTTGGGTTTCTCTACTCCACAGTTTGGGCAGGCTTGTGGTTCCTTCAACCAATAGGATGTGACAGAAATAACTCTGTAGATTTTGATGCCAGGTCATAAAAGGCTATGCAGTGTTTGGTCAAACAGTCAATCTTAAAGTCACTGTATAAGAAGTCTAACTACCAGAATCTGCCATGCTATAAGGAAGCCCAAGCTACAGGGAAAGGCCAAGTGTTGGCAAAGATATAGAGCAACTGTTAACTCTCATACATCTCTGGTAGATATGTAAATTGGCCCAACTGCTCCAGAAAACTGCTGTGTATCTATTAACATGTACATACATATAACATAATAGTTATACCCCTGTTACACTCAATAGAAATGAGTACATTATGCATAGATAGAAAAGTTCATAGTAGGTTCATTTATAATGGCTAGAAAAAGGACACAATCACAAACATCCATTAACAACAGAATGAATGAATAAATCATGAACCTTATTCATAAAATGGAAAACCTGCCCAAGTATGATAAAGAATGTACTGATACATGATAAAGAACGATACTACTGATGATATATAATAACATGGACTAATCTTGCAATGAGAATGCAAACTAAGCCACAAGAATACATACTTACCAATTCCAGAGCTAATCTATATTGACATAAATCAGAACAGCAGTTATGTTGGGAAAAGGGGAAGGACTGATTGGGAAGAAGTGTGAGGGTGTTTCTGGAGTATCCAAAATACCCCATGCCTTAATCCAGGAATGGTTACATATATGTGTACTTTGTAATTAATCAAACTGCACATTTAAGATTTGTGCATTTGTCATTATATATGAATACTTCAATTTTTTTAAAAAAAAAGTTTTCTTTACAAGCAAAAGAATAACAAACACAAAATTCAGGTTAGTGGAGAAGAGACCAAGAAATGGGAGAGAAAAGGAACATACAAAGGCTTTAAATTTACATAGAAAATGCTTACCTCTGTCATATGTATCAAATATTACATTAAATGCTAATGAAAACATTATTTTAGTAAAAACAAAAATATTCAAATATTTACAACCCATGTACTGAACTCAGGATGAATTTTTAAAGTAAAGTTAATATAAACAACTCTCACCTATATATTTAAACACAGGAAGACAATTGCATGCATTTACTAAGTACCCTCCTTAGCATCACACTGATTGTTCCTTCATGAGACCACTTTTGTATGAGGTAGAGCAATAATCATGACAGGCATTATTGAGTACATACTATCTGTTGGGCACTGTTGTGAATGCTTTACATGCATTTAATTGTCATATAACCCTATGAGGCCAGGACTGTTATCACCCCAATTTAACAGATGGGGAAACACACACAGGGAGTTCAAGTGATTTGCCCGTGGCCTCACAGCAGGCAAGCAGCAGAGCCAACATTCGAAGCCTGGTTTTGAATTGCAGTCTGGTTTCAGAGCCTACTCACGCTGCCTCCTGTAAGGAGTGCACTTTCCATTACCAGTTCTCAACTATACCCCACACCTCTGACAGTTCCAGAGTGCTACACACACCTGCCTCATAGAGAGGGGTATAATGATGCGACCATAATTATGACAATGAATAACATTGGCATTACTGCCAATAACAAGAGACATTAAGCTCACAGGATATTATATTTAAGAGAATATTAAAAAGTTGTCACGATTGAACAATCACCATGTTATTTAATTCCAGACCTTTATAAAAAGGAATCTAGATAAATTATCCTCTCTCTCCCATCTTTTCCAGGTACATGGCACCTACCACTCTATACAATGCATTAGGGTCATTTAAGAGCTGTGACTTTTCTCTCCTCTAGAATAGGATTTGTTTCCGATTCTTTTTTGCCTCCTTGTGTATACATTACTTAGACATCGTACATGTTGTGTAAATATCTGTATAATGAGTGCCTACATGACAAATAAACAAAAATAAGAGAAATACCCAACATCTTTATAAAAGCTCCCACATATCCCTTGACCTCACTCACCGTATTCACTGCTGTATCCCAACAACTCAGAAAAGGGCCTGCAAGTTGTAAGTGCTCACTAGATACCAAATTTTGGTTGAATGAATGAAAGCAGGAGTGACGGATAATTCTTGCCCATTGTGAAGTATCTACATACTTCACCTCTGTGAAGGGTCTTGCTGACCCTGAGATGGGTCAATATGTCTCTCAACTCAGACAGATACAGAAAATGCAGCTGTACTGCTGGGGCTTGAAGACAGGATGAAGGAGTTTACAATGGAGTGAAAGGCAGCTGGCTTGAGAGAGACCCCTTAGAGAGAGTCCGTGCACGTGGTTGTGCTGGTGATGGCCTGTGGTATGGTTTAGATCTTAAATGTTCCCCAAAGGCCCAGATGCTAAAGCTTAGTCCCCAGCCTATGGTGCTGTTGGGAGGTGGTGGAACCTTTAGGGAGGTAGGGTCTGCAGTAAGGAAGTTAGGTCCCAGGGGCCATGCTCTGGAAGGAACCCCAGCCCATTCCTCTGCTTCCCACCCTCCACGAGGCCAGCAGCTTTGTTCCACCACACTCTCCCCACCATGGTGCTCTACCTCACCACAGGCCCAAAAACCATGGAGCCAAGCAATATGGACTAAAGCGTCTGAAACCGTGAGTCAGAATAAATCTTTCCTCCTTATAAATTATCTAAGACATTTTATCAGAGCAATGGAAAGCTGACTAACAGCCTGTCTGAAGGATTTGCAGCGAGCAGCTCTTACCATGCATGGGAGAGGATGGGGTTGAGTGTAAATGTCTCCAGGATCTTTGAGAATGTTCTTTTTTGGCTAATAAGAGCTCACTAGTCTGCGAAGCTGAACAAGCTCCCTGGTGGGGCGAGCAGAAGAGGTTCCCTTCCTCAGTTTCTCATGTTCCACTCCCAGCTCTTGTTTGCTTTTGAGACTTATTCCTCTAGCAACGGGGAAAGCATGTGATGGCCATTTTAAAATATGGAATATCCCAAGTCAAAGTAAGCTGTGTCTTGAGGCACCTCTGGAACAGCCTTTAGGAAAAGACTGGGTTTTTTCCTTTCCCTTCTTAAGCATGCCTTCACCTCCTCCCTCAGCCTCCTCTTCCAAACCTCACCTCCAACCCCAGCCCCTCCTTCAGGCCTAAGCTTCAAACTATCTCCCCTCCTTTTCTCCCTACTCCCACGTTTCTTCCCAGTCCACAGTGGGGCAAGCCAAAAGCTTGATCTCAGGGGAAGAAAGAACCTACACACCAACCCCCAGAGCCTAGGAGAACTGCCCTGGGACAAAGTGTTTCTTAGGGACTTGCTCAGCAGACAATCAGAACCTGACACTCTGGTCTGGTGTGTCTATTCATCTCCTTTGAGGGCAGAAAATCCAGTTCTGGCTATCATCGCTTTGGATGCCTGGTGTAGGCATCGCTTAGCAAACCCCTGAGTCTACCTCCTCCCTGCCACCATTCCCTTGGCTGTGTGGCACTTGGGGGACTGCCAGGAGGTGGGAGGAGAACTGAGGTAGCACCAGCCTGACCTTGATCACTCTGTGACTCTGAGACTCAGAACCTCGTGTCTCATCATTTCATCCAGAGACCTCCTTGTCCTCTAGAACCATTCATCCACTCATAATAATCCCAGTGAGTTTTTTATGGCACCTGCCTCAACACTTCTGTTCTCTTCCAAGTATTTCTATTCTGATCTCTCTTTCTCTCTCTCTCTCTCTCTCTCTCTCTCTTTCTCTCTCTCTCTCTCTCTCTCTCTCTCTCTCTCTCTCTCTCTCTCTCTCTCTCTCTCTCTCTCTCTCTCTCTCTCCCTCCACTTCTTTTCTCTCTGTCCTCATCTCCTGTCTATCTCATTGCCTCTCTTCCCGTGACCCTCCCAGTCTCCCAGCGGCTCCTGGGTCTCCGTCTCTCGGCCTCCTCCTCCTGCCTCCCTCCAGGGCACTCTGGGAAATGCCTGAGTGCGCCCGTAAGTTGCACCACGGCTTTCATCCCGATCCAGGTGGCTCCAATCCAGTACAGGATTTACGCTGCCCTGACCCTGAGCCGTCAAGAAGGAACAGCCAGATTAATGGGGTGGGCGGGCTGGGGTAATAATCGTTTGTTTGATGTGACAAGCCTGATAGGCGTTGATTTACTTACAGACTGATGGGCTTTTAATTGAGCACCTCCATCCCAGTCACTTCAAAGGCAGGGGAAGTTGACGAGGGGCCCCTTTCACGGAGGGTTCCCGGTGACTGACAGGCCCCCTCTGCAAACGCTCACGCTCGGACGAGGATTGGCCCGGGCAGCCCTTCCCCGGCCCTCTGGCAAAGTAACACATTTTCTCTGTAACTCAGAAATGGCCTTTTGTCTGCTGCCAAGGAAGGCAGGCCCTGCTTGCAAGGCCCAGCGTCTCGCAGAAGGGCCAGCGATGAAGAGGAGTGGGCGATGCCGAAACTGGTCCCGGGAAAGGACTAGAAGAGATGGGGCAGATCCAAGGGCCTCCATGTGCAAATGGCTGCTTTGTTCTTCCCTCCTTGGCTGGTCCAACTCTCTTCCACTTCCTTCTACTTTTCCCCATTTCTGGCTCTTTTCAACCCCCTTCTTTTTGCTTTACCCTTCCCAATGCTCAGGCCTCTTCTCCTCCTCTTCCCCTTCCTCCCACTTCCCTCCTCCCTGTCCTGGGAAGAAAGGCCAGACAAGGTGGAGTCAATTTCTGATGTCCCTGTTAACAGGAGTCCCCTCGTCCTGGACATCTGCTTTTCCACTCTCAGGCTGCTGGCTGTGAGGCCTACAGACCAGTATACCCTTGGACTTGAAGTCCAGGACCTCCAAAGTGGAACCTCCCCTCCTGTAGGCAATACTGCAGCGGTCCCCTGATCTTCTATTTCATTTTTCTTTCCGTGGTGTCAATTACCTGTGGTCAAAGGTATAAAAACATTAAATGGTAAATTCTAAAAATAATTCACAAATTTTAAATCAGGTTTACAGTATATTGTTATAATTGTTCTATTTTATTATAGTTTTTGTTGTTCATCTTTTACCATGCCTAGTTTATAAATGAAACTTTTTGTAGATAGGTCGTATAGGAAAAAACAGTACATATAGGAATCCACTGGGCATCTTGGAACTTGTCCCCTTTCATAAAGGGGCATCACTATACAATGAAGAGGGTCACACTGTCTTGCTTAAAGCCAGGGATTCAGGTCTGGTGGACTTGCTATACTCTTCTCATTTGGTCAAAAAAAATGCTTTAATAAATTAGGGTTTATTCTGTTTAAAATTTTAGAGATAGTTTTATTGGGGAAGTTCCATCAGAATGAATTTGCTTTGCTTCATTTGCCTTGTGAAGCCCTGATTTATTGACTGCTAAACTTTCCTTATTCATAGGAAAAGATAATGTGCTAACATCTCCTGCAATGTCAGCTTAAATTGAGTCCAGGACCTCACCCTTACAGCAGAGTCCCTGCAGTCTAGAGGTGGAATCCTCCAGAGCAGTCCTCAAGCTTCCTCACTAGGTCAGAGGGGGAGGGCCAGTGAGCCCCCCCAGGAGGAGCGGTGAATTCTAAGTAAAGCTCCTCGAGTGACTGCCTGAGACTGTGGAGAAGTCCCTTCCCCGCGTTCTTCTCTGTTCCCCTGTTGGAACTTTTCCAAGCACACAAAGCCAACACTAGGCTAGAAAGATGATAACAAGTCCCATTTGCATAGCATTATTTCATTTGGGAAGTGCTTTCACATCTATTATCTTAATTGATCTAAGTAGGTAAGTTCCATGTTATGATGCCTATTAGCTAAATGATCAAAATTGAGACTCCAAAGGATAATGTGCTCATAAGAAGCAAAATCGAGTCTCAAACCCAAGTATTGTCCCTCTAAGTTCAAGTTGGCTCCTTCTTTTAATACCCTTTGTGGGCTCCAAAGACTATTATTTCATTCTTTTTTTGGGGGGGAGGCAGTACTGGGGATTGAACTCAGGGGCACTCCACCACTGAGCTACATCCCTAGCCCTTTTTCATATTTACTTAGAGTTTATTACAGAGTCTCATTGAGTTGCCTATTAGTGCCTCACTTTTGTTGAGTCTGGCTTTGAACTCACGATCCTCCTGTCTCAGCCTCCATAGCTGCTGGGACTACAGGCATGCACCACCACAAGGCTTATTATCTCATTTTGTGTGTGTGTGTGTGTGTGTGTGTGTGTGTGTGTGCGTGTGTGTGTGTGTGTGCGAGCGCGCGCATGCTGGGGATTGAACCCAGGCTTATGCATGCTCAGCACATGCTCTGCCACTGACCTATACACCCTATCTGTCTTGTTCCTTTTGGAGCTACATTTTCTTTTGTTAATTTCCCTTCCTCTTCTTTCCCTTTGCAGGTTTTTCCCTCCTGTCTTGAGTGTCCAGAACAGAGCCTCCAACCCTAATATGTGGAGGCAAACCTCTCCCTTAGTCTCTGCCTCAAAGGTCACTTCCAAACAATACCCAGGAGTACCAGCCCGATGCTTTCCTCTACCACCCATAAGACTATAGGAGAACCACCTATGCTCCGATTCTCTCTGCTATTGAGAACATGTCCACTAAGGGCATTCACTGGCTGCCACTTGAAGATCCACTTGCCAGACTCACCTCAGAGCCAAGAAAACATGTATCTCTCCTGACCTGCTAGAAGGGCATTTACTACTACAGAGCTAAGCCCCACGGCTAAAGTTTGGGAGAAATTAATCACCTCTCCCTTTACTGCCCCTGTGACTTGAATATATCTCCACTGATGCACTTAATGCCTTGAGATGTTACAACTTGTTTACATGTTGGTCCCCTCACAGGAAAGTCAGAGCCTTTGGGAGCAAGTACTTATCTTTTCATCTAATGTCCCCAGTGCCCAGCAGTAAAAATTTTGGCTGAAAGGTTGGTTGCTGAAATATTTTTTTGAAGGACAGTATGGTGTCATTGTGTGGTCAAAGAGCATACGATCACAGTCTTAGCTCCACTGCCTGTCAACCTTTGGACAAGTCATTGAAGTTTTCTATGCCTCAATCTCAGCTGTAAAATGGAACAAAACATATTACCTACCTTATAAAGTTATTATGAGGCTCAAATGGGTTAATAACATATTTCTTCTAATTCATATTGCACCATTATTTTAGGTTCCACAAAGAAAGAAAAAAATGGTGCTAAATAATCAGTGACACAATGCTTTTTTTAAATCCATGTCAGAGATGTTAAAGATGTGAAAAAATGCATCTTAGAATTGATTAAAGATGTCTATGTAAAATACTTAGAACTGTAGCTGGCACACAGTGCCTGCCATGAAAGCGAGAGTGAGTGTCGCTACGGTTGGACCGAGTTCTCCCAAGAACCCTGTGATGAGCAAGTTAATCCTTGTTTTACAGATGAGGAAACAGAAATTCAGAGGGATGAAGTGGCTTGACCAAGCTCACACAGCCAGCCAGTCCGCAGCAGGCATTTAAATCTGCCTTTGAGGTACAATAATCTATAGTTATTACAATAGCTGGCAGCCGCCCACCAAGCTACCCTGGAGTTCCGAGCTGGGTTTTGTTCTCAATTGCATTAGCTTTCTTTAATCTAAGTTTTTTCCCCTCTGGTATAATTACTCTCCTTCTTCCTCCCCCCTCCTCCTTTGTACTTGGCTCTGATCTTTTTACTTTTCTGTTAATGGCTTCAGGTTTTACTGTATCTGCGTTTTGAATTGCAAGCAACCTCAACTCTTTTATGGAGGTAGGAGGGATATAAATAAATATAAAGATTAAAATTGGCTTTTAAAAATGACATGTAGCACGGGGGAAAAAATGAAAGACTGCACCCACATCTTGCATGGCAATATGTAGGTTCCACAAGGACACCCCTGAGGAACTGCCCAGCAAGTGACCACAGTGACATCCTAATCTCTGAATCCTCCAACCACCCCTGAGAGCCCCGTTATGAGATGTTGTAATAAAATGCAGGACGTCTACTTGCCCCTCGAGTCTGCCCCTATAGACTCTCTTTTCCCAAGACCCAGAGAGACAGTACAGAACAGAGGGAAATTGGGGGTGAGGGGTAGACTGTTAACTCTTCTAGGACCTTCTCTGGCTCATCTTGGTGCCCCCCGCCCCTAGAAGAAAACATATACTTGAAGAAGTGTATGTTTCTTGCTCCCAATTGCAGTGAATCTGAGGCCAAGGAGGGAATCTCATAGCTGCAAATGGAAAAGGTCTATTGCTGCTTTTAACATCAAAAAGGAAGTCCCCAAAATACACTATATTTGGGATTTTGACAACCTCTGTGGCCACCCAGGACCCATTTCCCCCAGCTGAAGAACTTTCTCTTGTGCCAAGCTGGTCATGATTACACTAAAAGATAATGAATAAACTCAACATCGTATTTGTACTGGTTTCTTTCCTCCCAAGCAAGCTAGAGGAGTATATTTGTGAATTTGCTTGGGTTTGTCAGAATGGGATCCGGGATGATCCAACACTTCCCTCAGCCCTCCCACATGTGCTGAGAGACCTGTTTGAGCAAAGGGTAGAGATGAAGGTAGGTGGGGGAAGGGATGTAAAGAGGACCGTTGCACCAGGGAGCTTTGCCATGACAAGGGAAAGCCTGCCATCCAGCCATCCATTGCTCAGCACCCAGGGATGGAGCCCTACTGCTCCTCCAGGAGTGAATGAAGTGTACTCTAGGCTCAGATCCACCAGACAAAGCAAGTCACATCCGCAAAGGAAGGAAAGGTGAAAAGGCTCTTCATTCACATACATGTAGTTCATTTCTGAGGCTCCACAGGAAAGCGGCCACACACCAAATCCCTTCTGACGCTGTCTGTATTTGAGCCTCTTCTGAGATAATCCTCTTAATGGAATATTTAAGGAATCAAATGTAAATCACAAACCTTTTATCTCACCTGGTTCATATACTATAGGACTTATTGTGTAAGCATCTACCTACATGTAGATGGTTAAAGGTGCTTTTCTGAGTGGGTGTTCCTATGTTTTTCAATATCTAACTCTTTTTGTTTTCGGGGAGAAAGGGGTGCAAAAATGTAAATTTTAGAGATTGGAGAAAATAGATATACCTAGAGATATTTCAAAATTAAAACACATCCTTCTGAAACCCTTTTTTGTCATTTGCAACCAATAAAAATGCCTATTGTTATTACTTGCTCATAAATAACTTGATTTTGGCATCTGCTTTCATACCAAACAAAAAATGAATAAATTACATTTGATTTACAACCTTTTTCATTTTTATTAGCACTACTCTGAAGAGTTTATGTAAGGGACATGCCAGAGCAGTTATGCCAAATGTTTTAAGGCGTTGGTATTGATATTATATAAATTAAGGTGTTTTAATTTGCATTCTTTAATTAACTAAATACTGGCAGAAAAATAAAACACAAGGGCAGCCCTGACTTATTGCCTCTATTAAATTGCTGACATCTCCAAAAAGATGCGTTAAGTAATCCAATTCATGTGGGGGAGAGGGAGGGGGAATATTAACATGCTTCTATTTGGCACAACATATTGGGGTTTAAGACACCAATATCCTGCTTTGCTTGCAGAGTGGTAAGGGGTAGTTGTGTTTTAAGAAAGTCTGAATTTGTGTCCCCAAGGAAGAAATAGACCAAATGCTTGACTTATCCATCCTGCCCAGGTCTGAGCATAGCTCCTGGGTACAGGACATGGCTCCTGCCTTTACACTCCACAGCAGAATCATGGCCCACCTGGGAAGAGTGGAGCTGGTAGAATTAGTCAAGTGTATCACAGATCAACATGATCACATCAGAAACCAAGGAGAGGCACAAAGACCCTTTGCCTGAGTTGCCATTTTCAGTTCCTCCTCTCCATGGCACCTGGGCCACCAACATACCACCAAAAAAGTGGGTTTGGGTTGTTTTTGTTTTGTTTTGTGTGATGCTTAGGATGAAACCCAGGGGCATTCGACCACTAAGCTACATCCTTGTTCGTATGCATTTATGTATGTATGTATTTTTGAGACACATTACTAATTTGCCTAGTCTGGTCTTGAATTTGCAATCCTCAGCCTTCTGAATTGCTGGGATTACAAGTGTGCACCACCAGGCCCAGAAAATAAAGACTTCTAAATAGAAGAGGCAGGAGTACTCAAATTGCTTTGTAGGGGGTCCTGTCACCCCTTCCAGAGATTTCTTCCTTTTCTTTCTTTCTTTCTTTCTTTCTTTCTTTCTTTCTTTCTTTCTTTCTTTCTTTCTTTTTTCTTTCTTTCTTTCTTCATCTTAATTCAGAATCACAGTGAAGAGCAACTTCTTTCAAATCTAAGGACATTTCTTTTTTTCTTTTTCCCTACTTTCCTCATTTGTTGAGAAAATTTTTCCTCAGTTTTCCTCATTTGTGCCTTAATTTTTTGCTCTCTGTTTCTCCTCTCCTACATGGTTAAACTCAGCTAATGCCTCATCTTCTGTAATGTCTCCTTCCCCAGACTTTTAGGTAGGAGCAGCTCTAAGGACAAGATGACCATTTCCACCTGTTGGCCATAAGAGAAGGATTTCTCCTTAAACACAGGCTGAGAAAACCATATTTCTCTTCCCTAAGCCTACCGGGTCCTCAATGAGCTATTTGTTCCCTGTTCTTCGTCTGAGGACATGTCTTGCATTCTTGGCCGAGTCTGGGAAGAATTGTGTTGAAGGCAGAGATCTGGGGGCTTCATTGATCCCATTAAGCTGACTGGTGCGATCATACAGAGATGTGGGGCTGGGGTTCACCTCTCTCCTGTCCCCCATACTACCCCTTCCCTCTCACCCAGCATTCTCCAGGGAGCTCAGTGAGAAGTAGTTCAAGGGAACTGGAAGCCCAATTGCCAGAGGTCTCTGAGTACTATCACTTTCTAGCCTTCTCCCTGAGTACTACCCTAGCCTTCTCCCTGTATGAGTTCCTTTATTTGCTCAAGGAATAAAGAATGAATTCTAACTTGTAATAAGGAAAACACTGCTCTCCTTTGCCAGCTCCCCATCCCCCTCCCCCCCTGGAAAAAAAATCGCACTTTCTTGTCGTTTCCCATCTTGCAACTCTGTCAGTTGTTTTAAAACAACTGTTTTAAAACATGTCTCCTGTCATAAATAAAACCATCATTATGCGTTTTGACTGCAGTAGTGAAAAATTCACCCAGCTTAGAGAGGGGACAGAGACCTGTGAGAGTCTCCTCCATCCTGATATAGAATGGGAGGAAGGAAACACGAGGAAAAGAACACATTCCACTCAGGGTTTTTAACTAATGTGGCTTTTCTGGTTTGGGCTGTTACTATGATTTGGATATGAGTTAAGTGTGTCCCCAAAGGCTCAGATGTTCTAACTTTGGTCCCAGTGTTAAGAAATGGTGGTCCTTTCAAAGAGAGATCTTTGGGAGGTCTTTAGGTCATTGAGGCCATGCCTTTAGAAAGGATTAAAGTAGTTCTAGTTTTTTTTTTCTCTCTCTCTCTCTAGTCTCTCTCTAGTTTCCTGTCTTGCCATGCTCATGCTCGCTCTCTCTCTCTCTCTCTCTCTCTCTCTCTCTCTCTCTCTCTTCTCCATCATAATGCAATCTGCCATGATGTCATGCAGCCAGGGGAACCCTCACCAGAATCAGTACCATGCTGATTAGACTGTTGGTCTCAAAAATGTGAGCTAAATAAACCTTTTTTCTTTATAATCTACCAACCTCAGGTATTGCACTAAATAGACAGAAAACAGACTATTAAGGCTAGGCAGAGTGGCATATGCCTGTAATTCCAGCAACTTGAGAGGCTGAGGCAGGAAGATCACAAATTCAAGGCCAACATCAGCAATTTAGAGATACCCTGGCTCAAAACAAAAAATAAAAAATCATGGAGTTATAGCTCATTGGCAGAGAATTCAATCCCCAATACTAAAAAAAAGAAAGAAAGAAAATAGACTACTAGTATGTCTGTTGGCTGTGGGTGCTTTGTTTTTAATCACTTGTATACTGCTTTACTTAAGAAAATTAATGAGAGAAAAAAAAAAAAAACAGCTTGACAGAGAGCGTTTGCATTGAACTTTTCAACGTCAGGCCTTTGGAGATGTACAAGGGATACCTCAGGATGCCAGAAAAAAAAGCTCTCCAACACATGAAGCAGGAGAATGAGAGAGATATACTAAGAAGGAATTGAAATTCTTGTTTTGAATTTTGAATTTGTTGACCCCCCGGAATTTAAATCTGTCTTGATTCTACAAGCCCATCAAGACCCTGACTAGTCCAAAGCCTTTTTCCCAGCATCACAGGGTCAAGGTCGATAACAAAGGGTAACCCAAGGAGGCCAAGCTCAGGGCCAAAGGTGAGGAGACAAAAGTTGGGCACAAGCTGTGAGTCTTTGCAGTGAGAAGCTGCATGAATTAAAATCCCTAGGAAGTAGGACACTCTGCTTCACTCTTTTTCCCCTTTGGCAAATGGTTGATAAAGCAGAAAACTTTCATCATCTCAACCCTTGCTCAGAAATTGTAGAGATGTGCTCTTTTGGAATTCTGAAAGTTATACCTATTCAAAAAATAAATAAATAGAAGAGCAAAATAAAGATGACTTTTCTGTTTTGGTGGGTGCTCTACTAACAATAATCATTTATTTCACAACTTGATGTCATCCAGTGCTACAGGGTCTTCATTCTGGAAATTCATTATGATCAGAGCTGGGGATGAACCTCCAGTGACATGACCAAAATCACTTTACATTTTGTCTTGCCTTTTCCATCAGTTCTAAAATAATGCAAAGTCCCCATTAGGGTTCACTTGTGTGAATTTTGCCTATATTATGTTTGTCAATATCCAGGATGCTTTTAGGGCAGACTGGATTATGCTTCTACTTCTCTTGCTAAATGAGGGACAGGTATGGGTAGAGGGGGAACATCAGAAACATGCATGTTTTCTTAACTCCAATGATGGAAATGGAACCCCTTTTTATATTAATTCTCTGAATGGATGTGCCAGAATGTTCCAGAGGTCTTTCCTATGTATGCCTGCCTGAGTCCCCCAGCTGAACTTTAGACACGCTCCAAAGCTATCTTACTAAATTTCTTAAAGGGGACTTATTTTCAATACATATAGCTTCTGTTTTTTTCCTAAGAGGCAGGGTATCACTGGGCACAGTAGCACATACCTGTAATCCCAGCTACTCATGAGGCTGAGATAGGAGGAATGCAAGTTTGAGGACCATCTGGGTAATTTAGGGATACTGTGTCTCAAAACAAAAAATAAAAACAGCTAGAATATAGCTCAGTGGTAGAGCACCCCTGAGTTCAATCCCTAGTACTGCAATAATAATGAAAAATCCCCAGTACTACAAAAAAAAAAAAAAAAAAAAAAGAGGAGGGTATGAATCTTACTAAGTTGCCCAGGCTGGCCCTAAACAATCCTCTTGCCTCAGTCTCCTGAGTAGCTGAGACTATAGGCACATGCCATCATGCCCAACTATATATGACTTTTGACTCAGCAATTCTACTGCTAGGAATTTATAGTCATGCTAACACACATGGAAAATGAATGACAGATAAATATTTAATTTCATTACGAAAGCAAAACATTAGAGAGCATTTAAATGTCCATTAGTAGGGGACTGAGGCACATCATGAACAATGCTGTGAAAGTAGAAAAAAATGAATAAATAAATAAGGCACAAAAGCCCATTATGCAATCTCTAAAATATATTATTTTTTAAAAGCAAATACAGCAGAGTTTGTAGAGTATGTCCCATTTGTACATAAAAGAGGGAAATAATATATATGTATTTGCTAATATATAAACAAAATGTCTCTGGAAGGATAGACAATAAACTCATTGCCTTAGTGTACTAGGAAGGGAGACTAGATGGCTGGAAGGAGCTTCTTTCACTTTATATTTCTCATAGCTTTGGAATTTGGTGCCATGGGAATCTGCTTCATCATAAATAAATAAATGCATTTTGCAACTAGATAAAAAGCAATTTCAATCACTTTTAAAGGGAGTGTATTATGTAAATTCCCACTCTGAATGGCCCTTCTACTTCTGGCCATTGTCTGGTCTGGACCCTGCTCCTCGGGTACTACTCCATGTAGAGACTGGCAGAGGCCACCAGAATAAACACTTCTTGAATTTCTCTGACATCTTGGAATTTGCTTTTATAAAATACAACTTGAAATAATCAAGCCACTACCAGAACAGCTCTCCCATTTTTTGAATGTTGAAATGAGTTTGGAAGCCGCACAGCCGCGCATACCATTAAACTCAGGGACTTCGGAGGCTGAGGCAGAAGATTGCAAGTAGTTTGAGGCCAGCCTCAGCAACTTAGAAAGGTCCCAAGCAACTTAATAAGACTCTGTCTCAAAATAAAAAATAAAAAAGGGGGCTGGGGCTGTAGTTCAGTGGTAGAGCGCCTGCCTAGCACGTGTGAGGCACTGGGCTTGATCCTCAGCACCACAAAAAAATAAATGAAATAGGGGTATTGTGTCCAACTACGATTTAAAAAATTAATAAATACTATTTTTAAAAAATAATAAATAATAAAAATAAAAAGGGGCTAGAGATGTGACTCAGTGGAAAAATGCCCCCTGGGTTCAACCCCCAGTAAAAAGAGAAAGGAAGGAGTTACTTTGGAGCTGTGCATCCCAGCTAGTTGGAAACCCAGCATAGGAAAGAGTACACTTTGGGCAAGTTTTGAGGCTTATCTGCCAGAAAAAGGGATCATACAAACCTCTTCACCTTCATAGCTGAAATTCATGGGAAGGTTCAGAAGCAGGTGTGACACTAGCCCTGTGCAACTGAGATAACAAGGACCTCCACCTGCCGAGATCTTCCCAGAGCCTGGGAAGCCATTGGTTCCAGCTGGTTGTAGCTCAGCACATGGGGGCGCAGTGGGGGACACAATTCCATAGGGGAGGCATGGTCTCTTCTTCTCACTTCGGGGTCTTTCGCTCTACTCCTGTATTTCCCTCATATCCAAATGAGAGGAGGTACGTAATCATACCTAGTGTGGGGCCTGTCCCAGAAGGGGCAGTAAATGTTAGAGATAATCTGAATTTAACTTCAAGAAATGTCCTTAAGAACAATCGTTTTTACTTATGGATACTAAACAGGATTTAAGGTAGGGCATCCTAATTTCTTAATTATTATTATTAATCTGCAAGAACACACAGATGCCAGAGGAAAGAACTGCCCTGACTTTTGGAAGACCCTGAACGTGCCTAAGAGAGATGGGAAGCCTGAGATGGCTAGCTTGCTGTCTCTACCCACCAACCGTGGGGTTCCATCAGGTCTATACCTACCAAGTGACTGACTACCAAGTCAATAAACAGTAATTGAATAGAAGACTAATTGAATTAATCAACCCAATCTAATTCAATTAATTCAATGAATGAGTATTCCCCACTATGCTTTCTCTGCCTCAGTTTCCTTTCTACCATCTCTTAAGACAAAAAGGAAGATCCTGATGGAGACAACCAGTCCACAGAGAAATGATTAATATGTCTTTGATGTCTCCCCACCTTAAATCCCACAAGGTCCCAGGTTTTCAATTAATTATTTTAATGAAATCAATTAATTATTTCCAAGTTACCGTAAGCATTATATTTGTTGCTCAACTTAGGTTGTTAGAGGTATTCCACATCTGGGGGCAATGGGACAAAATGGGCTTAAGCTTCTCTCTCCTTCAGGTCTGTACTCTGTAGAGTAGTTCAGGAGCTAACTACCTGGGTTGGAATCCAAGCTCTACCATTTTTTAGCTGTGTAATTTGGCAAGTTGTTCAACCTCTCTGGGCCTGAATGCCTCATCTATGAAATAGGCACATCAGTAGTACCCACTTGGTTGGTTTGCTGTGAGAACCCCATGAGTTATAACAGGCCCTGTGCTTACAAGGTGTCTAGCATACAGTAAGTGCTCAATAAGTACCATCATTATCATGGGTGGAACACTCACTGTTAACCACCACTGAAGTGTCGGCTGGCAACAAGGTTGAGATGCCTCCCAGCAATATTTGCAACATATAAAAGGAATCTCTGGGAAACTTGAAGGCCCAAGAGAACAAGTAGTCAAGGGTGAATGCCCAGGGCTAGGACTGTATCAGGGCAGGGCAGGCAAAGTGAGGAGAACTTCAAAAGCCCACCTACTGCATTCCCCTCACCCAGGCCTGCCTGTCTCCCCAGGAACTGATAGGAGATAAATGAAACCACTCTTCAAAGCACACTGCTCAAGGACCCAAATCAAAAGGACAGGCTTGAAGATAAGCTTCAGTCTACTTTCCTTTTGTCCCTCCTTCCCACCACATCTTTAAAGGAAATTCTAGGGGGATGAAAAAGAGTTAATTCCCCCCTCCTTCTACTTCCCCATCCACGTGGCATTGGGCAGTGACAGAAGTTAATAGAGCCACAACCAGGAAGGGAGTTCAGAAGCCCTGGTCCTTTCTTCACTTAGCTGGATGTTTGTCCTGTGACAGTCCCCTAAGCTCTTAGTGCCTGTTTCTTCATCTGTCAAGCAGGAATAATAAAACCTGCCCAAAGTAACTCCAAACACTGTGAGATGAGGGACACAAAGTACATTTGGGAAAAGATACTTTTGTGTAGTTATACAGGCAACATTTTTAAAAGCAGTCACCCACCTTACATTTTTGGGAATGAGGCAAAATGAGATATAAGTAAATAGCCCTTTTGTGTAAATGTAATATTCATTCATTAACAAACATTCGTTGGACACTTATTGCACTGAAGCTGCCTGAATTCACACCCCAGCCCCATCTCGAAGCATAACAGCTTGAACCTAGAGCAAGTTGCAAAACCCCTCTGTGCTTCTATTTCCACCTCCCTAAAATGAGGTGATGGTTAGACCTACTTCTTGGGGTTTCTGTAAGGATGGAATAAGAGAATGCCTACAAAGTGTTTAGAAGGGTGCTGTGGCTCAGTGCTGGCTTCTGCAGTGATGGTTAAACACTCGGGCAATAAGAACTCAAAGAGGATGAGGAAACAAGGAAGCATCCAGCAGGAGATCAGACAAGTAAACAAATACAGGCAGTTGCCCTGGGATAAGTGTAATAGCAGAACATGACAGGAGCCCTGAGAACGCAGAAGAGGGAGCCCCTTGAGTCATTTGCGGAGCAGGCTTCCTGCAAGGCTGGCTGGCCTGGCTTTCTTCTGTTTGCTCCCACAGGTCCTTGGTGAACCTCTCATGCCCCAGGCTGTATCTGAAGCCCAGGAACCGGGCAGCCTGAGGAAGTGCCTCTGGGTGCTCTGAGTGGGGAATGCTAAATCAGGGCTCCTGGCCAAGGCCGTAATTGCTGGTCTGCTGAAAGATATTATGCCTAGGGAGGAAAACCAAGTTCTCTGTGAGACAGACTTTTCAGAGTTCTTATAGTGTTTAAAAAAAAAAAACGTAAATAGTTACCCAGTGAGATATTATTTTGTGTTGTTGCCATTAGGGTGTGAGTGTTATGCAGAGAGGTGATCATTCAGGCAATTTCACCCCAGCCAGGAGTGAAAACTAAACATGAACCCCACACAACAAATCTATCACCTCTCCTCCCAACCTGACTCAGGCCTTTTTCTCCTGGGCGGTGAATTTTATGTAAATTGAAGTCATGAAAACAAGTCTATAAATATTCCACAATTTCATAAAAGATTTTCCTAATGGCTGCAGGGGTGGGAGGGCATTTTTATTTTTTTAAAGAAACATGGAACTGGAGGCTGAGGGAGGGGTTATTCTCACTTCCTTAGAATTCCCAGACAGCCTGGGCTCTTCCGGTTGGTTCCCAGGACTTAGTTTTTCTGGATTGGGCTGAAGACGTGTCTGCTCCCCAGAGCAATGGTCCCATAGATGCAGATGATGCAACACATCACAGCCATTACCTGGGACTTTTTGTCCTTAGCACTCACTCAGCATGTGATATGTATTGTCTGCTTGCAGCCTCTTAATGATGGGTTGGCCATTCCCACATGTTACAGTAGGAAACCGAAGCTTAGGAATTTTGTTTTTTTGAGAAGGTTAACCTGCCCAGGGTCATCACTGCAGTGTGGTTCAGAAGTCTGGCTCCCAGAGACCCAACTCCAGGTAATCACTCTACCTCTTAGTGTCCTGTGACTTTAGGTGACTATCCTTTCTATTCCTCATTTCTTCAGCTTGCTTGAGGATGAGAAGAGAACTTGCTGTTTATTAAGCACCTGAAATACAGAATTGTAATTCTTTTCAACAATGTCATGGGGACATCCTCAAGCAGCCCTTGTTCCTGTCCTGTTTTAATAGTGGCTACTCATTACCAGGGCAATCTGGGAAGGGTTTGCATATAGGAAGTCCCCTTAATCATACATCTGCCACTTTTTTGCAAGGGAAGGACCTCTGCCATATGCCATGTACAGCAAGGACTTACATAAGCTTTTCAACAACACCCTAGCACAATGCTGTGCCCACAGCTTGCCATCAATAAACATGGCCCAACTGAATACTGAGTCATATTCTCTCCCAGGTGACAATCCTTTGAAAAGTGAACTTCCTTTCAGGCCACTAGGGCCCCATTTAGGGCTCTGTATAGGTTAGTGATCCAGCTAAGTGAATGTCAAATAGTGATTGTAATAATCATTCATTAGTGTTTTAATTAGGCCTCTGGCCTGGCTAAATATGGTTTTTCATTTTTTTTCTCTTAAGGCGATGGGATGCATCTAGCCAGAGAGACTATGCTGCCCTCACCAGCACCCCCAAAGTATTTCTGTACTCCTGTGTGTTCCCAGAGTGTGTCCCACTCACTTTAGGAGAGAGAAACAGGCCTGGCCTATAGTGCATGCTGTTTGGCACCACTGTCCCTAATAGTGACTATTGCTGTGAGCTTAGGGAGTGAGATTTTTCTAAAAGGACAATGAATTGCCAGGTGCAGTGGCACACACCTATAATCCCAGAAGTAAGGAGGCTGAGACAGGATTGCAAGGTGCTGAGGCGAATCTCAGCAACTTAGAGACAACCTGTCTCAAAATTAAAAATTAAAATAAAATAAAAAGGATTGGGATATAGTTCAGTGGTAAAGCACCCTGGGCTCAATCTCTAGTACCAAAAGACAAAAATGATGAATTATTACCTACACAGATTCCCCATCCCTACCCCCCAACCTGGCCAACCTCTGTTCACTTCTTTTCTTCTTTTCATTCACCACTTCTTTTTCCCTTCTCTTTTCCTCTCCAAATAAAAAAAGCAAATATTTATTGTCCTCCTTTCTTCTCTCCTTTTTTATCCCCCACCCCAGGGTGGGAATTGACCCCAGGGCCTCCCCACATGCTAGGCCCCACCTTCAGTCACTGAGCTACATCCCTACATCCCCAGCCCTTTTTTATATGTTTTTTGGTTGGTTGGTTGGTTGGTTGGTTGGTTAGTTGTTGTTTTGTTGTTAAACCCAGGAGTGCATAACCACTGAGTCATATCCCCAGCCCTTTTTAAAATTTTTTCTTCTGAGACAGGTTCTCACTAAGTTCCTTAGAGCCTCACTAAATTGCTAAAGTTGGTCTCCAACTTGCAGTCCTCCTACCTCAGCCTCTGGAGTCATCGAAATCATAGGCATGCACCACTGCACCCAGCTTTTTTATACTTTATTTTAGGTCTCACTAAATTGCCTGGGTGACTTCAAATTTGTGATCCTCCTGCCTCAGCCTCCTGAGTGGCTGGGATTACAGGTATGAATACAAACCCCAGCTTCTCCTCTTTTCTACTGCCTCCTGCCCCCATCCACATTCCTAAATGCCTTTACTCTCTTCCCTCCCTTTTTCTCCCAATTTATATTCCATTAATCATTTCTAATACACATCTGCTAAGGTCCTAGAAGGATTTCTTGGCTTGTTCTCAGCTGGGCTGGTTACAACAACCAAGTAGTCTTTTATGACCTCCTAAGTCTTCCCTCTTTCCAGTTCTTTCTCCTTTCCAAGGTGTCTCTACAAAGGCCAGCCCTTCTACATTGGCTTTCTTCTGCTGTTTCTCTCTTTATCAGTGTCCCAATGGCCTTGGAGGTGAAAGCAATCCTGCAGTGGAGCTTTAAAGGTGGTGTTGAGAGGTTGCTGTGAGCAGAGCTAAGGGTAAAAGAGGGATAGTCCACAGCAATAAGGGAATCACCTCCCTTCCCTTCCATGCCTGTCCCTCTTGCTGCAACATGGGAGATACCTCCTATCAGGGCATCCCTTGTGGTTTGTTTTAACTTGATATTACAAGGATTAAAATTGAGGAAGGAAAAGCTGTACAATTTTTTTTTTCACCAGTACTGGGGATGGAAAAGGAGAGGGGTCTACCATTGAGCTACATTCTGTATCACCAAGCTACATTCCCAGCCCTTTTTAACTTATTTTTATTATTTTCATTTTTTTTTTTTTATTTTGAGACAGGGTCTCACTAAATTGCCCAGGCTGGCCTGGAAGTTACCATCCTCCTGCCTCAGTCTCTAGATTAGCTGGGATTAAAGGTATGTGACACCGCACCCAGCTAAATTTGTGCAATTTCTAAAAGAAAAAAAAGCAGTATTAAAATACGTTTAATATAGTAAATGATATGGCCTGGGAGCGGTGCCTGCTATCTCTTGTACTGAACAGGATAAAGGTCATGGTTTTTTTATTTCTATGATAGTTATTTCTTTCGGTTTGAAGAACCCTTTTGAAATCTCCTACCCCGTCTCGGGTTCTCATGTTGTCCCAAGGCGTTGGTCAGCACGCAGAGTCAGGAATGGGTAATCCCAGAGCAATATGCCTGGAGTGACAGGCCTGACAATAGAGTGATGGATTGGAACTTGGGAAAGTGGTATCCAAATGAGATGGTGACACCAGCGCGCCTCCACTGGCCGCTTAGAGCACGGAGAAGTGGTCACTCCGGAAGACCAGCTTCACCTTCTGATGAGCGGCAGACACGGAACTTTAACGTCAGGACGATGACTACGTAAAATCTCTACCAAGAGAAAAGCTGGCAATGCATATTTTATCCAAAAGGCGCGGGAAATCGAGGAGGGTATTGTTATTTTTAATAAAAAGTTTTTAAATTTTCCTGGGGAAAGCTAGTGCATTTCCCCCTGCTTGGGGGAAAAATAAGAGGTATATCTCTGGAGTCAGTGTCGTTCTGCCATGCTTAGAGAAATCCTCACCTGCTCTGGGATACCGGCCTCTCCCATGACCCCACGTTTCCCCCCAAACAACAGTAGGGTGCGGTACCTTGAGGAAACTTTACCCCTTCAAACAGGACTGAACAAGAAACCCGAAACACACCCAAACACCGAACCTATAAATCAGAGCGAAGACACTGCGCTCCCGGCGCGTCCGAGGGGTGCGCACAGCCCGGCGTACCGCACCTCACCAAGACTATCTCACCCCGGAAGGGAGTCCTCAAACTTGCAGTCTTTGACTGGACAGGCTCAAAGTAGTCTTTGAGCGACCCACGTCGCGCCCCGAGAATGGTGGATGCCTCCGAAGCTCGGGCACTTCCAAGTGAACACACCCGGGAAAGGCCAATTCGAATTGGGAAGGAGAACGGCCAGAGCTGCGCCTGAGAAGGACCCAGGGTCCGGAGGCTTGGCCAGCCCCCAGGCGACCTTTGGGAGAGACTCGGACTCCACCGTACCGGAGCTGGCTCCAGGCGCTCCTGCCCTACCCCAACGCCGCCTTACGGGGTGACAGCCCCCAGCCAACACCACTCCCCAGCGGTGGAGAGGGAGAGAGGAGATGTAGACAGGAAAGCCCAAGGAGAGTGCGCACAGCCCAGGGTCCCGGAGAAGTCCGGTCCCCAGAGAGACCTCGAGGCGAGGACAGCGCAGTGGGGTCCGGGTGGGGGAGAAGGGAGGAGTACCGAGAGCGGTGAAGGCCGAGGCGGCGGCCGCGCGCCGGCGAGGGCCCTTTAAGACTCTCCCCTCCCACCGCCGGCGCCGGCCTCCGCCCGCCGTTCTCCCCGCCCCAGGGTCCCGGCGAGAGCTGCGATTGGGTGGGCGCGGCGATCCCTTTGAAGTGTAGCTGCCGATCGCGGCTATTTGACGTGCGGCTCGCGGAAGACCAAGGTTTTTGTGTTGCTCGCCGGGGCTAGCGGCGGCGGCGGCGGCGGCGGCGGCGGCTGCTGCGGCGTCGGTGGAGGAGGGGAGGAGGCGAGGAGGATCAGCGACTGCTGCACGGCGCTCGACGCTGCGGAGCGAGCCCACCCGCCCCCGGAGCTCGCCTCCCCGGTGCTCCCCCTCCCTCCCCGCCCCCCCAGTGGCGCTGCCTCCTCCAAATGAGCGATTCGCCCGCTGGATCTAACCCAAGGACACCCGAAAGCAGCGGCAGCGGCAGCGGCAGCGGCGGCGGCGGGAAGAGGCCGGCGGTGCCGGCGGCGGTGTCCCTCTTGCCCCCGGCGGACCCCCTGCGCCAGGCGAACCGGCTCCCTATCAGGGTCCTGAAGATGCTGAGCGCTCACACCGGTCACCTCCTACATCCGGAGTACCTACAGCCGCTGTCCTCCACTCCCGTCAGCCCCATTGAGGTCAGTCTCCCGGGCGCTGCCCGCCCCGCACCAGCCCCGTTCCGATCGCCACTGCTGGGCTGGTAGCCTGCTCCCTGCACCCCCCCCCCTCCCGGGCTTGGTGTGACACCCAGGTCTGGCCACGCTGGCGGCCCGAGTGAAGAGGGACGGAACAACGAGGGCCACCAGGTTTCCCTGTAAAAGGTTCTCCTTCCCCGCTTGTCCTTTGGAGATACGCGTTTTCTCTTGGATTGAATTTGCTCTGGAGTTCCCACTGAGTCCTTTACTTTTTCTCTGGCATTCAGTTTGCTGTCCAGAGGTGATCTCTGCTGGACCCACCCACCCTCACCCTTAGCCTTACCCCACCCCCGCTCCGGCGTGTTCTTTTTGAAGCACTGGCCACCCGGATCTCATTCCGCTTCTTTCCCATCCGGTTGGGGCACACTACACCCAGGCCCTCTCGATCCCAAGTCTTTCTTCTTGCCACTTCCCTGGGTGCCCTCTCCGGAAAGGAGGGAGGGGCTACTCAGTATGCCAGCTGCAGCCCTGCCTTTAGAAATCACCTCTCTCAGTTCCTACCCCGCGGGCGCCATCGCCAGAAACCCGTCCCAAGCGAAGTTCCCTCAAACTAAAAGCATAAGTTTTTCCCTGGGCCTAGAAGAGGGGGGAGATGACAGGAAAAAAGTCAAGTCACTCTCCCAATTCCAAAAACGGCACCTTTTTTTCCTCAGTACCCCTTCCCCTGCCCCATTCCCCAGTCTGGGCCTGTGGCTCACTCCCGAACCAACCCGCAGTGTGAGCGCAGTTCCGCCCATCTGCCCCGCCCGAGCTGGGGCCTCGCACCCAGACCCTCTTGCCTAGGCCCTTCTCACTCCGTCTTACCGCAGCCTGTGCACCAGGAGCCCCCCTAGCTTGGAGGGTCTCCTTGTCTCACCCCTTTCTCCCTCCCCTTGCCACTGTCTCCCACAGCTGGACGCCAAGAAGAGTCCATTGGCGCTTCTAGCCCAGACCTGCTCGCAGATCGGCAAGCCTGACCCTCCGCCCTCGTCCAAGCTCAACTCAGTAGCTGCGGCTGCCAACGGGCTGGGAGCAGAGAAGGACCCTGGCCGCTCCGCCCCAGGCGCCGCCTCCGCGTCCGCGGCCCTCAAGCAGCTGGGGGACTCCCCCACCGAGGACAAGTCCAGCTTCAAGCCCTACTCCAAGGGCTCTAGTGGCGGCGACTCCCGCAAAGACAGCGGCTCCTCCTCGGTGTCCTCCACTTCTTCCTCATCCTCCTCGTCCCCCGGAGACAAGGCAGGCTTCAGGGTCCCCAGCGCCGCCTGCCCACCCTTTCCCCCACATGGAGCGCCAGTCTCCGCCTCGTCGTCCTCGTCCTCGCCTGGCGGTTCCCGCGGCGGCTCCCCGCACCACTCTGACTGCAAGAGCAGCGGCGGGGGTGGTGGTGGGGAGCTGGACAAGAAAGACCAGGAGCCTAAGCCCAGCCCAGAGCCAGCGGCCGTGAGCCGCGGCAGCGGTGGGGAACCCGGTGCACATGGCAGTAACGAAGCTGTGGCCTCTGGGCGCAAGTCAGAGCCTCCCTCAGCTCTTGTAGGGGCCGGCCACGTGGCGCCAGTGTCACCCTACAAACCAGGCCACTCCGTGTTCCCGCTGCCGCCCTCCAGTATCGGCTACCATGGCTCCATCGTGGGCGCCTACGCCGGCTACCCATCTCAGTTTGTGCCTGGCCTGGATCCTACCAAGTCTGGCCTCGTGGGAGGCCAGCTGTCTGGGGGCTTGGGCCTGCCACCCGGCAAGCCCCCCAGTTCAAGCCCACTCACTGGGGCCTCCCCGCCCTCCTTCCTGCAGGGATTATGCCGCGACCCCTACTGCCTGGGAGGTTACCACAGCGCCTCGCACCTCGGAGGCTCCAGCTGCTCCACTTGCAGCGCGCATGATCCTGCTGGGCCCAGCCTGAAGGCTGGAGGCTACCCACTGGTGTACCCCGGGCACCCGCTGCAGCCTGCCGCGCTCTCGTCCAGCGCCGCTCAGGCAGCGCTTCCCGGCCACCCACTCTACACCTATGGCTTCATGCTACAGAACGAACCGCTGCCACACAGTTGCAACTGGGTGGCAGCCAGTGGGCCCTGCGACAAGCGCTTCGCCACCTCGGAGGAGCTGCTCAGCCACCTACGGACTCACACGGCCCTGCCTGGCGCCGAGAAACTTCTGGCCGCCTATCCTGGGGCCTCGGGCCTGGGCAGCGCCGCTGCTGCGGCTGCAGCCGCAGCCTCCTGCCATCTGCACCTCCCCCCGCCCGCCGCCCCTGGCAGTCCTGGATCGCTGTCATTGCGGAGTCCACACACTTTGGGGCTAAGCCGGTACCACCCCTATGGCAAGAGCCACTTATCCACAGCTGGGGGCCTGGCCGTGCCATCCCTCCCTACAGCCGGACCCTACTACTCGCCATATGCGCTGTACGGACAGAGACTAGCCTCAGCCTCGGCTCTCGGATACCAGTAACTACAACTCTGACCCCTACCCAACCCTCCTCTCCTCCCCTCCTCCCTTGTCCCCCCACCGCCTCCGTCACCGCTGAAGCCTCCACTACTGCTTATCCCTGCCGGGATTCCCGCCCAGACCCTCCCCACTGGACTGTATTTATTTACTATAATGTTAGCTTACAAGCTGGGAATATAAGTGCATTAACGGCCCACACGAGTCAATGGTATGCAAAAAGTCTATGTTCCCCCAAATAATAATATTAACCACGCAGATAACTACATGACCCTGCCCTTTTTCCTTTTATTTTTTCCTTAGATATAAGTTTTAAATTTTTAATCCTTTTTTATTATTGGTTTGGTTTTAGGGAGAGGAGGGACAGTTGGGGTTCTTGGATTCTTCTATATGTTTCGTTTTCCCTTCCTGGGGAGTTTCTTGCATGAGTCTTAACCATTAAAACTACATATCCCTTCTCCTTTCCCCTCTTTCCCCTTCACTCCCTCTTGTTTCTTCAATTTGAGGTTGGTTTCTTTCCCCCCTTTCTACAAGTAGCAAAGAGGAGTTGTTTTGTTTTGTTTTTAGTAACAATTTTGGGGTGTGGAAGGGGCAAGCTTGGTGGCTGGAGGTCTTGAGCTCTATTGATCCCTCTGCAATATCCCTCCCTCTTCTTCGAGGGCCCTTGGTCTGGGCCCCGGCCCCCAAAATACAGCCTGGCCCCCTAACCTTGCGCTGAGCCCGGTGTGCCCCAACTCCACCAGCAGGCTTCCCCCATCCGTGAGCCCAATGGTCTGGACAGAGCCTGCCTGCTCTAGGCCCTAACACCCCGTATTCACACTGCCGGCTGGTGAGACACCTGTAGGGCTCATCCTATTCAATTAAAAGTCCTAGAAAGCCCTGCTGGTGTGAAACTTTGCTCTTTATATTTTGCGAAGTGCTTTATCGTCATTGTTTTTTCTCTCCCTAATTGGGGCTGTACCCCTCCACTGACGGCAGGGGCGGGGTCGGCGATCCTCTATGGATCCCTCCAAAGCAGACCAGTCGCGAAGTCAGCGGATGGTGCAACCTCACTAGGTCCAGGGGGGTTGGGGGGGAGTTGGGGACTCAGGGAGCACTCGGATGGTAGCAGCCCCCCCGAACTCTCCCAGGCCCGACCCAGCAATCCCCAAAGTTGGCTGTGGGTTTCCGTGGGTTCCGCAGTGACTGGGATGGAAGACTCTGGCCCCTGTGTCTTCTCCCCCCATTCTTTCCTCCCTCCGGGTCTCATGCAGCAGTGCGAGGGCTGCGGGGCCTGTTTGGGGTGAATAGAGCTCTCCCTTGGTAAGACTTATTTTGTTAATAAATGGAATACTTGGCTATATTCACACCGTGGTGTGTTTCTCTCTTGCCTCACCCACCGTCCCACTTCCAGACACCTAAGCAGATGCCCGTCTTTTATTTCTGTTTAAAATGCCTTAGGGTTTCCTTCTGAGATTGCTGTACAGGGAAGAGTTTAACGCCCTTCCTTAAATGAGAGAGTAGGGGCCTGCCAACACATTGCAAATTACAAACCCACCTTTATTCTTTTCCCACTTGGTTATTTAGCTCTCGGCCTCACTTGAAAGGCCTTGGCATTTTCTGGGGTCGGGGTGGAGGGCATGTATAAAAATGGATCTTCCTCTGGGCCCAAATTCTAGGTGCAAGGGGCTAAAAGGGAACCATGATCCAGGGCCCAAACAGCAGCCGCAGCACTGTCCCAAGCCCGGCAGGAGCGCAGGTAGAGACGACGTGCCTCTGGCGCCACCTGGTGGCAGAAAGATGAGCGACAGGCGGAGAGAAACTGACTCCCGCCCCGACCACACACCTTCTGCGCTTCGCATTCCCTAAATTCGGAGGACTTCTACTTGCCATTTTTGTTAGGGGTTTCCTCCCTTACCTGAGCAAAGGGTGAATACACATTCTGAGAGGTTGTTTCTCTAGGCTTGGAAGCTCTCCTCGGCCAGCGCTGGTTTATGGACCTGGGTCATCTGCGAGTGTGAAAACTCTGGAACTGGGTTTGGGTTTTGCTGAGAAGGCGCGGTGATTATTTGGGACTTTGAAGTCATTCTTGTCCCGAGTACCAGAATGGCAGCCTGGTTCCTCTTTCTTGAGCTCGATGACAGATGCTAGCTTCTACAACCTCTGGCAGTCGAGGGTGGAAGTGCTATTTGCTAGGGTATTTATTGACCAGTGCACTTGCCCATTGCATGGGATAAAGGGCCCGCAGTGAGTGTCGAGCCCTGGCGCTGAGCCTGATCGTGCCTAGTACTGACTTGCTCCCCTCCCGCCCCAGGGGCGAAAGTGGAATGTTGCAGCAGAAACCTCTGGGCTCGGACCCCAGTTGCCTGTCACCCGAAGCCTGCTCCAGCAGACCGCGGGCGCTCGCCCTCGGTACGGAGGCCTCTGACCAGACCCGTTGCTCCCGCGCCCCCTCCTGGCTGAGCTTCTCTACACCCGCACCGCGCGGCTTGGGGATCTTTTGGTGATGTTGTGCTTTGCTTTTTCTGTGAGGGGTATGACTTATTAAGTAGTTTGTGCTAGGCAGACTGCGTAGTTCTGAAAACGTCTGTAACCAGAGGTCAAGTTCGGAAGGTGGCACTGCTCTCAGCCTTGCTGTTGCTGTTGCAGTTGCACACAAACTTCGACCACAGAATTCTAGGGTGGGTCTTGGCTGCGCTAGCTTCGCTGGGGGCCGCGCCACTTCAGGCTGCTGGATACCACCTCGGGATTCCACAGGGCCTCAGCATAAGTCGTGTGTGTGTGTGTGTGTGTGTGTGTGTGTGTGTGTGTCCCAAATCTTCATATGTGCGCAAAACTCCTCCGTCATTCAAGAGAACATCAGGATTCCGTTGCAATGTCAGTGCTGGCATATCCTAGAGAAAGGAAGCTGGACTGCGGTGTCACCCGGCACCGGGAGGACCCCAGACCCAGGGAGGCTGAATGCGCTGAGAAAGTCATCCTGACCTCAATCCAGGACATTCCTGGGGAATCAGCATTGTCTGATTTCTCAGGGTCCAAGCTGGCCTGAATTTTTAAAAGACCAGGAATGTAGAGATTCCTTGCCCTATTTTTTTTTCATTTTCACTTTTTTTGTTGTTGTTTATTTTTTATTTTCATCTTCCATTCAAATCCCCCCTTTTCCCCAGTCACACTTTTTGTTTCATTTTCAATGCCTTCTAAAATTGGTGGAAATTGCTCCCGGACCTGCAGGATCTCAACTTTTGTCTTTCTTGCACTTCATGGTCTTCAGACCTTTCTCCCAAAGAACAGAAAGGTCTTCTTGGCAAGGGAAGTAGGAAGACATAATATCGCCACAGTTAGAAAATTCTCCCTGTACCCAAAGAAAGTTTTCTAATAACTGCTTGGTTCACACTTCAGGAGTGAAAATGCAGGTTAGAAAACTTAACTATTGAATTTCCCCTACAAAATGTATTGACAGCCTGGACAGGGAACAGTGCTGCTGAATCAATCTGGTTGAGTTAAACTGTGCCCCCTGCCCAACTACTATAGTATCATCAAAAGAACAGGTAATGTAGTCGGGAGTGTCCACCTCCTTACCCTGACACAACAGCGCTCCCCACTGGTAAATTGGTAATATTCCTAAGAAACATGGCTGTGGCCATTTTAATTAGCTGGTGGGAAGTTTGCTACTTACAATGGCTTATTCCCATTAACCAAAGTTGCCATTTTAATAGAAAGGGTACTCCCCCACCAATTGCTTATTTGCATAATTAATTCACACAGCAACCCTTTCTCTGAAATTCACCTCCACCTTCTGTCTCTTTGCCTCCTTCTCTTTGCAGCTTTCCTCCCACCCACCCCCCCTCCTAATCTCTCCCAGGTGCCAGAAACCAGTCCTGTGTTACCAAGGCACCAGGGTGGAAGCCACAGAGCTGGAACTTGAGATACTGGACGTTCCTGGCTCCAGGTCCTATTTTCACACCTCTAGCTGGGTTATTTTTGTGGCCTTGTGGGTAGCAGAGAGAGAAGTAGAAAAGGAGGGGAAAGACTCCACCTCGGATATAGGTTTGACTCAAAACAGAATTGTATGGCAGTGTTTTACCTTCCCAACCATCCACCCCCAAGCCCATCTCCTGAGAAATCTGCAGCCCAAGCACAGCACCATCTCTATGCAGCCGTAATTGCCTTGCCCTACCCAGAATACTGTGATTGTGTCTCTCAATATATGAACAAACTCCCTCCTGGTGTACGTCTGGGTAACAGTGGAATTCGTCTTACAATAATCCTGTGGCTCTGAGCTTTATTAATCATTCTGTAGGGGAAGCTGCACTCCAGTTTTCTGTTTGATTTGATTTCATTCATCCTGTCTTTTTGCAAAATAGATGGTTGAGTGCATCCGATAATGTATGGTTTAATTTGGAGCACTATGGGTTTGAATTACCATTTTCATAATGTGCTGTGCATTAATGTGTTACATCATTTATAAAGAAGAATGTGCTGGGTTTCAAACTTTCTCCTGAAAGACAAAGTCACCTAAAGGAAACAAAGCCAAATCACACCAACCCATCTTCTTATCTCCCTGCCAGAGAAACTCCTACCTCCCCAACTCAGGTTAAATCTGCCAAAGTTCATAAAACGCGACCTAAGGTTTTTGTAGTCACATAATGCAGGTGGGTGTGGAGGTTTGGGGGGAACTTGCACAAGGCTGCCCGGGAGCCATCATTGGCAGTACAAAGCTCCCCCTCATTATTGCCTAACAACAGCTTTGCAGCCAACTGCGTTTGCGTTTGCAGAGACCTCCAGTGGATGGCTCTGGGTCGACCCTAATCCCAGCACTCCCTCCCCAATGGCTGTAATAACACCAGCTGTCTGTTACTCAAACTCTGACTGAGGAGGAAAAAGCACTGATTATCCAAATACAGTCATTAAAGGGGAAATGTGTTTTTAGGACTGTCAGAGTGATTAATGAGGGCTAGCCGTCTTTGCAAATGCACTTGTTTAGTCTAACTGGCAGCTTCTATTTTCCTATTGATTTATTGCAGCCGTTGCCGGGCCTTGGTGTGTGCGAAGTCAGGGCACTTCACAACTGTGCCCTGTTTAAACAGGAAAAGCATGCACCATTTTGTCCGGGAGGGAGGGAGCAGCCTAAAGTCTCTCCCTTCAGTTCAGTCTCCAGGGGCCCAGACCAACAAAGAAGACATTAAAAACCTGCAGCCCAGAGAGAGAAGGAAACTGCCTCCCCTCCTCAGTCTTCCCCAGTCACTCAGATCCACGGCTGGTGGAGTCTGGTCTACCATGGCCCTTGGACAAAGTCTGCCCTATTGTAACCCACGATTCTTTCCTCCAGTACCTCCAAACCAGCTGTCATCCCTGGGTCCAAGTACAGGAAAGCCCTCCCCCATTCTCAGCGGAGGGAAAGGCAGGGTAGGAAAAGAATGGAAAAAACAGAAGCCAAGCAGTCCCTGTAGGGGTTGGTGTGCATGATACATTGATAGACACCAACGGTTGGTTTCAACTTTTAAAAAGAGGTTGGGGGGTGGGGGCACATAAAAGTGATATATCTACTTCTCTCCATTTGTGTCTTTCATGTTTTGATAAATGAGGTATCTAATGACCAAAACAGAGAAATGGCAGCCTGAAAAGAGTATTTGGGGATTATACTTCCAGGTGGTCGATCGTCAAAGCAAACAGAGTTCACAGAATTCCTGTTAGTGCCCAGCACAATGCTGAATGCCACAAGATACAGAATAAACCCAGACAAACTTCTTGCCCAATTTAGTTGGAGGAGAGAAGATATGCCCATAAGACCAGGAGCAAGCTGGGCCCAGAGGTACACGCCTATAATCAATCCCAAGATGAGGCAGGAAGATTGCAAGTTCAAAACCAGCCTCAGCAATTTAACAAGGCTCTAAGTAACTGTCTCAAAAAAAAAAAAAAATTAAAAGGCCAGGGATGTAGCTCCATGGTTAAGTGCCCCCAGGTTCAATCTCCTGTGCCAAAAAAAAAAAAAAAAAAAGACAGGGAGCAAGATAGCATCATACATAACTGCATTTATGTGGATCCAATAAAGTGCTAAATCATACTGTGCAGACAGTGAAGAGCAGGACAGGATATATTAAGGTGCTAATTGTGCAGATCAGATGGTGGAGCCACAGGAGCTGGAGGAAGGAGAGCTCATGGGGGCTGGTGGAGGGAACCTGAGCCTCCCCTTCTTGCTAGGCCTATGCTCTTTTGAAAGCTTCGAGATGGATGGGGACTTCATTCTATAGTGAAGAGAGGGCTGAATTGGAGGCTCTGAGCCAATAATTTCAGTTTCTAGAACAGATCAAAGAACAGGCTTCACCAATATTATAAACAACACATATAAATTTTCATCCATTGGATCTACCCCTCATCAGCTCACACCTTCCACACAACATCCCAAGCATGGAAATGGTTTGTATGCCTTCCCTAAATGAAGTACCTTTCCGAGCTTTCCTGGGGTGGTGGCCTCTCATCAGCATTATTAACACTTCCTCTGATAGGAAAAGCTATCAGTGGATTCTTGATCACAGATAAAATGGGAGACTTAAGAGAAAAGAAGCTGACGACCTTTTATAAACTTCAGAATGGAGACAAATGGTATTTATCCTGGAAAGTCCAGAATGTCTGGTTATTAGGCAATAGTAGAGCATTGAAATGGAAGTCAGAGAACCTAGATTTTGTTTGAGTTCTAAAATCTAATTGCTGTGTGATCCCGATCAAGTCATTTACTCTCTCTGAGCCTGTTTTCCCATTTCTGAAATGAAGTTGTTGGGCCCTATAGTCTTTCAGCCCTTTGCAACTGTAGTATTCTATTATTTTGATTTTTAAAAAAATATTTATTTTTTAGTTTTAGGTGGACACAATATCTTTATTTTACTTTTATGTGGTGCTGAGGATCGAACCCCATGCCCCATGCATGCCAGGCAAGCATGCTACCACTTGAGCCACATCCCCAGCCCTATGATTTTGATTTTTAAGAGGCAAGATATCTATGTTGCCCAGCCTCTAACTCCTGGGCTCAAGCAATCCTCCTGCTTCAGCCTCCTAAGTAATTGGGACTAAAGGTGTATGCCACTTTGCCCAGTTTCTATGAATTGATAAAATATTTTTAAAGTGAAGCATCACAATGGTTGGCCCTCATCAAGTACAATTCTGAAGTTCCTGTCAGAGCTGGGGGTAGAGTGTGTGGTTAGCATGCACAAGACTCTAGATTCCATCCCCAGCACCAAATAAATAAAAAGTTCCTATCAGAACAGCAGATGGGATAATCCGGTAAAAGAAGTACCATGACCTCACCTGAATATCAAGGAGTAGGAAGGGGGTACATAAGAAAAATATTATAGTGTAGAATTTTTTTCACCCAAAAAGCTGACTCCAACAGAGTAAATTACTAACATACTTTTTTAATTTGGTGAAATGCTGAGCATAGATTGATGCAGGTATTTCAGAGACTGCATGGGGTGCTTAAGTGGGTTAGAAATTATTTTAAATAATTTTGAGAATCCTGCAAGGTTAAAGCAAGGTCTACAAACAGAATCCAATTTTTTATAGCCTACAGCCAATTGCTTTTGGAAAATGGGACTGGCAGGAAAAGAAATGAAAAGCAGATAAAAATCAAACCACATTGGGGGGACCTTTGCTCTGAGTGGGCAGTGGGTATCTCCACGGCTCTTTAAACATAAAATCAAATGGTTCTTCTAGAGCTTAAATCAGAGCCAGACTTTAGAATGGAAACAGTAATTTGAAAAATGCCATGGCTCATCCCCCCACATCCTGTTTGCTCCCTGGGTATGTGGACATGTAAGTGTATGCGTGTACATGGTGTGAGTTACACATGGGTTTATGCTCATCCCATAATGGAAATCGTTTGTGCTCTTCCTTCTGACTTTTGACAACTTCAAATATGGGCACCACCAAACATACCGAAATGACACGTCAGGCATCATTTTGTGTGTACCATGATGGTTAAATAAAATAGTATATGGCAGGCACTTAACACTTATAATAAATAATCCTCCAATTCTCTCTCAGGATGAAATTCATAAAAGGTTTAAATTACTCACAATCTCACAATTAATCATCTATGGATCCAAAATTCTAACATGCTTCTTACTACAAATCTTTGCACAGTGGTACACATCTGTCAGCCCAATGGCTCAGGAGGCTGAGGCAGGAGGACTGCAAGTTAAAAGCCAGTCTCAACAACTTAGCAAGGCCCTAACCAACTTAGTGATACCCTGTCTCAAAATAAAACATAAAAAGGGCTGAGGATGTGGCTCAACAACCCTGAATTCATCCCTGGGATGAAAAAAAAAATCTTTACACTTAGACAAGTAGCTTCAGACTTGTATCTTAAGGGGTGTGGAGGTTACAGATAGAACAAGGGACCTGTCCATCAAAGAGTATTATTAACTGTTGAGTGTGTTGGGACTATACTAGACTACACACAATTCAAGTGAAGTGGGTCCTGCCCTTCACTTCCAAGAGCTAAGATGCTGGTCAGTTCATGAGTTTAACACATTCAGTGAATATTTTGAGTGCCCACTAAATAATAAGTACAATTGTCCCTCTGTGTCCTTCCTTGGGTTCCACATCCATGGATTCAACTAACCAGAACAAAAAAAAATCCTCTTGAAAAAACTGCATATAGGTCGGGGGATATAGCTCAGTGGAAGAGTGCTTGCCTATCATGCACAAAGCCCTGGGTTTGATACCCAACACAACATACACAAAACAAAACCAATTGCATCTAAACTGAACACATTTTTTTTTCTTCTCATTATTCCTTTAACAATACAGTATAACAAGTATTCACATAATGTTTACATAGTATTAAGAATTATAAGTGACCTAGAGATCATTTAAAGTTTAAGCAAAGATGTATCTGAGTTATATGCAAATACTAGACTGTTTTATATAAGAAACGTTGAACATCTGTGGATTTTGATATCAGAGGGAACATCCTGAAATTCACCTCGGATAACCAAGGGATGACTGCACTATTATCTGCTCTGGGAATTCAAAAGATGTGAGAGGTGCTGGCCTTGCCTCTAGTCAGCTGAGTGGGAGACAGATGCATAACTGACGCATAATGTACTAAGGGCTCTATAAATGCTATTGCAGTTGTCAGTTTAGGCCTGATTGTGCAGTGACGACAAATTAACCCCCAATTCTCAGTGGCTTGACATAACAAAGGTCTTTTTCTTTCTTACTTACACTACATATATACTGCAGATTGGCAAGGATTTCCATCAGTTATGGTTCAACCAGACAAGCAGAAACAGTGATGTGGTAAGGAATTTCTTAAATATTGGTTTATGCAATCCTGGTGGCTTATTAAGCAAATCAGAAGTCTGTAAGGCCGGCAGGCAGGAAGTGAAGTTCACAAATAGGTTACAACTCTCTTGGCAGGAGCCATGTGAAGTCTCTGAGTTAAGGGAAGGCCTAAACCCTCCCTTCGACCAGGCCCACCCCAAATCATCTTCCTTTTGACCAACTTCAACTCCACTGATTAGGGATTTGGATCACATCTGCAAAATCGTTTCACTGAAGCACCTAGATTCGTGTGGGGACTGTATGTAGTCCAGCCTTAACAATCTGACACATCAGAAAGCATCACACAGTGCTATCTAATTAATCAGGCCCACTGACTGACAGAGGGGCAACCAAGGGACACCTGCATGAACTGTTACATGTTTCAGGCCCAAAATGGCATTTGTCACTGCACTCATGACCTTCTGGCAAGCCCTGGTTCAGCCCCTCCTAACTGCAAGGATGGGACGTTGACCCTCCCAGGTACCTAGAGGGAAGAACTGGACGTGAATCCACCTGGGTGTTGTCTGAGACATCCTGCTCCCCTTCACACACACCCCATTTTACACAGGGGAAAGTGCGTCTGTGGTGAGATGAAGAACACCAGTGACCGCCAAGGGCCCCAACAGGAAACTCACTTTCTCCCTCCACACCCAGCTCACCCTCACCTGCTTCCTCAATCTTCCCAATAGAAGCTCCTCAAAAGTTTACATTTGAAATCCTGGGGAGCACAGGAACCCCCAGGGAGGGACCACTTCTCTGGCTTCACTGAGGTTAGGACCGAAGGCTCAGGACTATGAGGCCTTTGAAGTCCAAGGAGATTTGTGACCTGCATACTTCATAGAGCTGAGCCCTCCACCTGGTGGCTTGCAAAGAACCACAGATTTGAGCATATTGATGAGCCCTTCTAACAAGAAGGACAGGGACCTTTGATGTTTTGGACTCTAACGCTGCTGGCATATGTGAAACACAAAAAGCTAAGGATTGATACACAGTGATAATGATCAGTGGTCACTGACAAACAAGAGCTGTCAATAGAATGTGCCCTAAGTTCAAATGAAAGTGTCTGGGCCATAGGAAACAAACGTAAGCGTTTTCCTTCTCAAACATTTCTTGAGCACCTGCTATGTACCAGGCACCATGCTAAGCACTTTTAATTCATTTAATCCCAACAGCAATTCTCTGCCATGTTATGTGTCATGGAACACATTTTGCCTAAGGTCACAAAGCCAGTAAATGGTAGAGGCACGACCCCTACCAAATCTCTCTGACTACAAAGCCTATGTTCTTGCTACCCGAGCCACCACATACCGTTCTGCAAGTGGTGCAGCGCATGAGCTCATCTAGCTATGGGAGCAAGTCCTCAGTGCCCATGAGACCTAGCCTGGGGCTGCTTCAGCCTTTTATTCTTTTTTCTTTTTAGCTGGGAATTGAACTTTTACCGTTAAGCTACATTCCCAGCCGTTTTTTTTTTTTTTTGTTGTTGTTGTTGTTGTTGTTTTTCCCTCAAGACAGGATCTCACTAAGTAGCTTAGGGCCTCACTGAGTGGCTGAAGCTGGCCTCGAACCTGCAGCCTCCCAAGGCTCTTGGATTACAGGCGTGCACCACCATACTCAGCCTGCCTCAACCTATTTCTTAACCTCCAAAGGCTCCATGTGGGTGCTCACCTCCGGCCCTCTCCTCCTAACACCATGAATCAGACAGGAAAATTCTATCTGCTGATCCTCTGATCACAGGCTCACCTCCTGATAGCCACAGCTGAGCCTTACAGTAAGCAGAGATTGTGGAATGCTAACCATGAATCAAAAATTTTTCTGGAGAAACTTCTATGTATGCTAAATGCTTTTGGAGCATAGAAGATGCATAGGACACAGCCGCTCACATCAAACTGCTTACAATCTAGTAGGGGAAAATAGTACAAGAACATACTAATAATGTAAAGTATGATGACAACAAATGAAGAGGACCCTGGGAGCTGGAAGGATTCATTCAGTCTCTCAGCTCTAAGAGGAGGAAGGAGAGAGCTTTGAGATTTGGTGGGGTGGGCAGCCTAAACAGGGCCCAAAGTAGAACTGTACAAGTTCACACCAACCAGCTTCCATTAACACAAGCAGAAAGGCAGGCACCTGAAGTCAGTGCGGCCACCCAGCAGCCAGCCAAAGAGGTTCTGAGCAGGGAAGTCGTATTGAAGGGCGACAGCAGGAGAGAATGAAGGTGCTTGGCAAAACATAACTGTAGCTCGGGGCTTGGAATTGAACAGTGTACCATGCCTGCTGCCTGACTCTCCCAGGCACAGCTGCCCACCCTGGGCGGGCCTCCTTGCAGAGCCTTCCTGGCTCTGATACAGTGTTGGGGCCTGAGCACAGTGAGGGAGGCTGTGGAGCCTCTTGAGGGTCTCACTGACAGGTGAAGATGTCACTCCCATCCCCCTGCCTTTTTGTTTGTTTGTTTGTTTGTATTTGGGAACTGGGGATTGAACCCAGAGTTGCTTTGCCACTGAGCTACACCCCCAGCCTTTTCAAATATATTCTTTTTTTAAATTTTGAGACAGAGTCTCACTCTGAGGCCATCCTCAAACTTGTGATTCGCCTGCCTCAGCCTTTCAAGTATCAAAGATCATAGGCGTTGGCCACCATGCCTGGCTCCATCTCCTTCTTGGTGATACTCACCTGTCCGCCTTCTTCTTTAGGAGTGTTGGAGAAGAGTTCTCAGAGACCTGGCTCCTTTGCACCTTGCTCCTAACTATAACCTCCCCCTTCTGTCCCTCCCCCAATGCCATCCCTCCCCCCAAAACACACTACACACACACACACACACACACACACACACACGCTCCCTCTCACCCTCACCTCCCTTCCCTCCCCCACCCCTTCCCCTCCATTTGTTTCAATGAACAGCCCCTTTTATCTATTCTGTAGGTACAAATGAAGCTGTCAAATTTGATCAGGCGCTTGATATGACAGGCTGTGGGAGTCAGGACCCCTTGAACAGAGTGGGCCTTGTCTGTCACAGCCTGCCTGACACTTCCCATAATGCCCAGACTGATGAGATTCTGAGTAGGGCCCAGCACATTTTCAACTCTATTTTGGGTGAAAACCCTTCTTGAAAGATCTTGAAAGGAGCTGGCAGTTCAGCCGCCCGGATGATTAATGAGGATTGGCTCCGCTGGATGGATTTCTCCTGGTGCCAACAGCCGTCCTCCCAACAGGCTACAGCGGATTGCCTTTGACTTCCCCCAGCACTTCCCCCTCGCGGCGACACCCCAAAAAAACTTTTCCCACCAACCCTCGGATGTTCCCCCAAGCCCCTCACTCCACTGTAAGCCGCCCATCTCTCCCCTTCCCCTTCCGTTTTCTGTTGCCCCTGCAGATGGAAAAAGTTAAGCGTCCTAGAGGAGAAGGCCTGACTTGAGTGAGCAGGGCCCCTGGGCCGCTCTGCAGAGGGAGGGCTGAGCAGGGACTGCAGAGGACAGAGACTCGTGCTCTCCCTGAGTGGATGTCACATGCCCCAGTGGTCAGGGATGGGGCTCTTTGCTTTTTCTCCATGGATTTAGGAGCTCTGGGGACAGAAAACATAGGGTGTCTAAAGCCCCGGAGGATAAAGCATCAAATGTCTTGAGTTGTTTTGTTGTTGCTATTACTGTTGTTGTTGTTTTCTTATTTCAGAGTGTTTCAGAAGAGGCCTCATTAACATTTGGGGCAGGACAACACTTTAGGAGACAGGATCCTCCTGTAGAAGACAGAAAGTTTAAAATCCTTAGTCCAGAGACACTGATGGCTTATAACACCCCCCACCAAGTAGATAACTAAAACCATCCCCTACAACCCCAAATGCCCCTGGGGGTGGCACTAGCCATGGCTGAGAACCACTGTGAAGATAAAGACACTCCTTACCCCATGTACCTTGGGAGCGATGTCTACCTCTTGGTCTCCTTGCTCTTACTTACACCCCTTGCACTTGCTGAGAAGAGCACTGAGAAAGAGGGGAAGAGGGTGTCCAGGGAGAGCTCCCGTCCACCCTCAACGCTGACCTTTCTCCTTTGCTGATGCCTCACACCAGCCCTGCTCCAAGCTCTATGGTGTTGCTGTTTTCCCCAGAAGATTTTAGGTCATGTTGCTTAGGAGAAAGAATGGGCCCCAAAATGTCTTTGGGGATTTCAACGTCAGAACCCTTCAGGGACAGGCAGGAACAGTCAGGGTCAGGAACTCACTGTTTCTTTTTTAAACATCCATAGCTTTATTTTTCAAACCAGGCTTAGGTATGTGGACTCTGTCGGAGAAGCTAGATCCCTGTAACCAGGGTGGTCACCCAGGACCTCTGGTGTGGAACAGGATAAGCACATTCTTGGGGCCTGTTCTCCTCAATAACTATTTTCTTTTCTCCTTTTCCTTTTTAAAAGAGAGAAGGAAACTACAGAATTCACCCACCCCAGGCCATTTGATCAATGCCTAACCAACTCTGAGATCATCCATGGACCCAAGACCATAGTTTATTCCTTCAGTACCATTTCCCGAGCATCTGCTATATGCTAAGCACTGGGCTAGACTCTGGGGAGATAATAATGAGCCAAAAACAGGCTTCTCTGGCAGACAAATAAGGAGACAAAAACTAAACAAATCAATATATAATCATAAATTGTGAGTAAAGATGAAGGAAAAGTAGAGTTTGTATAGTATGCACAGAGAGGGTTGTGTGTTAGCTTTCCACCACTGTGACAGAATACTTGAGAAAATCAACTTTAAAAAGAAAGATTTCTTTTGTTCCATAGTTTTAGAGGTTTCATTCCATGGTCCACTGGCTCCATTGCTATGGGCCTGTGATGAGACAGAACATCATGGTGGAGAGGGTGAGTTGGCTGCTCACTTCAAGGTAGCCAAGAAGTAGGGGAGATTGGGGTAGAGAAAATATATGCCCTTCATTGGACAGGCCCCCAGTGGCCCATTTCCTCCAACTAGGAGTTTCTACCACCTCCCAATAGTGCCACCAGCTGGGAACCAAGCCTTTAACATGAGACTGAGGGACATTCCAGATCCAGACCACAAAAGATAATATGACAAGGAATCTCCATCTCAGAACTAAGCTCTGGAAAAACCTCTTTGGGAACATGACATTGAAGCTGAGATCTGAAAATTGAGCAAGATTAACCAGGTGAAGAAGGAAGAGTGTTTCAAGCCAGGGAAAGACACACCTGAACATCAGCCAAACTCCCCTGTCATAGAAGTGCTGTCCCTATTAACAATATCTTCGCAAAAGGACAAAAACTCAGTAACTCAGCCAAACCCGGGAAGAACCAGAAGAGCAAAGAGTTGGGAGGAGAAAAGGAAATCAAGGGGTGCAGAGTGAAACTGAGAACCAACCACTTGTCCGTAGGCACCCAAGAACAGCCTTGGGCAAGGTATGACCTCCACACACCAAGTCAAGCAAGAGGGAGGCCTGAGCTGAGCTTGTGCAGGAAAAAGGTCTCTCCAGTGCATTGCAGGGAAACTCTGGGGAAGAGCCTTGGGAGCTTCTCATTCCTGAAGCTATTAATGGACAGCCACTGATGGAAAGAAAAATTCAATGAAAAATCACACAAGTCAATATATAATTACAAGGTTCTTATGGGAATACGAGGCTCAAGGGAAGTTAGCCTTCCCTCTTCCAGAAAGCTAATTTTTAAATAAAATATGAAAGACTATGTTTCTTACTTTTGGAAACTTGTAGGCTGTGTGAGTCTGCTTTCCATTACTATAAAAAATACCTCAAATAACCAACTTTAAAAGAGGAAAGGGGGCTGGGGCTGGGGCTCCGTGGTAGAGGGCTTGCCTACCACATGTGAGGCACTGGGTTCGATCCTCAGCACCACATACAAAAAATAAGTAAATAAAATAAAGGTATTGTGTCCATCTACGTCTAAAAAAAAATATTTAAGCAAAAAAAAAAAAAAAGAGGAAAGATTTGTTTTGGCTCACAGTTTTGAAGGCTTCTGACAATGGTCAGCTGGCCCCATGGCTTTGGGGCCTACAGTGAGGCAGCACACCATGGCGGGGAATATGTGAAGAAGTGAAGCCACTCAATTTATGGCTGGCAGGCAGAAAGTGAAGGGACCCACATCTCCTTCAAGTCACACTCCTGGTAACCTAAGACCTTCCACTGGACCCCACCTCTTAAAGTTTCCACTACTTCCCAACAACATCAAGCTGGGGACCAACCTTCCAACACATGGGCCATTAGGCGACATTCCAGAACCAAGCTAGAGCATAGGCTTTCATTGGATCCTCGTTGTCTAATGAGAGCAAACCTTTACCTTAGCTTCAAGTCCTCCCCAGGTGACCCCAACGTGCACTTCCACTGTCCCTACCAGAACTCTTCACAGGTACCCAAAGGAACATCCCACTGTTTCCTAGACATTAAGATCTTACAGCAAGTTGTTCCTTCCTCCGAAAAGAACTATGACCCTCTCACAAATGTGCTGCTCTCATTTTTTACCCCAAGCCGTTAGCTTCCCTTTTGCTTTAAATATTTTCAACTCCTTATTTTTATCTCCATAGTCCTCCATATGAGTGACTCCCGCCTCCTCCCACGGGAGCATGGGGTCCCTAAAGGCAAGAAGAGTATTTTATTTATCGTCATGTCCCCCATGCCTAGGACAGTGTCAAGCACATGATGCACCATCGATAAGTGCTTGTTATGTTCCATTAATTGACCTCTACAGAGCCAAACATTTGTCAATGCCTTGCAACCAAAGTCATTAGTTGAATGAGAGAAGAGCCCTAGGGATGAAATTGAAAGGAAGGACAAAAGAAAGAGCAGCCAGGAAGAAGAAATAATGTACCTGTTGTTCCAGAAAGATTCCTTTCTCTAGTCTGTCGCTCTATGTCTGGATGAGGCTGGATGGTCCTAAGGAAACCGGTGCTCGTTCTGAGGACCCTTGACTATAGCAGCCACCTGTACTATAGAAGCAGGCAGAGGAGACCCACTGGATGGGACAATCAGCAGCCTCCTTCCCCTACCAATATGCCATGATGGCTGGAATGGCAAGTCATTCCTTGGAGTTAAGGAATGAAATCCTAGGAAAACACCATAAGAATGTGCCCATAAAAGCCAAAATTATAGCTCTGTACTAGGGCACTTTCTTAGCACACACAAGACTCTGGGTTTAATGCCCAGTAAAGGAAAAAAAAAAAAGTTCAAAAGAAAGTTGGAAGGGAAAAAAAAAACAACTCTGTTAATACATCAGTGTCCATCAAACATGTTAGAAATAGCATCTAAGTGCCAGATTTAGCAGTGCATACCTATAATCCCAGAGACTCAGAAACTCAGAAGGGTGAGGCAGGAAGATTGCAAGTTTGAGGCCAGCCTCAGCAACCTAGCAATGCTATAACCAACTCTCTCAAAATAATGCCAAGACCCTCTCTCAAAATAATAAAATAAATAAAATAAAAATGGCTGAGGGTGTAACTTAGTGGTTAAGCACCCCTGGATCAATCCCATTACCAAAAAAGAAAGAAAGAACACCTAAGTAAACAAGAGATAGAGTCTGAAGGGAATAAGACATGAGGCCACTGAGGGTGAGAAGAAGTCAGGTCAGGAAATCTCCACATCAGGAACACTTTCCCAAGAAAGGAAGCTCCAGGTTAGCATGCTGGTAGGACCTGGCAGTTGGTCAACACACACTCCAAGAATCTAGGGCAAGAGCACTTCCCCACTCCAGCGCAAGATTCTCTAAGAGATACTTACCTACTCCACTAAAAACAGCCCCCATGATGGCAGAGACCTTGACCGTGTGTTCCCTGATGTAGCCACAGTGTCCAGTCTGTGCCTGGCAGGTAACAGGTGCTCTCTGGATATTTCTTGGATATAATGGATAAATGAATGAGTGCAGAAGGAGGCTGAGAATGTACCCCAACCAGAAACTAGTCCTGGTGAAGTTGAGACTGGAGTTCCTGTAAGCAATACCTGGAACCAGTTCAGGGTCCCTTCTAGAAGACACAGGTCCACACCTGAGCAGCTTGGGAAGGACACACACAAACACGTCCCAGCATTTGGGATTTGGAACAGAAGCAAGCCCCCTCCCTGTCTTTCAGGATTTCTTCAGGGAGAAAAAGAATTTTCCTGCCATCGGGCCAGAATATAAAAACAAGGCTACATAAAACAGGCCTAGGAGGGAAAGAGTAGGCCAAAAGCAATATGCTCCCTCTCTCCTGTTTTTTTAGGACCTCGACTTCTTTTCCCAGTGAGGGGGAGAAGAAGAGGGGAGCAAAGTTTAATGACCCTCTGCCCCCTGGCCAGGACAGAGGCCCTCTCAGGCGGGGAGTCAAAGAAAACTTTTCCGAGACTGATTACCAAGAGGGTAACTAGGTACACAGAGCACATGTGAACAGGCTCCTCGTTTCCAATTCAGGACTGTCAGATGGTGATTAATGACTAACAGCCACAGAGCAGCCTTGATTGCCAAGTGCCGTATTGTTAATCCTGACATTTAATGAGGCCGGACACAACTCTAGCACAATTCCACACCATCATCTGCAAATAGCGCTCGACGGACTTAATTGGTTAAGTATTTGTGTGTGTGTGTGTGTGTGTGTGTGTGTGTGAGAGAGAGAGAGAGAGAGAGAGAGAGAGAGAGAGAGAGGAGAGGTTTAAGGGCAGAAGAAAGGGGCAAGACATTCAAGTGTGAATTTGCCCTGTATGGATGTCTCTGTTTTAACATGTCCATCCAGGTTATCACGTGCGTCAGTTGATACAAAGGTCCACAGGACTGAATCTGTCCACCTATACTATAACCCCAACAGAAAAGTCTCTGAAGTGATGCAACCTCCTCCCACTGTGACCCTGCCCATCTGACCCCTGCTGTGGGCTCCTTCCCCACCACCCTCACCACCCCTGCCTCTGAAGGGCAGCTGGGAGCTAGCATGTTTGTGAAGTTAAAACACATGAAAGGTGGGCTGGGGATGTGGCTCAAGTGGTAGTGCGCTCGCCTGGCATGCGTGCGGCCCAGGTTCGATCCTCAGCACCACGTACAAAGATGTTGTGTCCGCCGAAAACTAAAAAAAAATATTAAAAACACTCTCTCTCTCTCTCTCTCTCTCTCTCTCTCTCTCTCTCTCTCTCTCATATAAAATTTTTTTTAAAAAATCAAAAATTTAAAAAAAAAAAACACATGAAAGGAATTTGAAAGAAGAAGTTGTCCAGAAGTGGGCCAGGATCCAGGGCTCCTGAGAAGCCACTTTTTCACTGGACTCAGATCAATGGTGCTTTGGCCCGACTGACTGGGCGGTTCCTCCTTTGCCAAGAGAGAACTATGTCACCCCCATTCCGGAACTCAACCCTCTCTTAGGAAGTGAACAGAATCCATCTTATTGTTCTAGAAACAGCATCCCAGGCAATAGGGACAGAGAAACTGGCCCAGCAAGAATTATCCGGGCCAACTCAGCAAGGTGACAAAGGGCCTAGGAGAGGAGGTGTTGGCTCCAAAAGGGCACATCAATCAAAGGAGCCGGTATTCATGGCACACTGGCTATCCTCAGTGTTGTGGCTGGGCCTTACAAGGACAGAAGGAAGTGAGTGGCACACAGGTAGCTGGCCATCTAGCTGGAAAGCAGCCAATGGGCATGTGAGAGCAGCCTAGACTTTGAATGCTAAGGGACACGTGAGCAGCACAGAGGTGCCACAGGTGTCTAGAGAGGCCAGCAGAAGCTGAAAATGTCCAGAAAAGGCAGGGAGCATACACAGTATTCTGAAACACAGGAAACACTCAGGTACTGAGAAGGCCATTACCCAACAAGAATTCAGGAAAAAATGATCCCCACTAATTACCCCTTAAAGGCTTGAACCACAAAGTATGGCCCTAAAACCAGCAGCAAGGACATTACCTGGGAGCCGGTTCAAATGCAGACTCTCAGGCCCCACCCCAGACCCATGACTCTAAATCTGCAAGTTAACCAGAGACCTTAAGTCACATTGTGCAGGTGACTGTTAAGAGGTGCTGCTCTAAATGCCCTGACCAAAAAGCCACACAGAAAAGCAAGGCTGGCCTAAGGAACCGATGCCTGGCAACCCCCCAGCAGGTGCCCACTGTACGACTACACCAAAAGATGCTGCCTGGACAGCCTGGGTTCTAGGCCTGACCACAGGAGAGAAGGCTCCGGGTGGCTTTGCAAGGCTCCACCACCGTGTTTGTTTAAGGGCTCAGGTCATAGGCAGGGGCAAGTGATGTTCTCCAGCGGGTGTCCCAGGCTCAGGCCTTTGTTCCAGTCTAGTGGTTGGAACCTAAAGGCCCCATGCTGAGGAGTTCAGTTCATTACTGAGGCCTGGTGTAATTACCGCCCTGCCAACCCTCATTCCGTTCAGCATTCCTAACCTCCCTGATTGCCCTGCTCCAGCCTCTCTAACTGTGGGAGGGTCAGCCTCAGAAAATAATAATTAAAAGCTAACATGTCCTCTTCTGACTCTGGGTTTAGGGGTCCCCTGCTGTGACCCAATCCACCCAATCCTCACCATGAACCAGATTCTCCCCACCTAGACCTCTCCTTTTGGAAACCACAAATCCTTAGGGGTTCTTCCGACTGAGCATCAGTGTTTTCTCCCCCTGCCAAATTCTGCTTTACCCCCACTTTCATCAAATGCTCCTGTGACTTCAATCCCATAACCTCACCCCACTTTGAAAGTATAGGAAAGAATGTGGGCTGAAAGCAAGAGACCTGGGTTCCAGTTCTAGCTGCTTTGCCTCCACGGTGACGCAGGGCAATGCACTTCCCTATTCATGCCCAGGTTTCCCCCTTGTAGAATGGGGGGATTAGAGAACATGGTTGATCTCTAAGGTTCTTCTCAGCTGTGACACTGTGATTTTATTTCAGAGAATACTGTGAGAATTAACTGAATTGATATAAGGATATTATAATACATTGAGGAGCTTAAAAATGTATGCAAACATCTAGAAATGAAGAGATACCTATCCTTAGGTCACTCATCTCTCTCTCTCTCTCTCTCTCTCTCTCTCTCTCTCTCTCTCTCTCAAAGTGTCCTCCTGTTTTCCTGGTTCTTTTTCCCCTGCCAGATAGGGAGCAACATGAGGGCAAAGATTGAAGTTTCTATTTCTTTTGTATCCTCCGTCAGTGACTAACACCCACAGAAGCTGCTCAATAATATTGTTTACTGGGTGACAGACTGATTGCCCTTCTGGCTGCTCATTCATTTAAATAGACTTGTAAGAAGCTTAACAGAAAAGTGGTCACCTTTGCTTCTTTGGAAATAAAGGTAAAGAACCTCTTTTAAATATGCCTGCCTCACTTCTCTTAAGGAAAAAG